>NC_073744.1:135508095-135863095 GCF_029784135.1 Toxorhynchites rutilus septentrionalis | reverse complement strand
TTCTTACATCTATGGTTAGTAAATGAGAACCGATTACTCGCGGAGTACTCGAGTTTAGAAGGGTGACATATTTTTAGGAGAAGGATGGGATATAAGGAAATCGTGACAATGTTGATGAACACTCAATTCTTAAATCTATTCGTATATTTATAGCGTATATACATTTCAACTTATTCTACTATTTATAGCAAGGGGACGAATCACCCGCAAAGAAATGAAAGGAGGGTATACGGACATAGGGACAATCACACACGAAGATCGATAGCTTTAAGGAAAACATATATATGGGACATGTAATCAAGGTCTAACCGAGCCAACACATCTCTCACCGGCACATTGGGTTGTCTTCCTCGGGCCCGAAGGGAGTTCTCTAAATTCGATCTGGCGACAAGATACAACTCGCACGACCAAACAACGTGTTCGATGTCGTGGTAACCTTGACCACAAACACAGAGATTGTTGCTGGCAAGATTAAAACGAAAGAGTAGCGCGTCTAACGAACAGTGATTGGACATGAGTCGAAAGAAGGTGCGAATAAAGTCCCGGCTCAAGCCCAGACTTTTGAACCACGGTTTGAGGCTAACCTTAGGGATAATCGAGTGAAACCACCGGCCCAATTCATCTTCGTTCCACTTGCGTTGAACGTTAGCGATGGTATTTTTGCGGACTAAAGAATAAAATTCATTGAAGGCGATTTGACGCTGATAAATATCGCCTTCAATTGCACCTACCTTTGCTAATGAGTCAGCCCTCTCATTACCCGGAATTGAGCAATGTGAAGAGACCCAGACAAAGGTAATGACATAACAGCGTCTGGATAAAGCACTCAAAATTTCTCGTATTCTCTCAAGTGCTTCGACAGACTATCCGTTACAATGTAATAGTGTTCAACAGGTCGTGAGGCGACGCTGTCCAGCGCCCAGTGTATCGCTGCCAATTCAGCAATATACACTGAGCAAGGAAACTGAAGACTATGGGAGGTGCTGATTCCAGCATACATCCCAACGCAATACGGAGACAAAGATACTGAATTCGCTCGAGTTTGTTGATATTTTTACTCAGATACCTAATATGGGCCCCCAAGTACATTTGGAGTCGAACCAGACCCCAAGATACCTGAATGACATAACATGAGTGATCGGTTTACCCAAGAGTTAAAGCTTTGGTTTTGCTGGTCTATGCTTCCTAGAAAAAACCACCATCTCTGTTTTCTCCGCCCAATGGCCCAGGTTGAAAAATTGTTCAAAGTATCTTGTAAGGCTTCTGCAGGTCGGATTCGTTTGATCCTACGACAGACACCACTCCATCATCTGCAAGTTGTCAATGTCGCTTACGTAGAAGTTGTACAAAAGGGGGCTTAAACATGAGCCCTGGGGGAGGCCCATGTAAGAGACCCGACTTACTGCCGAATCTCCGTGAGAAAAGTTCAAATGTTTCTCACAAAGCAAGTTATATAACATATTATTCAATAGAGGCGGCAGACCCCGAGAGTGTAATTTGTCTGACAAAATCTCTATTGAAACAGAATCAAAGGCCCCCTTTATGTCCAAGAATACTGAAGCCATGTGTTTTTTTTGGCATAAACCATTTGAATTTCTGAAGAAAGCAACGCAAGGCAATCATTCGTCCCCTTGCTCCTGCGGAACTCATATTGTGTATCTGAGAGTAGACCATTCGTTTCATCCCATCGATCGAGGCGAAACAAGATCATTTTCTCCAACAATTTCCGTATACAAGACAGCATTGCTATTGGGCGGTACGAATTGAAGTCGGACGCGGGAAAAAGGGTTTTTGAATTGCTATAACTCGCACTTGTCTCCAATCATCCGGAACAATATTATGCTCCAGAAACTGATTAAACAAATTCAACATGCGATGTTTCGCTACATCAGGGAGGTTTTTTAGCAAGTTGAACTTAATTTTATCAAATCCTGGAGCCGAATTGTTACAAGAGCAAGAGAGAATTCTACCATCGAAAACTCGGAATCAAGATCGCACCTATCTTGTGGTATATCTCGAATAAATCTTTGCACTGGAGCGGAATCGGGACAAACCTTCCGTGCAAAATTAAAAAACCATCGATGTGAATATTCCTCGCTTTCATTGGATGAAGAGCGATTTCTCATGTTTCGAGCCACTTTCCATAATTTTTTCATTGACGTTTCTCGTGACAAACCTCCCACGAAATTTCGCCAATAAGTACGTTTTTTCCCTTTGATCAAGTTTTTAAATTGATTTTCAAGGTCTAAATACGTTTGAAAATTCTCAATGGCTCCACGTTTCCGAAAAGCTTTAAATGCATTCGATTTATCTCCATAAAGCTTGGAACATTGGGGAAACCATGGATTGGGAGGCCTCCGACGAATAGTGGAACCTGGGATGGGTTTCGTTTAAGCGCGAACCGCGCTGTCATAGATCAAACGAGAAAGGAAGTTATACTCCTCCAATGGAGGTAAACCATCTCTGGAATTGATGGCTAGAGCAATCATGTCCGCATATTTTTTCCAGTCAATGTGTCTTGTGAGGTCATATGCCATATTTATAGATTCAGAAGAATTCGACCCAATGGTGACGGAAATTTTGATTGGCAAGTGATCACTACCGTTGGGGTCCTGGATTACATTCCACTTGCAATCTAACGATAGTGAATTCGAGCAAAGCGAGAGGTCAAGTGCACTTGGATTAGCAGGAGGTTTAAGAACACGTGTTGTTTCCCCAGTATTCAAAACGGTCATATTGAAGCTGTTACAAAGGTCATATATCAACAATGAACGATTGTCGTCATACTGTTCCCCCCTGGCAGTTCCGTGAGAGTTGAAGTCTCCCAAGATCAATCGTGGCTCAGGAAGGAGTGAGCTCATGTCATCAAGTTGTTTGCGGCTAACCGCAGCTCTCGGAGGCCAATACAAGCTGACAATACAGAGGTCTTTGCCTCTGATGTTTGCATGACAAGCAACAGCTTCGATCCCTCCAATAGGTGGAAGGTCAATTCGAAAAAATGAGTGACACTTATTGATCCCCAATAGCACCCCTCCGTATCTGTCATCACGGTCCAAGCGTATAATATTGAAATCGTGGAAAGAGAGATCATCTCGCGAAGAAAGCCAAGTTTCGGACAGAGCAAAAACATCACAAATGAACTTATGAATTAAAAATTTGAATGTATCCAATTTAGGAATAAGACTACGACAATTCCACTGTAAAACAGTGATATCTCCGACCTCTCTATTTAAATTAGACATCAAGAGAGATAATCATTGCAAGAAGGGGCCATGTTTGCATCAATTGTTGCAAAATTGTCTTTAATACTGGAAGCATTGAGATGGCAATGGTTCTGATGGAGTCGGAAACATTAAAACACGTGAAGATTTGGTCCACAAGGTCAGACAACTTTAAAAATCCCGATTGAGAAGCTGAACTGGACGGAAAAATAGGGACAGTTGGGGTTTTTGATGTCCCCTCAAGTGCAGGGTCGTTCGAAGTTGAACTATTCCCACGGAAGCCAGGAGGAACCTGATTTTGCTTGTCCGCTGCACTCGATTTTTTTTGCAAGCTAACAGGGGGTATCCCCGGGGGACTTCTTGAACTTTGGGAGTGGTCACATTTTTGCGCCGGGGATTCCCTTTGAAAATAAACGGTGTGCCCCCGCTAGCTGTGCCGCTTCCATTTCATCAACTGGCAACGCGGAAAAGGTATTGTGTGTTGAGATTGGTTGTTGTTGTTGAGCCAGTGGAGAAACGCCCTTTAAAATTTCCGCAAAAGTGCGTTTCGAGCGTTCCTTTAAAGAGCGCTTCTGTTTCTCCCAGCGACTCGTGTAAGTTTCACAAGCTGAGAGCTCATGTGGGGATCCTCCGCAATATGGACACTTATGCTCAGGCTTTTACTGAACGAAGTGTCGTCAAACTTTGAGAGTGTTCTAAAGATACTGAATGATTATAAGGATAATAAAAGCTTTCAATATATTGAGATTGATCACGTACACGTTAATGAAGTTATGACCTGCGAAGAAAGCTAATACCCATTTAACCCTTTCGTCGCCCCGTCACCCAGATATGGATGACACATTCGTTGTTGAAATTGAATAGGATTTTTAAACGGAATTTGATAGAATAGGCATCTAAATGTAACTATAAGATATGTAGAAAAATAATAAAATCATAACAATATTATTATAATGTTTATACTATACTTTTCATTAATTTATAGTATGGATGGTTTGTACTGCAGTTTTTCGCGAAAACTATATAATATGAATTTGGCATGTGTTATTGTTGTTAATTTGTCTTCAAATTTAAAAAAATTTGTTAGATCATGTAAAAGTTGTCTACAAACTAAGTTTGAGCTTCATTTAATCATTTATCCGCAAGTTGGGCGCAGCAAGAACGTGTTAACAGCATCGATACTGACGGGATTTTAAATTACTCCAAACTTAAATCAAACAAATATGTTTATTGTTTCATTACTCCTTGATTTCCAGGTAATCCATAATCCTGTTTTGGGCCGCCATTTGGTTGCAACGCGAGCTATCCGCAAAGGTGAAACAATCTATCGCGACGAGCCATTGGTATTGGGACCGAAAATGGCCAGCTCACCGATGTGCCTGGGTTGCAATCGAAACCTGGCGCCCCGTGTGGTCAGCGATGCTCGAAAAGTAAATCTAAATTGTTTTTTCTCTTTAATTTCGATTTAACATTAAATTCGATGCAGGAATTTTACTGTTGTAGACGATGCCGCTGGCCGCTTTGCGGCCCTAGCTGTGAAGCAGCACCGAACCATACTGAGGAATGCCGGCTATTGTCGTCAAGCAGTTACAGACCACAAATCACCTTCCACGATGATGATCCACACAGAAAGGAATCCGCTTACTGTGTGATTGTCCCTCTGCGAGCGATTCTCCTCAAAAGAAAGGATTCAAAGCGGTACACGAAATTATTAACGCTGCAGTCGCATATTGAGTCCCGCATCGACACTCCCCTTTATGGTGTTCTCAAACACAATCTGGTTCCATTCATCCGCAATATCCTCGGTATGCAGGAGATCAGCGAAACGGAAATACTGCATATAGCAGGAATAATGGACACCAACAGCTATGAAATACGAGCCCCGGAAAAGGATATCAAAATAAGAGCGCTTTACGAGCTTGGAGCAATGATGTCGCACAACTGCAGACCGAATACCAAACACTATTTTGACCAGAAGCTTAAATTGGTCCTGGTGGCGACAGGTGATAAACCCTGAAACCCTGAATTCCAATCATGATAGATTTATACGTTTATGGTTATATGTGTTTTAACCTTTTCGCAGTTGACATTCCAAAGGACGAAGTGATATCCATTTCTTACACCCAACCACTCCAGGCAACGATCCAACGTCGGTACGCCATAAAACAGGCAAAGTGTTTTGAGTGCTGCTGCGACCGCTGTAAGGATCCAACTGAATTCCAAACATACACCGGAGCCATTATTTGTCCTAATTGTGCGAAAGCCAAGGTAAAAACAATTCATTCTTCAATTAATCAACTGACATTTTCGGTTTCGCTCGGTTCCACCCTCGCCTTAGGTCGTTGCCGTCGACCCGCTGAGTTTCCGAAGCAACTGGCAGTGTGAGGATAAAAAATGTTCCTATCGCGAAACAGCTCAGGAGAATGTGGCGCGGAACGAAACTTTTCGAGCGACAATTTTGGGCCTACCGAAAGATTCGCCAGACGGTTACGAACGCTTCCTGGAAGCGAACGGCGCTGTGTTACACCCATGGAACACCAATATGCTGCAGGTGAAATACGCCCTCGTTCAGCTGTACGGCAGCAAGTTGAAGGGCTTCTCCGTGTGTGGTGAGTTCCCCGTAAAATGATGTTGATGTGATGAATGGCTGTGGCTGTTCGGAAAATGTCAACATCAGTTCGTCTGCCTTCCTCTCTCTCTCTCTCTCTCTCTCTCTCTCTTTCATAAATTTACATCACGACCGATTTCAGACCTCACCGAGTCCCAACTCTGGCGGAAAGTTAATTTGTGCATCGAACTTTTGAAGGTGGCCGACTGGCTCGAGCCTGGATTGAGCACTTTTCGGGCCAAACTATTGATACAACTACGTGACGTATTGCTAGTTTTGAGGGAACAAATCGGATTACAGTTTGATTCCACAGAAGTTTGCCCTTTGTCTGCTGGACGGGACGCTCGTACCAGTAAATGCCAGACCAAGGGAGAAAAAAACTCTCCTAAGAACGTAAGTGGGATACTTATAATTTTGCATGCTTAATTTAATGTTTGTTGGGAGATTTTCCTTTACGTATCATATACGTATATATTACGTATCATATACGACACACATCAATACTTGAGGACGAACCGAACAATCCATTGTTCACTCTCAGTTTTAGTGAACTTAATAATCAACGTTTTCTATGAAGATCAAAGACACTACCCATGCATAATTTCGTTTGAACCAAACTTCTAATGAAATAGTTAATTTGTTTCATTTCAATGCCGAAACGCATGTTTGCATTTTATCGCTCTCCGTTGAATTATTTCTTTACTAGCTGACCAGGCAAACGTTGTTCTGCCAAATAAATTATTTCTAGTGAATATTTTGGGTGTTGAATAAAACACACTAATGTATTGTAAGTGTGTTTGAATGTTTTAACGATCTTTAAAATAAATCGAATGTGACCGATAAAAAAACGAATTAAATGATTTGAACGAAAGGTTATATGATGTTTCTTGGTGTATTTCATTAACGTAACTGACATGTTTGATCTCTTAAAAGTTAGACGTCAACTGAAAAAAATAATATAAGTTTGTCGTAAAGTAGAAAAAATGAAATATAGAAAATCAATATTTATTGCTGTCTCCTTGTTAGAAAATACGTGCATGTGATTTTCAACATGGCTTAGTTTATAACAGCTTGGTCTCGTTCATAAATTGGAAAACAGCGATACGCCAGCTAACTTCAATGGAGCTGATTAATCCGCCTGTTTGGAATCGCGTTATTTTATCGTTGTCATTCAATCGAGGAGTATTCACATCGGTAATCTAAGTTTGAAACACAGCCATATTGCTTCCTTTATTCATGGATGTTTTTATTACTCTTCACCGATTTGTTGAACTCAATATTCATATATGCATATGAGTGATCGGATTTTACAATTCGATCGAAATCGACTTTTACACTCTTAAATTCGTTCGCCTTGTCGCGAAACAATGGTCAAAATAAGTCATCCGTATTTGTGGTTCAATTTACTCTCTATTTGATCGGCATAATTCCGGAAATAATTCTAAATTTTTGAAATTTGAATGAAAACTATTATTCGATTTCGTTTGGATGCTAAATTTGTTTTGAATGTGTTTGAATGCTAAATTTTGCGTGTTTATTCCACCCGAAAAACCATTACTATTTTTGCTTCATAGAAATGGAACATGGAGACCAATATTGTTTACGTCGAATTGCGTGGCAAGGTGTCACATTTGCTCAACTCGATTGGACTTGAGCTTGAACAAAATGCAAAATTGCGCTTTTTCCATTCAACAGAATACAACCAACAATATGTGGGTAAGAATACGATCGAACTTCATTTTGTGTTTGAACACTCGCGCAATGTCATGACAATGCATTGCGCTTTGGCCTGGCTATAACTAAAGCTGTGTCGGCGTTGCTCATGATAGTGTCTCGCAAGTGAATGTATTATTCCTCGCACCGCTTTTGTTGATTGTGTAGTAAGAATTGCAGTCGTTCAATCTCTACCTTCGCGTATATGTCGACCATAAATTGTTGGCACAGCTTACGATATCTTGAATTGGCGTTTCTTGACCATGTCAAATCACCATATGATAAACATAAAAATCCCTCGAGCGCGCCCTCTGTTTGTTTCGTCGCATGTTCATAAATATTAAATCAAAATGAGAAATGATGTTCATAATGAATTAAGTATCTGTGACGGGGTCTCGTTGGTCTAATGTTTATGCAAGAGATTTTTCGTTAAAGAAACCCTTCTGACTTGCACTGTAGTCACGCGTATTCTTGAGCTTGCCACTCCAGAATACATTCAAGGCGTATTGTTCGTCATAGAAATCTCAACTATTTACTAATAAAAATGACACAAGTAGTACTACGTTGAGAAGGCAAACCTTGGGAACGTTAGTGCCATTGAAGAAGAACATAGCGAGGGTCGTATGAACGGTGTGTGTCAACGATGAATTCCAGATTATTGTTTTTTCTTCGCATTAAATTTCTCGTGTCACCGTGCTATCATGATTCCAGCAGCGCTTGTGCTTTGGATCTACACACGTGCTCTCCAGCTGATGTTTTATCAGGGTTGATGGCAATAGCGTGATTGTCATTTTGTAATCCGAGCAAATGTGATTTGAAGAATTTCGATAACCCATTGTGCTCATTCAAAAAGGCTTCCAGCTCGTCGGAGATGCTCCCTGCTTTAGATGAATTGATGTTACTTGTGTATTTGTAGATGGATGTTCAATGAAGCGGGCGTTACGCCATCAGTCATTGAACAACTTAAATAAATTCGTTCTGTTGAAAAAACGAACAACGATTAAATTATTAGAATATTTGTGACACAAAATAATAAAATCGCAATTAAAAATAGGGAATTGGGGTCAAAATTTAAGGTTATATGTATGGTATGAAGTCAAATTTTTGAAAAAAAATATCCAGATCTTTTTTTCTGCATAGAGCCACCCTATTCGGTATTAAATGTATGGTTATCGGTATCCTACCGGTATCATATATAGTTTACAACCTATTCTCATACCTACCAAGTATTTTGAGTATAATTTCATCAAAACGAAACGGCTCGACCCGTTTCGGAGGAGTTCGTTAACAAACACCGTGACACGAGATTTTTATATATACAGATAGTAGCTCTATATTGGTTCATGTTGACGTAGGGTTATGTTTTCGGAAAATTTAGAAGGAGATTCAAATTAAAAAAACTAACATCGATCGCGTTACGAGAGATTATCGAATTTTATTTTGTTTATTTATTCATAAATTTATACTTGTAGAGTAAGGGTTCACCCTTATAAATATTCTACAATCGTATACGTTGTTGTTCACACCACATTCAAGAATGGAAGCTTTATCAACATATTCTATTTTTTTCATTATTGATGATTATGTCTGGTAAATTTGTGCGCGTTTTTGCGAAAACTAAAGCAATGTTTATTACTAGACGTCACTAGCAATAAACATTGCTTTAGTTTTCGATGAATTAATAAGAAGCAGATTATCCGAGGACCATTTCCAAACACTCTTCAGGTCAGTGTTGATCAACTGAGCCAACTGAGCTTCTAAATTAGCTTCAGTTGAACAAATATAAAGTTGTGCATCATCCGCAAGCATGTGGATGACACAAAATTTAAAAACTGATGGTAAATCGTTTACAAATAATGAAAACAGAAGTGGACCTAAAACAGATCCTTGGGGTACTCCAGATAAAATATTAATTGAGCTGGCCAATTTTCCATCAATTTCCATTATCTGAGTGCGAGAGTTCAGATAGGAACTGATAAGAAAAACAGCTTTACGACTAAAGTTAAACTGACAGGACAGTTTACGCAATAATTTGACGTGAGAAACTCTATAAAATGCATTAGAAAAAGTCTATTAAACTGACTGAGCAGATTAAACCGTTGAATAAAGTTTTGAATTTGAAATTTCAAAATTTTCTCAAAAACCTCGGACAGCGAACATAGAATACTGATTGGACGAAGATTGTTCAAGCAAGTAAACGCAGGTTTCTTACGAATTGGAATTATCTTTGTAGCTTTCCAGGCGCGAGGAAATTGGGCAGTCGTTATAAATAAATTGAAGAGATACGTTATGGGCGTAATAACGGATGGCAAAATAATTTTAATGAACCTCAAACGAATGTCATCCATACCGATAGCATTAGAGCTAACAGAAAATATGGCATTTCAGATTTCTAACTCGTTACACGAGGCAAATGAAAAACCATCAATGTTAGGAGATGGTATTGGAGGAAGTTCCGGATCATGTGTGAAGTTTTCACCAAAAAAAAAAGAATTTATCTCATCACTAGTATTGTTATGCTTTCCTTTGTTACACGGACCCACAGGACAATAAGTCGTTTGAGTTTTTTCCAAAGTTCTTTGCTTGAAGCAACAGACTCTAAATTGGACGTCATATAGTTAGATTTGGCTTGGTTAACTAATAGTTTCTTTATTGCGAAGTCTTTTAAACTGAAAATGGTCCAGAGAACTTCTACTACTTTACCATTGGCGATATGCACCATCTCTAGCTATCATAGCATTCAAAATGTTATTGTTGAACCAAGGTGCATTTGCTTTGGGACTATGAGCTCTTAATGGAACACAATTTTTATAAATTTCAATAATTTTTTTTGTTAATTTTTTTTATTTTACAAAGACAACAGGCTATACATGGATGCCCTAATGCTTCATAACTACTACTACCACTTATAATACTACCACTAAAAACTACAACTATGTAAATATATACTACTGTAACTAATCAAGTTAATTAAGAGCAATAGAATACATTTTTTTGAGGGACGAACGAGACAGATGGAAATCGAAACAGACACTACAACGGTTAAATACGCGGCACATGCTAGATATAGGTTCATTATACCCGTAATTTGTTCGGGTTGATGGGATGTATAAATAGTTCTGAGATCGTAAATTACGGCGATTTATGTTGAAATTAATCAACCGAAGGAGCTCAGGAAAATCGATGTTCGACAAAATCAAGTCGGAGGTAAATAGAGCCTTGGCAACGTTCCTGCGTGAAGCTAATGAGTCCAGTCCAATCAATTTGCAGCGATCCTCGTATCTAGGTAGGTTTATTGGATCATTCCACGGTAAATTGCGCAAGGCGAAACGAACGAATTTTCGCTGTATCGACTCAATTCGCTGAACATTATTCTGGTAATACGGTGACCAAACCACGCATGCATATTCAAGGATCGAGCGTACCAATGAGCAATAGAGAGCCTTAATGCAGTGTACATCCTTGAAGTCGTTTGTGACACGGAAGAGAAAACCAAGAGTTTTAGACGCTTTAGATACGATGTAGGATATATGGTCTCGAAAGGTTAATTTACAATCCAACATAATCCCGAGGTCTTTGATTGTGTTGACACGGTCAAGTAAAACACCATGCAGCTTATATCCGAAGCTTTTTGACGAACGCTTGCGTGAGAATGAAATGACTGAACATTTTGAAGGGTTTAAAAACATCCTGTTGGTTACACACCATTGGGCGAATATGTCTAATTGCTGTTGTAAAAACTCAGCTTCTTCGATGCAGTTCACTGGGAGGAACAATAATCTGCTTGTTGGAGAAATCAAGGGCCAAATCAGAATCAGTGATACTATACAATAATGACCAATCCAAGCTGTTCAATATGTTTTGCAACTCAGAAAAATTAATTCGATTATAATCCCGAAAAATTTTCGGTTTATCATCATTGCAACGAATTATGTTAAAAGATGAAAAAATCATATCGTGATGAGAAAAAACCTGAGGCTGACACTTGATTGAAATTAAGAACGAAATTTTTGTCATTTGTTATTAGAAGATCAATCAAAGAGATTCCACCAGGAGTAGGGTTCATTATTTACACAAAACAATCCAAAACTCTCTAGAACCTCGCTGAACCGAGTTGTTTTAGCGCAAAATTTTTTCAAATTTGTATTGAAATACCCTGTCAAAATTATATTCTCATAAGCTAGTGACAGTTCGGAGAGCTTTTGGTCAAGGAGGTTGGAACAATCAAATAAAGGAAGGGAATAAATCACACCAAGCAAAAATTTTCTGTGATTCCCTCGAATCTCAATGAATAAATATTCAGTACAATCACCATCCCCCAGTTCCGTCAAAAGATTGGAAGCAGTAATAACCCTGCAATCAATATTAAATTTGTGATAAATGCAAATTCCACCACCTCGACCAGTCTTGCGATCATTCCTTATGATGTTATAATCATCTACGGCAATTGTTGCATCACTTACGTTTTCATTTAACCATGTTTCCGTCACACATACTATATCAACTTTGCTGCTCACGAAACAATTTTTAAATTCATGAAATTTACTTAACAGTACACAGACTTTGTGCATTCATATGACAAAGATTAACACAATCATAACGTAAAGCAACATTAATAACGGCTCACGGAATATCGGCAATACTCCTCTGAGGACGTGCAATGTCATTGACATGATTAACCGGCATCAATACAGAGGAAAAACAAGAGACATCGGGCGAACATCCACTGGCTTAGCTGAAAGGAAATCAGGAGCACTAAATTGATGAAAATGGCAAAATACATTTCAATTTCATTTGTATTCATAATTAATTCTATTTTAATGGCATATGAATGTGGCATAGATCGCAAATTCAATTGAAAACTATAAGAACTACAACTACAGAGGTGGGAGGTTGCAGCATAAGCAGGAACAACAACAGTAACAGCAGCAATATAAATAGTGCAAATATGACTTCTGTTTGACGATGTATCCCTCTCCGTAATTTGTAGTTTTTGACTTTCAGGAAGGACGGAAAGTTGATGGAAGGGAATCATGCAATTTTCTTGGAAGAAGTAAGGAACATGTATAGGATAGGGTTATTTTCGGGTTCCAAAATCCATTAGCTGTTCCATATCAAAGATTGGTACCGCCGGAGCGTTCTCGTGCAATTTGACAAATATGGTTCGATCCTTCGAGAACACGTTTTGAAGTCTTCCTTGGCGTTTCAGTTTCAGTGCAGCTCCTTTAAGGTTTCGTGCAGATTCAGTAAGGTTTTCATTCAAGTAGACGCGTCGATCAACATTGAAACCAAGATGAAATGAGGGGCTTAGAATGAAAGGGGTGTAAGTGATTTAATCGATTTCTCTTCATCGACTCTCTCTTTTGGTCATAACTTAGCTGCAAATAAATTCCCAGCTGTATTTGACAATGTGAAAGATAGGCCAGAGCCTCATCTATCGTATTCTATAGCAAACTTGAATTGGAACGTTAATGCAGCTGAGTTATTAACTAAATAAAAAGTTGATGAAGAGAAATCGATCAAGTCACTTACACACCTTGCATTCTGAGCACCTCAAATAAGGTCAACTTTTTCGTCGAAAAGTAACGATGGAAAAAAATTTGTTTTGAGGCTCTAAATGCGAATTGAAACCAGATAGGCGGCGTTGCTCCTGCAGTCATGGGAATGCGAGCCAGAAGTTTGGTGAAAACGGCTGGTACCGTTCTGAATCATATTTCGGACAACATCATAGTTCGGACACTTTGTTCTAATATGTTGAATGGCTTGATGCACTGATGATATAACTATAAAATTAATATCACAATTGCTTCTTTAGAGTAATCCCTTGGTTTCACTATCACTTCATTTAAGAATTACATTTGAATTATTACATAGTAGGAAAAAATCCATCCGAAACCCAAAATCCACTCATTATCGTTTGCGTTTGATGTTTGCTTAGCATGAGCACGTAGAATTTACCCCTTCACCAATATTTAAATTTCTCTCGTATTTCATCAGTTCTCATCATCGTTATCAGGTTACTGTGATTGCTTGGTAAGTGTTTCAAAGTTGACTATAAAATATAATCAAGTATAATGTAATTTTCGTTCAAAAAACTACAAAATAAAATGTCCGAAATTTGAATATATGATGCAGAAAACAGTAGCATGGGTACATATTACGCGGCGAAAAATACAATTGAATTGCGATCGTGAACAATTCACTTACTACCGCATACCGTCTCACTCACTCATTTTATCAATGAAAAATTCAAAACGATCGGCTGATTTACATGTCAATAATTGGCAACCTTGCCACTTCGACTAATAACCTGGAAAATTTGTGTTGGAATATTATTTACCAAATTCTACTGAACGAATTTCTCGATATTTTTCCATGTTTCCGAAATTGCGACCATGAGCTCTTCAATCGTGGTGTACCGCTTTCCCTCAGTGTAGGATTCTGCGTACAAGGATCTCCCTAAGATTTTCAACAGGATTCAAGTCTTGAGAGCGAGTAGGCCAGTCCAAAAAATTATGTTTTTGGTCCTTAATCCATTGCTTAGTTTCATTGCTGGCATGAATAGTAGCATTGTTTTGCTGGAATGTGAATTTTTAGTGACGATATCCACGCAAAAAACGGTAGGAGAGAGGATTATAGAACATGTATGTAATCCTTGAATGATGTGAAAGCTATCTTGAGCTACCCGGTTGCACAGAATCCAGGCCAAACCATGCATGAACCTCCACCAAAATTTCAGTACTGTTCCTTTCTCCGTAAATTACATCAGTACCCGTTCCTTCTTCTCTGTTCCTTCTTCCGTAAATTACATCAGTACCCGTTCAAACCATCAGAACCATCCAAATTGAACTTTTTGAAGAACTTTTCGTTATGGTATATAGAAAAATGTATATACACGATCTGTTAAGAAATGCTCGAGTTATAAGCATTCGGAATCTTTCATCTTTTCCTACTTGTTCAGTGCCTAAATTTCCATTTTACTTCCTATATCTTCCGGTCAGACGTAATATTAAGCCAAAAGTATTTTTTTTGCGTAGGACTACGTCTTACATTAAGGGTCTCAAATCAGAAAACAGGTCTCGTTTTTATTAAATAAAGTTACGTTAATAACTATTTTTTGCTGCGAACGGATTTCCACGATTTGCATACCCATCGAATCGGAAATTTTCTAAGATTTGTTCGATATGCTATACATTACAATTCCACACTCTGTATATGGTTTAAATTGGTGAAAATTGGAGGCATTCCCAGCTCCCCATACATTTGTTCTGTCCATTTGTGTGTTTTCCCGAACAGAGCTGTCTATAAAGGGCAACTTATGCTGCCGCTAGAATAGAAACAACAAAGGGGAATAGCGAAATGAGAATATTCGCGAAGTAAACTCCACCCTTGCATAGTAAGTAAGCTGTCGCTAGCATATAAGTATTGCATCTCCTCTGAGGAAAATTCTCAGAATTTTTCTGTGCCCGAAACAACAAATATCGCTTATTCTGCTCGTTTTATGTTTTATGTTTCCCCTCGAGTTGTGAACGCTAACGGATATTTCACATGAAGTGCATCTGGCGTTGCAATTAACACAATCATCCAAGCCATGGCAAAGCAGGCGAAAAAATAAAAGAGTGCAAATTATTATAGGTCGCTTCTAGGCATCAGTGTTTGGCTTTGTGTGTGTTGTTTGTTTTCGTTGCGCGAAACTTTGAGTTCATTTCCTGTACATGTGAATAGCACACCTTCGATTCTTTCAGTTGCCATTCGTGTTTGCTAGCGTGCTCGTCGGCTCTGTTTTGATGCAACAAGCTCCTAGCTTTGTTGACGGCTTTGACCGAGAGTCGAGAAACGATTTTTCATAAATGGTCATTCTCGCGATGTTTCATTTTTATCGCTGCCTCCGTGTTTAACTGTTAGACGGGTGTTTGATTCTTGTTGAATGACGATGCACAGAAGATGTCTCTCGTCTTGACTCAGTGCAATGCGTGTATTGATATAATGGAACAAATTGCGACATTTGACCAATTAGTGTATTGTTCTCGCACAGGCAAGAAAGAATCGTTGCTTCTCGAAATGATTCTACAAAACCACGCAAGCCATTAAACCTTTTCAGGGTTCCCCGGAACTTTTTACTAAAGAGTTTTTATGGAATTTCAACGTATTCGCAAATAATATCCGAAATGATAAACCAACAAATTAAAAAAAAAAGATTGCATAGTCCTACGTCCTATGCTGTCGTGTCTCGGAAACAACCCCTTGAATTTTTTATTGCGAAAGTCGCGTAGAAATATTTTCAATCAGTTGATACAAGCATTTATAGGACCCAACATGAGACAAGACATAACACTTATTATTATTGTTACTTAATTTAATTAAGTAAGATCAATCATTTTATGTCTTGTCTCACGGCTCGTCTTATAAGTGTCGTGAAGTTCTTACGTTGCACAGTAATTGAAAATTATAAGTGTGATGCAAGCATCTTTGCGATCTATTGAGCAATGAACGAGTTACACGCGTTCGGAATCTTTCATAGTTTCCTACATGTTCAGTATTCAGATTTTTCCCCATATCTTCCTTTTGAGGCGTAGTAATACGTCAATACAACTACAACTACGGGAATTGAGAAAATTGCTTCATTTTCACAACAAGATCGCTTAAGATTATTTACTGAAGTTGCTTGATTAGATTTGGCACAGAAGGTGCAAACTATAAAGGGTGTCTCACATCAAATTGCATCACGGAAAAAACGATGTAGAAAATTACCCATTGGGTATTTTCTCTTAAAAATTTGGGTAGAAGTAGTTTAGAGTGTATTGTTTACACTGTATTTTTATCCCTTTAAAATTGGAAAAAATGGCGTCACCCGAAAAACAACGTTGCGAATTGATTTTGCGCAAGCATCTGGAAATTGCTTAACTCTTTCATCGGAACATCGGAAAACAACTCGGAATCGTGCAGTCAACGATGAATCGTGTGATCATACGTTACTACAAAACATTGATCATCGAACGGAAGGAGAAAAGCGGTAAGAATGGATGTTATATTAGTGAACAGGTCGTAGGCGTGTCGTGAAAGCGTTTGAGCCGAATCCCAATGCTTTGATCAGGGATGTGGCCAAAAAGTTGAATCTTTCCAAGTCTTTCGTTCCGAGAGCCAGGGACCGGGAGCGACTGCATATGTTCAAAGTGCAGAAGGCTCCAAATCGTGAAGAACGGCAAAATACGATGGGAAAGTCACGGGCCCGGAAACTGTACACCCAGATGCTGACGAAGTCCCATTGTTTCGTCATGGATGATGAGACTTACGTCGAGGAGGACTTCCGGCAGCTTCCGGGGCTACTGTTCTTCACTGTCCAGCATAAATTTGATGTTCCGGAGGAAGTAATGAAGCAGCAACCTCTCGATTAATGGAGTAAAGTACTTTACTATTAATATATATATATACAACACCACGAACTAGGACTAGAACATTATGAACCACACTAATCTTAATGAAGTCCCTCAACCAAACAGCAAATGTTAATTATTCCGAAAAACTCTCCAACAGCTCCCCCCACCCGGACAAACCCTGAAGCAATTGCTGGAGAGTTCACAGCGTGAAATTGATGAAATGATCAAATCGGACCCAACGCTTAAGCGAGAATAACAACCGAAAGACGCAACACAACTCAACCTGATGTCCCCTGTAATAAAAACAACCAACAACGGCCTTCGAGGATACTTTGATTGGGAAACGAATTCGTTTGTGCTTCTCACTAGGACTAGGTAAGACGCTGTAGGCTGTATGGAATGTGAAAGAAAAAATCCTGACCTATTTCACCCGATAGGCACCGAAATAAGTTTTCCGGTTTCTCATTACTCGAACTTGGAAAGAAAGCTCAATAGAAGTGCGGAATACGAGATGGGCGGAGGTTGAAAAAAGAGAGCAGAATAAAGTTCGTTCAAACTTTAACTGTGGAGCGCTGACCTGGGGGAACATCAAATCGGGATGAATGTACAGATAAACTTGGTTAGGGGGTTAACAAGTAGGCATGACAACGAGATTTAATCAGTTTGATTAAACGGAATGCAAACGGAATGAATAAATGCGTGAATTATGGGAAACAGGTTATCTTTGTTTTTTTTTTTCGATTTTTGAGTCTCTGAAAATATTACCAAACTCATAATCTCGAACAGATTCTAGATGCGTGTCAGAGGTCAACTAAAACAATCTTCACAATCTTCAGGTAAGTGGTTCTGCTGAAAATTTGCTATTGGTTCTGCTGATAAAAGTTTAGTTACAATTTAGTTTTTGATTTTTTTATAGTTAAGTTTTAGCACATGTTATGGCATCCCGATTTACTACATTAAATGAGCTGAAAAATAACGGAAAATGTTCTATTCCCCTATACATATATATTATTTGTATAATATACAGGGTTTTCCATTTCGGGCTTCCGAAAGTATACAGCCCTGCGCTGACAACCGTTTGACAACCAAAGCGTCATATCGTTAGTTGAATGTCTGCGGCAAATCGGCAAATGTTTTTCGAGCATTACGTACGGATTTTGGTCGTCATGGACGGCCTACAGAGCACACAATCGCTAATGTAGTGCGTAAATTCGAACAAACTGGATCCGTAGCGGATATTGTGAAACCTGTGCATCATCGAAATGTGCGTTCGGCCGAAAATATTGCTGCTGTTGCTGCCAGTGTGGAGGATGACCCGAATGTTTCGATTCCACGGCGTGCTCAGCAATTGGGCTTGTCAAACACATCATTGTGGCGAATTTTGCATTTGGACTTGCACCTACATCCATATAAAGTCCAACTGGTACAAAAATTAGAGCGTGGTGACCATGGAATGTGTCGGGCATACGTCGATTGGGTGAACGAACAACAGCAGCAAAATGCTGAATTTTCGCATCAAATTTTCTTCAGCAATGAGGCACATTTCGAGCTCGGTGGCTATGTGAACACCCAAAATTTCCGTATATCGGGCTCAGAAAATCCACACGTGATTGTTGAGAGGCCATTGCATCCGCCAAAAGTCACTGTTTGCTGCGCATTATGGTCTGGTGGAGTCATCGAGCCGTATTTCTTTGAAAATGAGGACGGCGAGACGGTAACTGTGAATGGTGAGCGCTATGGCCGCAGGTTAACCGATTTTTTTTTGCCACAAATTGAAGATATGGATACGGATGACATGTGGTTTCAGCAGGACGGCGCCATGTGCCACACAACACGACCGCACATGGCCATATTGCGAACCAAATTGGAGGGACGCATAATTTCGCGTTTTGGTGATGCCAATTGGCCGTCCAGATCATGCGACTTGAACCTGCTAGACTTTTTTTGTGGGGTTATGCGAAAGACCGTGTCTATGCCAACTCTCCGCAAACTCTTGAACATTTGAAAGACAACATTCGTGAAGTTATGACCAAGATACCGTCCCATATGTGCCGAAAAGTCATCGAAAATTACCTGTTCCAGATCAAGGTGTGCGAGGAAGCCCTAGGTGGTCATTTGAATGATGTTGTATTTCACACATAATGGCATAAACCAAACTTTAATTTGAAATAAAAGATTCATCGAAATTCGAATTCTAAGTGTGTTTTATTTCAATTTACTTTCGGAATTTAAAGTTGGAAAACCCTGTATATGCTAGAGCCAATATGAGCGAGCGAAACAGGAGACACATTTAAATGAAAGCATATGAAAGCTTTTCGTATAGTTTGCCAAATACACGGTCCAGACAGAGGAAGATATATTCTCGTTCATTTTCTTTTTTATCCTCTTAGAAAACACTTTCCAACTTCATTTTATGATGATGTGTAATATTATCACGCTTCATTATAACAGCGCTGGCAGCTATATGGAGTGCGTGGTCGTGTCAAATAGCTTTGCATTCCAGCCGGCCTTGGTTCGATCCCTATTGACGTCGTATGGATTTTTTTTTTGGCACAATCCCAAATGAAATGAGAAAAGAAAACAGAAAGAGATGTCTGCTCGCATACATGCAAACCATTTTTAAGCTTTTAAAACAGCTCATTATTCATTTCTGCCAAAGATGAAATGTTTTCTGCCAATGCTAGTTTGGGTGTAGGTTGACCAACAGAGTGCTAGTAATTATGTCATCGAAACCTTATCGTTATAATTTTTTAAATATTTTCTTTCCTTACAATGAGATAAAGCGATTATTCTGACACTTCAACATTTCTATTTCATCTACACTGTTCTGATACAGAGCAAACTCTTTGCCTGCATATTTAACTTTATCGGCCTTTGGTGCTATTCACTATCCGAGGATTACCTCTTCGGGATCAAAAACAAATCCAGAAGGAGTTCCGAGAACAATGCTGCAATTAAAGTCTAATAAAAAGGCTATTTCAGTGAACCATCACGGATCCCTTGGGAAAGTACACAACCCGATTTTCTCCCGTTGACACAAATCCTGTCCTTCGGCGAATCAAAAACAAAAGACAGGGGTGCTTCACCTTCCCTCAGCATCAAGCATTCCTTTCGGCATCTTCATTATAATTTAGCGAAAAGTACCTCTTGAAAATGTTTTGCCAAGAGAAAACTTTTGCCATCCTGCTGAGGGAAGCCCATATTGCTGGTTGGAAAAAAGAGGTTGAAATCTGGGGACTGCATAATCAAAATCCCGAAAATATGTGTAGAATTAGGTTATCGCTTGGCTGGGATTGGGAGAGCCTGGTTGTGTTCTTTGGCAATCGTTAGCGGAACGCAAATTGCTTTCACATTCCAGTTGGGGTTTCTCCTTCCATACCCCCGGACCCTCTTCTCACTCACATGTGCTACAAAATTGAACATTCTGTACACACGGAACGCTCATAGCTCCCGCCGAAGGGCAAAACTCGTCGCCGCCTGGACCGTATGCAACAAGTTGATATGGCATCATACCCGATCTGTTATCTGTTTTCTGCGCAAACAATCGCACGTCAAAGCTGTCACTTGCAGGCGCCCACGCGCTCGCTCTGTTGGAGGGGGGGGGGAGGGATTTTGGTTAAAAAGCTGCTTTTCTCTGTTCAATTTATGGCAGAACGTGATCGTCGAGTAAAATCGGTGTTTCCGTTCGGAAAGCCCCATGCGAGCGGCAGAGGGCGAGCCCCAATAGAAAGATGTTTTTTTTTCGCGATAAAGGGTTTTTTTTCTCTTTCAAATTCCATCGTTCGGATTAATAATTGGAGCGAAAAGAATTGTTTGAAACGAAGAGAATGCGAGGGACTCAGCATTTTTGTTTTATTTGAAGCGATGAATACTGAGATGTAATTTGCTTAAATGTCATCAGATTAATCTTGGTTATAATTTGCATTGTTCACTGAAAATATGTCACCCGTAACTGTTTCTGATAGCATTAAATAGATTTTAAATTAGATAGTGTTACGTGATATCAATGGTTTTCAATGATTTGCTTCATAAGATTGGATTATAAGTAGGGGAAGTGGGGGCATAGTGGTCACCCTAAGGAATATTCCCATTTCCAGCGTCCACATACCGATTCAATTCCCGTTTCTCGAAGAATATTATACAGTCAACTCTCCCTAACTCGATATCCAAAGGGACCATCGAGTTAGGGAGGTATCGAGATACAGTACATTTTTTCCTAATTTTTTTATGTCTTAAATTGTCATATATTAGGGTAAGTGTCCCAATTATGGTATTAATTTGAATTTTTGATTCATTCCCTTAACGTGAAAAAACACCTTTCTCATATAAAATTTTTTTTTTTCCAGAATCTTTCAGGAGCTGATAGACGGTTATATTTCACGAAAAAAATCCTTCTACGCATATGTTAGAATTTCAACGATGACAGACTTATAGAACTTTTTCTTTGTTTCGGATTCTGTTGGCTCAAACTGACTCTACATTGAAAAGTATACTACGTAATCCGATTTTGTTGCTTTCATTTGAAAGATGAGAAAATTTAGTACAGGATATAGTAGTGGAACATCTAAATTAGTGGATTAGAATAACATTTTTGAAGTGGAAAATTTAAAAGTTTTTTTTTTAATTGTAATTATTAATTTTATCCTAAAAATTCATACTAAACTAGATTGTTTCTATCAATTAAATTAAAGCTCTCTAACCTCTCTACAATTTGTTCTTTGACGAACAAACTTCTATCTCTCTTAATTTCGCTGCAATATCGATATAAACAATTCCTGATGAAGAAATTGAATTCTGATTAATCCACTGTACTTATAAACGCCACTTAAATTTCACCTTAATGCTGAAAGGTTTTTTTTTTCTTGAAATTATTCATATTTGAATTATAAAAAAAAAACTTTTTTTTTTCAAACTGTATACAATCGAGTCCTAAATTTTACATAATCGAATCATATATAATCGAGTTTGTATATCATCGAGTTTGTATATAATCTAGTCCGACTTGCACGAGGCACTAGGTTAACAAAGGAAATATTGATTAAGTATGTTACTCAAACTGAATTGTAACGATCACGCAGGAACTGTTCAATCACAAAGAAATGTTCGAATAGTTTCACAGTAACATTTTCAGTTGATTTCAATATTTCGGACATATTCTTCAGGTTTGATTTAACGTTCGAATTAACATCTCAATAGAACTACTATCTTCAGCGTTTTTCTCAGGTTTTTCAACACTTTATAGTATATCGGTATCTGGCATCAGATCACAGCAAATCACGTTTTGGTCCTTTTTGCACTAATTATTAAGAGACATTGAGCAATCGAACGGTATTGTACCGTCGACATCGCTCACGACACATCAATTATGTCAGCGGAATATCACTCCCGTCCATGTTGGTTGTGCTTTAAAGTTAGGATTTCCCAGTTTCTGGACAAATTCTCAAGCCATATCCCGAAGAATAGAAGAGGGGTAAATTATTTTGTCTAGCTTGACAAGACAAAAATTCATTGACCGCTCCAGCTTCTCGATTCTGACCAACCTTATATGCTTTTGGTCTAGATACAATTTTCCATTCCGATTCCATTTTTACTTTAGTTTGAGTAGTGTTGATACCGCACTTTGTGCAATACTGAAATTATTTGCAGCTTCAGACCCCGTCCGTCCATACTTTTCGACCTGCTCGATGATGCTCAAACCTTGCGCAATGGTTAGCGTTTTGATTGTTCGCTTGAAAGGTTTCTCGTGGTTTTCCATACTTGAAAAGAGATTGTTTGATGACACGAACACTCCGTCAAGGGCAATTGAAATCTGAGGTAATAACGCACAAAAACATGTACGCGAAAATCAATCGAGTTAGGGAGGTGAAAATCCATGGAAAAATGAATCAAAACACATAGAGTAAGAGAGGCATCGAGTTAGGGAGGTATCGTGTTATGGAGAGAAGAATGCTTGTAAAATCAAAGGTGCCATGAAATCCATCGAGTTAGGGAAAATATCGAGATACAGAACATCGAGTTAGGGAGAGTTGACTGTAGAATACAGTGTATCATCAAAATATTCCGAAAAAAGTTAGGTAAGAAATAAAAATTTAAAAAAAAATGTTTTTGGGTGGTTTTAATGTAGAGAAGTATACTAATTATACAGATAATTCACTGAAATCTAGAAAATAAAACAAGTAAAAAAACTTGTTAAGTTAAACCGTTTAATGTACTAGAAGCTAGAAAATAATTAGACAAGTAGCAGTTAGTAGTTATCACATTCGTTCCTTCATTAATTTAGGGCAGTGATGAGACTAAAATAAAATCGTGGGGTATATGATGAAACAACTAACTAATGAAAACCTAACGTTTATTTCTTACCTAATTTTCTTCGGAATATTTTCATGATGTACTGTATTCGATTAGTCAAAACATTTCATTTGATACCGATATTGAGGGATTGCAAAAAATACATAGTCGATCATTAAGTCGCGGCGACTTTTTTGAATTTATGTTGTTTATTATGTTTCGTGTTCTCCAAGTCAAGCCATTCAGCCATTTTTTAGCGACGGCCGAATTTAATTTTTCAAGATAATGGAATACATAGTTTTATAATGACAGTAAAATTAAAGGTGTCTTCTAAATTTCAGATCAATCAGTCAACAGAAACGGGTTCAACTTTCTGTTCATGTGGGATAACCCTACAAACATTCAAACATAAACACAAACAGGTAAAGCTGAATGAAACCATTTGAAAAGTATTTAGTTGTTTGGGGACTGCGGCCATCTTGGAATTGGGTTTTTCATTATCTGTTATTTTGATTTTGATCACTATCAAACCCATACTGATGAGGTTTTGAAAAAAAAAATGGCACCATTTTGGAATTGCATTTTTTATAAATAACTGTATTCTACTAGTCAATTCCTTTCATTTGATATACATATTGATGGGGTTCTGAGTAAATGTGTAATCCGCCATTTTGTAGCGGTCGTCATCTTTGATTTACATTTTCCATTAATAATTGTGTTCTCCTAGTCAAGCCCTCACATTCATTACCCATATTGATGGGATTTTGAGAAAATATGTACATAATCCGCCATTTTTTAGCGGCTGTCATCTTGGATTTTCAAGATCATGGAATACGCTGTTTTATAATGACACCAGATTTGAAAGATGTGTTCCAAATTTCAGATCAATCGGTCAACAGGAAAGGGGTTAAATTTCTATTAATGCGGTACAGCGCTACAAAGTTACAACGTTACAAATTCACAAACATACAAACATACAAACGGGTCATCCTAGACGAAACCGTTTAATAAATAAGTGCAAATCATAGTTATATTACGTTTACCGAGAGAAAATTCGTTTTTTTCTGACTCGAAAAAAAAACAATACTCCGGATAATCGAGTCCGACCTGTACTTCCAAACAAATATGTTGAATTCAATTGAATTCGAAAATTGTTTCATTCAATCAATAATTTAATCAATACAAACAAATGATTACTAAGCCAACGGTAGACCCACGTCAACCTTGCGGTCATATCATGGATATCGCCTACCCATTTTTTTAGTGCCAATCAACCAATTCATTGAAGTTCCCCCGGACTGGGATGCCCTTCCGGACCAGTTAACGAATGGGAACTGTAATAAGTCAAATGACTTCTAAATGAAGACATATCTCCACATCTGGCATTCTAGATAGCATTGATGTGCAATGTAATTTGTAAAGTAGTATACTTCTCCATTAGGTTTTCTCGATTGATGGAGTCGCCCATTCTTTTTAATAAGATATTCTGTTCTGAATATATAATCTGCCTTATTAAAGAACTTTAGAAAACACTAACATTAAACATAAAATAACATTAAAACGAAACCTGGGAGTCCATCGTGATCCATCCTAGATCCATCAGCAGAACTTGATCGTCATAAACGAACGGGATGACGTCTAGCACCAAAAAAAGTTCTTTGTCCAATATATTTTCGTACAGCAATTGACTGGACGCAGTCCCATTTACAGTAAACATCCGCCATTAACACCCACAGCACATCAACCTGAGATGGTGTTCGACGGTAGAAATTCATCCGCTTCCCATCCTGTGGATTTAAGAATTTGCGTAATCTGCGCCGGCTAAACAAAAATGGATAATTCAAATAAACAAGTTCGAGTTTAAAAGTCACCCTCTATTTGCTCTCTCAGTTCCCGGTCTTGCCCGCTCCGATTTGTGTGTTTGTGTATTCGTGGTAATTTTATTCAGTGGCGTTCTTCCTAAATGACCACGATATCTTTTGCGCCATCTCTTCCCAAACGGACTCCGGGGCTTCTTACGTCTAGCTGCGAAAGAAAGACAACTCCAGATAGTCGAGCCGAGGGTATTGAAACCGAAAACGCAAAGCTATGTCACGTTTTTCACAGAGGACTTCTAAAACAAATTTCTACTGTGGATTCGAAGAATGCGCCTTAAAATGTTTACTCTGGCGACGATTTCAAGTCCCGAATAAATACTGACGAGATTATCAGATTTAAATTTGACTCGAAAGGAGAGATGGAAATCGTTCACAACGTGTGATTCTGGAAGAGACATTTTTTGTGACTTTCCTTTGCACTGGTGTGTCAAGGGTACAAGGATACATGGATTAGAATCAAAGGCAACCGCAATAGCACCTATTTGCACGAATCGATACCAATAAAATAAACAACTGTGTCGATTTGTCGCCCTATCCAGACCATGAGCTTCTCCGGCTTGGTCTCTCTCGTAACTCTAACTGAAACGGCCATATCTATCACGTTCGGGCAATTTGCACTCCCAGAAATACGACCTCCCGTAATCGATCCCTGCTCCATTCCATTTATTTCCTCCCCGGCGTTCGTTTCCGATGTACCAATCTAATTCAGTCAACCACAAACGCACTGAATTGAAATAAGCAGCTCATAAAACGTCGCTCGACTTTTACTAAGCCATTGATGGGCGGAATCGAATCAGTGCGATACAAATTGAATTACGGTCGAATTTTTATCGCATAATTATTCAACCGGAAGAACGCTCAAATCGTCCTCCCCCACCGTTTATCCTTCACCATCTTTCCCCACCAGGGATGGCGGCTCTTTGTTTTACGATTGTTGAGAGTAAAAGGAATTCCCCCCCACCATTTTGCCATTAGTCCGGATCGGATGGACCCGGGGAAAGTTTGAAAAGTACGCACAACGTCCATTAGAAAATTCAATCTATCCTTTTTGCTCCTACTTCAGCCGATTCCCAGCTGGGTCTTGATCCCTGATTTCAATGACATGGGTATGAAGTGTGAAAATCTTCTCCACGTTTGTCTTTGTGAGGAATTTATCACTCTTTTTTCGTCAACCCTTCAGTGCTTCAGTTGTAAAAGGAAAATAATGATTTATTCTGGTTTCTTGCGAAAAGTTCCATACTGTCACAAAAATGTATGGTTGATAATCGGTCAATAAAGGACGGCGTTCAAATGAAGCCATGGGTACAGCAGGCTACAGTCAATTGTTTAACACGTTGAGCCCCGTGTCGGTTCTTAGGTAATAACGTAGAGCTTTTGTTAGGGAAAACGTTGATCACTGGGACCGACAGTTACAAAATAAGGAAATGAAAAAGAACATGGTTTGTTTTTGGATGTTTCACGATATGTAACTACTTTCTAGTCGAATTTCTGACTATTTTCTTCTTATACAATAAATATCATCAAGAGCAGGGACCAACAATGATATTGGACAAATGCTCTTGATGCGGACTGAATGGAAAGCGCAACAAGAACAATCTGGAGTCCAACGTGTTAATTGCCATGGACGCCGTTGTCTGTGTTAGAAGAAACCCATTCTTATGCACATAATTCATTCTCACATGAAAAACAGTGCAACTTCAACTCAGGTGTTCTTTCATCAACCATTAATCAAAACTTGTGTTTTGACCAAATAATTCATAGCGCATTCTTTGAATCCACAGTAGAGTTTTCTATCAAAACACCAAAAGTTATAATCATTGTTCATTATTCTATCAGTTGTAAGCAAAGCATTATAAATTAACGAGGGTATGATAGGAATTATTAGGTTATTATGGTTATTAGGGTAAACTTGACATTATTTTCCAATTAAAATTCAACAAAATAAATATATACGTGAACTTCAGTGTAAGTGTAATTAATAATTTTTAATACAGATTACTCACAAATACTTAAGTGGGTAATTGATTTTTGAAACTAACTTCAAAATCTCAAAGTAAAGATAAAAATATATTATCCGAAAGACGTTATCCAACGTTAAAAACTATGGATAACGTACAAAAAATACAACCACAAGGTTGGCGTAGGACTAACGTTGGCTCGGTAGTGATTTGAGTGTATTGATAAAATTATTGATTAAACCAGTGATTGAATGAACAGTGTTTGAAATTTCCGAGTTCAAATGCGAACTAATCCCAATTTATGTTAATTCATGCATTGTGATAAATTATTTTCTTCGTTGCTAGTAGTATGGCATGATACCATTTCATTTCATTTATGATTCCCATATTTTGTTCAGTTAGTATGATTCCATGATTCATTTCATTTATTTCTCGTTGACTTTCAAAATATGTGAACGAAAGAATGACTAAACGACCAATGTAGTTTACATTTCCCGCTGAATTTATTGCATCTCCCAAGTGTACGTACTTCTCGAGTCGCAAATTTGCTTGATTTGTTGAACTTCAGGCACTCAGTTTTGATTTTGACATTTAAGTTGAAGTTAGCGACGTTATCGCAGCAAATTGTTATCAACATTTTGCCAATCGGTATACATAGAAGTTCAGTGAGCTGAACACATCAAGGGATATCTTCCAATGCCGAGCCAGAGCATTGTGTTCATACCGTTTTTGACCTTGCATATATTTGCAATGCCGAGTTCCCAAGATTCCTTGGTTTTGAAATCTGTGTTGGGGAACTCATTCCGGTCTGTAGAAACGCATGCGAGTACAAAACTGCCCAAATATACATGGTTGACGTAAGCACCAACTGTGTTTTCCTATTGAATTCAAATAACAAAAATCATATAACCCCTCCGGGTCACTTTTGACTGTTAATATTTCTTGAATAGAGACAGATTAATCAATATAAATTGTTTCCAGTCATGATTATTCAGCTAAAAGCAAGAAAAAAAACATGTTACATCACTGAGTGGTGTTGGTGGTTACGTCACCTATGCAAACATGGGCAGAAAAGTACCCGCATCTCGTATCTATTTCGCAATGCCGATTTCCCCAGGCTCATTGGTTTTGAAATCTGTGTTAGGGAAACTCATTCCGATCTGCAGGAATGTATGCGAGTACAAAAGTAACCGCACCATGCATCAAATTAATGTGGGGAATGAACCTTGTGAATTTCTACCAATCTATCTAAATCCGGTTGTTGCGACAGCAATATAAAATAGTTTTCCGATTTTATAAACACTCGCTTTATTAATGTATGTTAAAAAATTCCTGCAATTTCATACAATTTAAATTTAGCTTCAGTTTCGAGATATCAAATCATATGTTTTTAAATTCTTCGTTCAAGAACTACTCACGTTTAGTGTTTTATGTACTCGATCGATATTAAGCTGCTACTTGCTGAAATCTATACATCAGATTTAATTATTAGGAAATACATAATTGACATGAGCTCTGTACCTTCTGATAGATATAATGTTTGAAAAATCCGTATAATTTGCTTCATAAATCTTCTAACTTTTCACTTCAATTCTTCTAACTAATTTCTTTGCCCTTCTTTACACAATTCTATGCCTTCTATTAATTTCAAATCTTTCTATTTATTATTATTATTTATTATTCATATCCTCTGTGTATGTATTGAGACTGCCAGCATTTTGCTGTTTTACTTGTGAGGTTACAATGAGCAATTTAATGGAGGTTTGTCGCAGCTATTGCAACACCAGATCAATATTGGTGAGTTGCGCCATTAAGCCTTCGCGCACGGTTTCTTTGGTCATCTTTAATATATCGAACATACCCTAACAATAGAGCTCCATTGCCAGGTAATGCAGACTCGTACAACTGGAGAGAGGATCTGTTGGTATGTAATAACACCTCGTCATTTCGTCTCTGAACGATGTCATTGCTCAAAGCCATTTTTGGTAGAAAGTACGTACCAATCTTTTGTAGCTTGTTTTATCACACATTTTTGTGAGTGTAAGTTCTGGATGTTCTAGGTATGCTCGCGAGTCTACTCATTGATAAACTTGGTTATAGTCACTATTGTATAGAAAATTTGCATTAGTGACCAATCTGCATAAAAAACGAAAGAAAGAAAACCGAACATTCATAATTTTCGGTGACAAGTATCCTGAAGTAATAAAAAAACGCTACGCTCGTAGGTAACTAAATATCTTTTAAATTATTTTTCAATAACTTTATTTTAGTTCCCTTTATTTAGCAGTGTAATCACGTTGTAATCTCTTGAATTAAATTACTCGATGAGTGTATTATCATTCAAGCTCCAACGAATTTTATAACGCTATTTGCGTTATTATATAGTAATTTAATAAACATGAAACATAAAGACACGCTTGTTTAGTTTGTTTGGACTTAAATTAGATCATGACTTCATTCGTTCTACTAAAATATTAGTAATTATTATAACAAGTTGTCTCAAGTAATACAATTTATACAGTATGATGAAAGTTTCAAAGAGGAACCGGCGCCAAGGGGTGAAGTTACCCCAAGGGGTCGATATCGACCACTTTGAGTAACCCTGCTTTAGACGATCCAATTGTGTACAGTACAAATCCGACTTAAGTTTATAGTTTAAATTGACGAAAATTGAAAGCACACTTATTTTCCCATACTCTGGTTCTGCCCATTTGTGTACCATCCGAGCAACTAATATAACGGCGAGGCACAATTTTCTATCTCAAGTCAACGGACCTGCATCCAGTTGACAGGTCACATTCATCATGATTAAAATAAAGGTCATAATAGTTTAGATAGGAGAACGCAAGCTAGAGTTCTCAATTTGCTTGATAGAATTATATTTGAAAACGTGTTTAGTATTTAAACACTAACGGCAATAGCTCAATAGAGGTTCAAGATATGATTTTCCTGAATTCGACAAAGTTTTTCCTCATGAAATTCTAGGTCAGTTGTCTTCGGTTTTCTGCCGCTGAGTTGTCTGTGTAAATTTGAGTGACTTCACCTGACACTCGAATAATGGATTCTCAGGAGTCTCCCAATCCACCGCAGTAGAATTTTCCGCAAGGTGTAAATAATTTTTGGATTTGTTTTCTCTATTTTTCTTTCTGTGTTATAGTGACTTCCAGTATTTTTGGCTGGTTCGTCACTTTACTTACATTTCGGAACAATGTGCTAGAACTATGAACTAGTGGCCTTTAGCTTGAGAGGTACGGATGTTATCACTACGCTAGATCGCCTCCAATTTATTTCCAAAATCTCGGTGCATTGCAGGCAATATCCTATTCCCTATTCCCTATTCCCTATTCCCTATTCCCTATTCCCTATTCCCTATTCCCTATTCCCTATTCCCTATTCCCTATTCCCTATTCCCTATTCCCTATTCCCTATTCCCTATTCCCTATTCCCTATTCCCTATTCCCTATTCCCTATTCCCTATTCCCTATTCCCTATTCCCTATTCCCTATTCCCTATTCCCTATTCCCTATTCCCTATTCCCTATTCCCTATTCCCTATTCCCTATTCCCTATTCCCTATTCCCTATTCCCTATTACCTATTCTGAAGTTATTCCGTATGCTGCTGCATTGAAAAAGTTTCTAGACAAGAGCGATACTGCACAAAGAACACCAAATTTACATAGTATAAGACCATCTTCAAATGCTGGATTGGGAAGTCGTTTCAACTGACGTCAACTTGCGACGAACCATCTGGCAGTAACAGGTCTTCGCCGGTTGCAACAGCAAGCAGTATCTTCAAGTGATAAGATTTTCTAGAGTTTAAAGCCTGTTTCAGTTAAAATTTGGCCGCATAAAGTAGGATGTTTCTCAGCATGGAAATAACGTACAAAAAAAGGAAGGATGTTGTAGGTTTTTTTAAATGAACTTTAAGGGATAAAACATGAAAATTATTCGTCAGTTGTTCGGATGAATTCTCGAACTTTTCGTGTCATACAACCAGGGCTCGGGATAGTCATATTCAACTTAGGATAGTAAGCGGACTATGAAGAAATTCCCCTTCGTATTCAAATGGGAATGACTTTTGGCTTCTTCACACAGTTTCTCCGTCAACATGAATTAATAGTCAGTCGAGCGTTTAGTCGCTATCTTCCTCTAAGACTCGACAATCTCATTTCATTCTTCCTCGTCAAATGGACTTCATTGCTTTTTGAAGCGACTCACCTCAAAATGAATTCGTTTCTCTCTCATGTATCACGTGTGCATGTATCGAAGTTTGAATTCAACGTGGTTTGACATATACTACAGGCAGAGATGCCAACTTTCCTGATTTTTCAGGATTTCTCAGACTTTTTAGCACGCTCCCTGATATCCTGGCGAACACTCAATTCATCCTGATTTTTCTGGAATGATCCTGTTTTTCTCTGATTTTTGTACTCTATTCATTATTTGTAATAAATATACTGGTTTCCATGCCAAAGTTTTCCTTCATGATAGTTCTCCGGTTCGCACTCGTATATACCATTCATTAAGTTAAATTCTCTAGACGCAAATCTTTACCTAACTTTTTTTTCTCTACCATCAATTGTTTCGTACTTTTCCAAAATTAGAAGAGAAAATTTTTGAATTTACAGTCAATATAAAAAGATTTTATATATAACTAGCTGACCCGGCGAACTTCGTCCCGCCCAAAATTAATGCATCTAACAAAAATCAATTTCGTTAACGCAAACATCGAATGGACCGACAACGCATATCATGATGTAATTTTCGAACATATGGGTATTCAATTTACCGAACTTCCGACCTTCCTTCAGAGTTTTCCGAAAATTGTTCGATTTTTCTATCCACTATATTGATCTATGGACCAAGACAAACACAACAAAATAAAGACTACTCAAATCCGACCCATCTAGAGACGAATGAACTGAAAAATTTAAACCTTCTTAAAGCTAAAAAAAGAAGAAGAACAAATCGGACCATTCGTTTTTCGGGTTTTGCACTTAGCAACACATTTGGCCTTCCATTTTTATTTATATAGATATAAGATATGGAAATGCGTTATTTCACCTGAAAATCCATTTCCACTTTCAAACAAAGATCAATTTCAATAGATCAACATCGAATGGACCGACAACGCATATAATGATGTAATTTTCGAACATATGGGTATTCAATTTACCGAACTTCCGACCTTCCTTTAGAGTTTTCCGAAAATGCTCCGATTTTTCTATCCGCTATATTGATCTATGGGCCAAGACAAATACAACAAAATAAAGAGACTCGAATCGGACCATTCCTTCTCCAGGTTTTGAGCTTAGCAACACATTTGGTCATCCATTTTTATTTATATAGATATAAGATATGGAAACGCGTTATTTCGCCTGAAAATCCATTTCCACGCATAGCGCAAATATCGAATGGACTAACAACGCTTATTATAATGTAATTTTCGAACATGTGGGAATTAAATTTTTCGAATTTTCCGACCTTCCTTCAGAGTTTTCCGAAAATTTTCCGGTTTTTCTTTCCACTGTATTGATCTACGGGAAGAGACGAATACGACAAAATAAAGAAGGCTAAAATCGGACCATCCTTTCTTCGGGTTTTCCGCTTACCAACAGATTTTGCCATACATTTTTATTTATATAGATTTGTTCATCTGATTCAAAGTAGAATCCACTTTAATGATGGGACTATTGTAAATATATCTAAAACAGTACTAAGTATCATAAAAATTAGGAAAAATTCAACAAGTCTTGCTGATATGGTTTCCTCATTTGTCGAGTAAAGATTCATTCCAATGCATGGATGATGAATTCAATGAAAATTTGAATATTGATTTATCTGCAACTCTGCACTGTAGTGATGCTGTAGGTTTTTAAAAAAATATAAACGATCAAACAATCAGGTCAAACACTAGCTTTTCCGATTATGCGAGGATTTATACCATGCTTATTAATTATTTTACATATTCGGTCTTCACCCGAAGGAAGATATGCTCTGTTTCTGGTGAGATTTGAAATGAATTCTGGCTTATGAGCTACTACCAAGCAACCTGTTTCTCACATGTATGGCTCGCAGCAGCCTCCGACGAGGAGGAAGCAAACATGTTTTGGGAGCATAGAAGCTATGTGAAAGATGGTGAATAATTGTGAAACAGAAGTATGGATATAAAATTAAATTATAATGCTTTGATTGAAAATGATGTTTTTGTTTTCCCAAAAATCGACATTAACTTTTCGGACAACCCAATGTGAGCCATCCTGATTTATCCTGATTATTGTTTTCATTCTCCCTGATTTTTAAAAATTATGGTTGGCAACCCCGACTACAGGTGAGCTAGATTTTTTGTATCGTACTCGAAAATTACTGACACATATAAAATAGCGTATATTGTTGTGTTCATAACCACTGACAAGTTTGTGAATTTTGTTGATATAAACCCAAAATTGAACTCGGAGACAAAGTGAACTAAAAATCTGTTTAAGATCCCAAACCTTCACAAACTGCATGCTATTTTGCACGCTATTTACTGATACTAACGCGAGGACCTTAATAGCATACCTGATAACTGTCTAAGTATGTTGGTTTGAGTTCACGTTGGGTAGACAATAAACCGTCCATTCATCTTTTCAATCTTTTTCTTCGATTTTTTCTATCTCATAGCTTTTTTTCAGTGTACATCGGTTTAATCTCCCCACCTGACAAATTTTATAAACATAATGTCAACATATGGATAGTTTTCGAGGTTGTCAAATTAGTGAGAGTGAATAGAATTGGGCGATCTTGGATCGATATGTAGAAGATCGATCTTTTCCTCTCCGATTTCCGAAAAAAGTAGTTAATTTGTTTTTTCTGTGAACATTGATTTAATCTCATCAAAAACTGCTTTAAATTTGTCACTTTTGGTGCTATTTATAAACACAACAATGTAAACCTCATATCAACAGTTCCGCTGTGAACATTCGAACAATAGAAATATTCTTACGCCGAAAAAGCGACATGTGTTGTGTTTCGATAGAATAGGAATACTCTAACGCCTAAACGGCTAATGTGTAATAGATAAAAATGCGTATCGATGAGATAGGAAAACTCTTACGCCTAAATGGCTACTGTGTAATATACATTTTTTTCCATACAATTATTTATTGAATCTTCCATGATGTGGAAATAACAATATTTGGTTATGCATTTGGTTTTAACATAATAATGAATTACATCTGTTATCAAACCTTATAGTTAAAATTTAACATGTGTGCTGGAGCACAACAATAATGTTTGACTACTTTAAATAATTAACGTTTTTTTCTTCAGACGTGAAACCATAGGTTGACCGAGTCGCCTTGCTAATGGGTTTGGATGATTCTTTAACTCTTCAGCATATTTCCTCCTCGTTTTATGAAGTTCTTCTTTAACCGTCGCCATCCTTAAGTCTCGATTGCGAATGTACCAAGGGGCGCCAGTAATTTGTCTTAGCAGTTTATTTTGATTATGATTTCGATATTACTTGCTGAAGCTGTTTGCCATAGTTGACAGCCGTAATGCCAAATAGGTTTCAGCATGGATTTGTATAGAAGTAGTTTGAACTCAAGTTTTAATTTCGACTTCCTCCCGATTAGCCAATGTAATTGATTTGCTCGCATCTTCAGTTGCGTTTTCTTTGTTTCTATATGTTTCTTCCAGGTGAGACGGCGATCTAGGTGTGCAACGAGATATTTTATTTCATTCGATTGGGGCACTGCAGATCCATTGAACTTGATTTGTGGACATGTGTTCTGATTAAGTGTGAACGTAACATGGATACATTTTGTTTCGTTTACTTTAATTCTCCATTTTTGAAGCCACTTTTCCACCACCGTTATGTGTTCCTGGAGATCCCGTGAAGCAATCGTTCTGTTTTTGTGACTGCTGAGGATTACTGTGTCATCTGCGAATGTTGTTGTCATTAAGTTCTGTGCGATCGGGAGATCAGCTGTATAGATGAGATAGAGAATCGGTCCAAGGACACTGCCCTGTGGAACACCAGCATAAATTTCTCGCTCTGGTGATAGAGCCTGGTTATACCGAACATGAAACTTTCTTCCCAGTAGATAAGAACGCATAATTTCATACAATTGAGGTCCCAAATTTTGAATTTTATAGAGCAGTCCTTCGTGTCAGACTTCATCGAATGCTTGAGCTACATCAAGAAAAAGCGCTGAGCAATATCCGCGGCCTTCATATACCTTACGAATTTCTTCTATGAATCGGTGCACTTGTTCAATAGTGCCATGTTTTGCTCGGAATCCGAATTGATGATTCGGGATCAATCTTTCAATCTCGGGCGTTGATTTTATTAGGATAATTTTCTCGAACATTTTTGAGAAGATTGGAAGGATGCTGATAGGTCTATAAGATTCCACTTTCTGGGTGTCTTTCCCTGGCTTAGGAATCATAATGATGGTAGAAATTTTCCATGCTTGTGGGAAATATCCTCTATGGATCATCGCGTTGAAAATTCTCGTGAGATGTTTTATTGCCAGATCTGGTAGTTCCTTGATCACCTGTCCGTTGATGTGGTCAATGACGGGTGACTTTTTCACATTGATGTGATTTTTGATAACGTGTTTTTTTGGTGCAACAACCAGAAAATTCGAGCGTTTCTTCATTAGGTGCCGATTGATTCGGGGTGAAAACTTGATGAAGATGGTTTGCAAAAGTAGCTGCGTTTTCATCATCACTTCAGGCCCATTTCCCAGAGGGCATTCTGAACGGCGGGATCTGAGGCCGTTTTAGATCCTTAGTTGCCTTCCATAGCGAGTAGTTAGTATCTTGATTTGGCGACAATTCAGTGAGGTAATGATGGATTTTTTCATCTTTCTCGTCTTGTAATAGCTTTCTTAGTTTACGTTGTGCCATATTGAGTTGGTTTTTAGATTCTGGCGATCGTTTGTTTTGCCAGATACGTCTTAGGTGTCGTTTTTCTGCAACTGCTGCTTTTATGTTTGAGGTGGAAACAATTTTTCTGTGTTTCAGGATCTTCATAGGTGGGGTAGCTATCCTCGCAGCAATTTTCATGAGTTCACTGAGTTGGTTAACTGCGGCCTCGATATGATGTTCGTTATCCAGAGGTAAATCGAGCATGTTAGAAGAGATGTATGTCTTATATGTTGTCCAGTTCGTAGAAAAGTTGGTGAGATTGGATGATGTCTGCTTCACTTCTTTTTCTATGAAATATTCCAGAAGTATTGGTGAGTGATCAGATGATAAGTCCAGAAGGAGCTTAGATCGAATTCGTTTACTAAATATTAATGTTTTTTGTGACAGCGAAGTCTAGCAGGTCCGGAAGTCGTGCAAGATCCTCTGGCCAGTGTGTCGGTTCACCGCATGATGCAATGTCATAGCCAGAGTCAGTGATAACGTTGTATAATACGCGTCCACGAGTGGTAATCAACCTTGATCCCCAGAAGGTGTGTTTTGCGTTGAAGTCGCCAGCGACAATAAATCGGTGCCTTTGGGGTGAGAAGAAGTCTTTCAGTTCCTCTTCCGAAGGGTGGTGGTTCGGCGATGAGTAGAATGCTGTTAGTACTAATTTCTCTGATTTACTCTCTATGCACACAGCCGCTGCTTGGATATTTAGAGTACCGTGACGGTGCCATAAATAGTGTGGAATACCTCGTTTAATGAGCCCCTCCTCTTGCTGACCCGTGCGGGTGATTTGTACCATAGAAATCATAACCCGTGACTCTGATGTTGTAGTGATCCGTCAGATGAGTTTCGTTGATGAGAAAAACGTCGATGTCGTGTTGGTCCACGAATAGTTTAATTTCATTCAAATGGTTATGAATCCCGTTTGCATTCCAATAGCAGATTTAAAAAAAATAAAAAATTGTGCATTGCAGTTTTTGGATGAGAAGTTGCTGGCTGCGCAACATTTCTTGCATTATTGTTTGCATTGATGTCATGAGTTACATAATTGAACCCATTGGTTGGGAGAGTAGAGCATCCCTACACGAATATACAACATGAGAAAAATGTACACGATAAATTCGGCTCTGTTACAGCTGAATTGCTAGATGAGCCTAATAATAAAAATAAACAGATGGGATAAAAAAAACCGCTTGACAAATTTCATGAACATTGGATTCCTTTTAAGGTTATCAAATTAGTGGTCGTAAACTTAGAAGAAGCAGTTTTTTAGGTTTGGTCATTACAAAACAAGTGATCAAAAGTTATACTCATACCATCACATTCACTAGGCTGACAGCGAAAATTGTGACAAGATGGTATGGTGACATCAGGTCCAACTGAAGCATTCTTTTCAAGAACTGGGACTACTAAAGGGTGTGTCACATCAAATTGCATCACAGAAAAAACGCTGTAAAAATTTTTTTTTTAGGAATTATATCTTCAGCTTTCGCTTATAATCAGATAAGAGTGTATAGATCACGTTGGCCATGCTTCACTGTCAATTTTTCGTAAATTTGGAAAAATGTCGTCGAACGAAAAAGAGCGTCGTGAATTAATCCTGTGCACTCATTTCGAGAATCCGGAGTTGTCACATCGGGACATCGGTAAGATGCTGGGAATCGTCCAATCCACGGTCAGCAGAGTACTAAAACGATACTTCGAGAACCTAACCATCGACCGGAAGGTGAAGAACGGCAAAAATGGATGCTCCGTCAGTGAAAAAGATCACAAGCGCGTAGTTAAGCAGTTTAGACGTGATCCGAGAAGTTCGGTCCGGGATGTCGCCAATAAGCTGAATTTGTCAAGTGTATTCGTCCAGCGGACCAAGCAGCGGGAAGGCCTGCGTACATACAAGGTTCAGAAGGCTACTAACCGCAATGAAAGGCAAAACATGGTGGGGAAGACGCGAGCCCGGAAGCTGTACACCGAAATGCTGATGAAGCCGCATTGCCTGGTAATGGACGACGAAATCTACGTCAAAGCGGACTTTCGTCAGCTGCCGGGCCTGTTGTTCTTCTCCGCAGAGGACAAATTCAGCGTTCCGGAGGAGATTCGCAAGCAGAAACTATCCAAGTTTGCCAAAAAGTACATGGTGTGGCAAGCGATCTGCTCTTGCGGAAAGCGGAGCGCCCCCTTCGTGATGACCGGCACGGTAAACGAGCAGGTTTACCTTAAGGAGTGCCTACAGAAGCGCTTACTACCACTATTGAAGCAGCACGAGGGCCCGACCATCTTCTGGCCGGATCTCGCTTCGTGCCACTATTCAAAGGACGTGTTGGAGTGGTACGAAGCCAACGGGGTCACCTTCGTGCCAAAGGAAATGAACCCGCCCAACGCGCCGGAGCTTCGCCCAATAGAGAAATATTGGGCGATTAAGAAGCAGGCCCTCCGGAAGAACCCAAAAGTTGTCAAATCGGAGGCGGACTTCAAGAGAAAATGGATTTCTGTTCAAAAAAAACTACAACCTGACGTTGTACAGAACCTTATGGACGGGGTAAAGAGGAAGGTGCGAGCATACGGGCTTGGGCTGGAAGTATGAGTAAAAAGAAAATGCCAAAAGTTGTTTAATAGTTTTTATTTTACTGTCTAAAATTTTCAAAAGGATCGGTCTACTGGGCGAATTTCTACATCGTTTTTTCCGCGATGCAATTTGATGTGACACACCCTTTACTTCTGACTCATTGCTATAATTTCCTATTTCCATCAACATCCCAATCTGTGACATTTGAAAGTCATATGATGCACTTGCGAGGCGAGTAATTCATTCCGGTTTAATTTGGAAGCAAGTAAGATTGTCTGAACAGGATGAGACCGATGGATAGGTAAAATTTGAAAACACTTTTCATCATAATGCGAAGCGAATCTGCTTTACGTCCGTCTTGACGTCATAACGACCACAGCCGGTGGGTTTTGTTTACAACTTTTCCGATTTTCTCCGCTCGTAATAATAATTTATATTATTTTTGGTCATCCATCAGCCTGCCGACCAGCTGTATGGTTAATGTTCATTCGGCTTGTGATCGTCTTCCGTTTTTTTGCGACGCCATTTAATGCGGAGTAATCTGGGGGCGAAACAGCGCAAAACAATTTTAAAGCAAACACGATATTTGAATGAATTTCGACGCGAAATAAATGCATGTTTATCAAATGCGCCACGCTTCTGTTAGATTCCCGCAGGGGCAATATATATGTTTTTCGGAAATCATCAAAACACATTTAGAAGAGAATGCATCCGGTTCACTGCATATTGTTCAATTCCCACATCAAACTTGTATTGAGTGTCTGAATTTTATGGAGCTGTCAGGAGTGAACGTTAAAAACTTATTCTCCATTTACCATCAATATTTTCATTGAGAGTGAAAAACACTTGGGAATTGGTTATAAATTCAACGGAAATGGGAATAACCAAATATATCCGATATCCTGTTTGTATACATTCTCAACAGGATTATAAACAATATGAACCTTCTCTTATTCATAACAATTGAAATCATCAACCCTGTGTTCGTCTTACATTTATAGCCTTAGACTGTTTAACTCATTTTAATCTGGTTAAATTTTATCACTTTTTGAACGAATCCTTTTGCGCCAGTAAATATCATACAATCGCAACTATAAGATAGCCCCGACACGTTCCAATACCGGTCGCCTTCAAACGCACATAAACTTACTCCCCAGCACTGAATGAAGCCATAAATTGTTTTGTTAATCTTGTCTCTTCCAGCTCTCGTCAACACAGACCCGGAGGGACATCGTTAGTCACGCAGGATAGCAACACGCGTTCCCAGCCACGGTGTCCTCCGGCAGTGGGTCCGGTATGCCCCGGAGGACAACGGGGGATACGTTTCGTGCCCTGTACGTGCCGTTGACCGAAGGGTCGGGCCCGGGATAAAGTGAAGCGGTAACCGTAATGATTAGAATACTCTTTGTGAGAGAACAGGTTCAATGCTGTGGCTCAATTACGTGACTCAAAATTTAAACACTGGAAACGGAGGGTTCAGGTTTAATGATCGAATTTATTGGAAACAATTTTCACTCGAAAGTCTTACACTCTACAAAACCCTGTTTGACTTGGAAATGGATGTTGCTTTTCAGTTTTTCACAACGAAAAGTTAATATAGTAGAATGTCAATAATCAAATTCACTCTATTTCACATTATACGAATAAATAGAATAAAAAACATACATCAAACGAGGTTGATACAATATACAGAATATACATTTACCGTAGAGATCGAACTATCCGCAGGAATGAGCGGCAAGGTCATCGCGGATAACGAGAATCTTGGGCAGCTCAAGAAAAAAAACCATGAACTAGGTGCAAACACGGAAAAAGGCATTTCCGCATGAAAACTATGTTTCATTATACTTTCAAAATATACGAGGGCGGTCCGATAAGTACTTAACCTCATTGCCCGATGGTGTCAGTATCGCAAGAGAGATTACTTATCGTGTAGTACATTCTCGTAAACGGCTACTGTCAAAATTTCATCCGAAGCGGACTCGTAGTTTTGTTTTGACCGTGTGTGGAAGCGGGTGTGTCCGCGGATTTTAGAAAAATAAAAAAAATGGCCGTTCCGCCGTCGCCAAATTGGTCGCATTGCACTGCGAATTGTTGCCCCATCCAACGTATTCTCCAGATTTGGCCCCGTGCGACTTTTTTTTTGTTTCCAAACTTGAAAAAATCGCTCACCGGGCAGAAATTTGAGTCGAATGAGGAGGTCATCGCCGCCACGGAGGCCTACTATGCAGACCACGAGAAAACGTATTTTTCAAATGGATTAATGAAGTTGGAGCATCGCTGGGTCAAGTGTATCGAGCTAAAGGAATACTATGTTGAGAAATAAATCGCCACTTTTCGCCACTTGTCGGACTGCCCTCGTATATATCGTAATGCATAGAAACACTCAAGCGCTCTCACCCTGATAACTTCAACTACCGTCGATGGAGGTGAGAATGGGTCAAAAACGAAGAAAGTTACTATTAGTAATATCTTAACAAACATTGCGAATATTTTTGAAAACAATGAGCCGTTTAATAGGAGACATATTTTCACTGTTTCCAATATATAACATATAACTGTAATAAAAATAGTTATTATTTAATAACCCATCAAAGTTTGATGTGTAGATAGCCATCAAATAACACCCTAGAAAAATCTCATGCCCAACATTATACAGAACTACTATAATGTTAAATATTGGATAGAATGATTCTTTCAAGTCTTGCCAGATGAGTCATTGCTGATTTTGAATATAAAAAAAGTTTCTCCATTGTAATTTCTACATTTTCGAAACAAATCGCTTATTTATGCTGAGTGGGGGGTAGAATGGGTCAAGCATAAAATTGAACACGTACAACTAAGTTGCAATGTACATGCAAAAATACACCAATTCACTCACAATTAGTAGCAATTATTCAAATTCACAATTATAACACCACCAATAGACGTGGCTTTTTTCGGACCCATGAAGCGGAGTTGGAGAAAAGTTCTTCGCACGTATAAGGAGAAAAAGGAGTAGCGACAATTTTGCAGTAGTGACATTTCTCAGGATTGCTGAAACCGCTAATTGAAAGCCTCAAGGACAATCAAAAAAGAAACTTGGTTCATTTATCAGATTACCGTGAAGTCGCTACTCAAGAGCATCTCACATGTTCAAAGTTTGCCAGACAAGAGCATGAGAACAGTTTTGAGGAATTCTTCAATTAAAAACGAGAGATATTTAATAAGAGCGGCACACGGATATGACCATTAGTTTATTTTAGCTTAACGTTTTTCCAAAGATCAAACATTTCATTTTCTCCGCTATCCAATTCATAACCAATGTCACCACTTGTAAACAATCTGTATAGATTTGTCATCCACACTTCGTTTTTGCTAAAGACTCCGTTTGGCTCGGTTGCAGGAAAGAAATGTGATTGGGAGAGAAGAGCATAGTGTTAAGGCGAACGAGCGAGCGAGAACACATCTTCCCGTCACTTTACAATTTCAACCAAATGGATTTCCAAACGGGCGCCAGGTTATATATAGATTTGTGTGGTTTCAATAGCCTGTTTTTAAAGCAATTTTGAAGCTGTTGTAAAAAATTTCCGGTCAATAATGAATAAGCTTATAACGCGTTGAAATTTTATCATTCGAATGAAGTGGCAATCATACCATTTCGTTCAGCCGTCAAAGAGGATTCAAGAGGATTCAAAGAGCATTAGGTGCGTCCCAATCTCAGTGATTCGTGAGACACGTATGTAGGAAGCCAAAATTGAGAGCGAATTGAGAGCGAATTGAACAATCAGCCGATAAATAATCTTCGTGTGTGCGTAGACCGATGCTAGCCAGTACTGATTCAACGGACGGCCGATAGTTGACCGACAGAATAGTTTGAATGCAATCGGGAAGCCTATCAAGCTTTTTTATCGCATATCGTTGCATACTGATTAAGTCGTCCGACCGATCTATCGGCCGACAAAAGTCTGCAGTGTCTCTTAAGAGCACTTACTCAAATTTTCGGTCGTAATATTTCGATGCGGGATGTTTCCGAACCAACAAGAAGCCGCACGAAGCAATAGAAATATCGCAGCCGCAAGTGAATCCATCCGAAATGGCCAAAATCAGTCAATTGCAGAAATTGTCTAAGATTCGTTTGATATACTATTCAGTACATTCCACTAATGCCTAAACAGTTTAAATTAATGAAAACTGGAAGCATTCTCATTCTCCCATACATTAGTTCTGCCGATTTGTGTGCATTCCCAAACAGATCTGTCAATAACCAGCAACTGATACATTCGTATCTGCCCGTTTTTGGTTTAAATTGGCGATCTAACGGAAGAATTACAGACAGGCGGCGCTGCGGTGAAAGTGATGCTGGTTTACGTTTCGCAGTGTCAAACCGGTAGTAAATTCGTGAAGGTTAGTAGTTCTTTCCATGGAGCCGATCTGGCGTAGTGGTAACATCCATGCCTCTCACGCTAAAGGTCACGAGTTCAATTCTCACTCCCGACATTCTTCCAAAAATGGAAGTAAAAGTGACGAACCAGCCAAATGAGTTGAAAGTCACTATAATACAGATATATATATAAAATATAAATATAAAAAAATATAAATATATATATAAAATATAAAAAAAAAGTTCTTTCCATAAAGTACAAAGTTTGAATAGTTAAAAATTAACGTGATTATGATGACATGATAAGAAATTTTATTCTGAACATTTTCATATATAATATATTACTGTTTTTTCTCTTTCAGTTGCGTAAACTGTGTCAGTATTAATGGTTTATCCAATGAAGCAAGTTCGGAAGCATACACAAGAGCAAGCTAGAAAATGCCTAGTTCCTACATACAAAAACTACACTGGAATGTCTCAATGTAAGATTTTCTTCCACCAACTAATTGCAAGGTGTATCAGAAATGATCCTGTTTTGTACACTTTTCGGGAAATCGAACAGAAACGATTTGCAGCGATCATTTCTGCGATGCGGGTTTTATTTAATGTAAGTAAATGATTCGATTTTGGATTAAAACTTGTACCACAACAAAACTGTATTCAACAGATACCCGACTGAAACTGAAGAATCATGTAGTTCCTTTTTTTGCTTACGTCTTGCAACCACGAAGTAAAACTTGGGAGAGTATGATACATAATCGATCATGCAAACGAATACTATTTCCCATCTCCGAAGAAATCAATTGATGATGCAGAACCCACTTTGCTAGAAGTACCGGATGAAACGAAGATTGACGTCGATGAATCGTCATTAATTACAGGTTCTGTTGGAATGTGACAGATTTTTCTCAACAAGCATTCAGAGATTCCTTTTGTCGACCAACAGCTGTCGGGTTCGCAATCATTATGAAGTAACAGTACCCTGTTCGGATGCAGTTTTAGTGGACTCATGAACCTTCCAGTTAGATGTTTTGCTAAGGTGGATCAACTGGCAACTAAAAGACAAAACAAAACGATAGCTTTATATACTTTTATACACTTTTCACACATCTGAACCATTTGATAATACCACTAAGAATTCTTTTATAATAATCTGCCAGTATTTTTTGTGCCTCGTCACTTCCACTGTACATCTCTCGGCTTCTTGACGAAGCTTAAATTTGCTGCACGTTTGTCTCCCCATGTTTTGTTTGTTTTTATTTGGGTTTTTGATATTCCCCAAGCCAGTATCACTTCTGTGCAGGATAAGTATTCCAATTTCCGATATCTGAAAATATTTAATTGAATAAAAATGATGTTTATGCATACATTATACCTACCGTTTCATATGTAGCAGGCATGTAATAATATATATGCATTTATTTGGAACAAAGCAGTATCCAGTCGTAAGGGTGTTTCCGGGGTTCAATGACTACTTTACATACGCTTCAATGGGTAGCATGTTGTTCTTATTATTCCCCCAACCGATAAAAAATATGTCATTTGCTACAAACACGGCATGTCTTTCTCCAATAGGCCGGACCGATTCCTCTACGTAATCCAAAATATCTTCGACTGTGATGTCCTCGTCTTGATCTGCGAATTTGGTAGCAAAAAAATCGTTCGACTCTGTTATAAGATACTTGATATAATTTTTGCTTTTTCTTACTTGGTAATATACTCTCCATTCCAAAAAACTTGGATTTTTCCGAAAAAAAAGTGCGCGAAAGATTGAAACGAGTAGGTCGTTTCATGAAGATTTAAATTGAGTTACGCCTGTATATAGATATCATACCACGAATAGAATCAGACGATTAGATTGATCGATGACGTTTTTAGTAGACTCGATCAAGATTTAGGTTGAAGAATACTTAGAGAAGAATGTCGGAAACCGGAAATACAGATAGAAATAAAATGAATTATTCTGGAAGATTCGAAAGGTTTCGCAATCGAAAAGAATTGAGAAATCGTTCTTTTCATTCTGAGTCGCCGAGCGACTCAGCCATCGCCTGAAAAATCGGTGCATCGGCAAATCCCCCGGAGTGGTCTATCGCCTCGTGGTTGCGTACCACTATAGACCATTCTGGAGCACGTTGGTCATCGAGAGGGAAGATCGGCCCCGTGTGTGTCGCACGCGGACGGTGAAGTCCACCAACGTCAGCGGGATTTGCCGGAACTCACATCGGTGAGAGGTTCGGCGTATGAGTGGTGTGAAACACCACACTGCTCCGCATATTGGAAAACCCCACCGGGACTGCACGGTTGAGCCTATTGACGAATTTACGCAAAGCTGAATCAGCTCATGCGACATCTACATTAGAGCTCAGAACCACAAAAGTGAGGGTGTTTGTTTATTTTATGCACTGAAAAACAAGATTCGGTGGTGATTATTCATTTCATTTCAATTTAGATTCATTTCAGCCATTGAATGTCGTCAGTATATGGTAAGAAAGTTGGAGTTTTGTATATTTACGATGGTTTCAACACGCGATTTAACCAAAGTCATAGATAATCTTCGAAAATTTTAAGTTTGATAATGCATACCGGTTATTGATACCATGGATAATTGCGATGAAATCGATATCATATCAAATTGGCTGATATCATTGATTATGTAGGGGCCGATACGAGAAGGATTTGCAGTATTTTTAGCGCAAAACGCCGTATTCATCGTTTACTTAGTTGAAAAAAATTAAAGTTACAATACTTATAACAAGCCATTCCTCGTAATATACATAGCACATTGTTAAATGACGATTTTCTAACCTTTTCAGCGTGGAAAGAATACATGTAACTGGGAAGTTTGAAGATAAATTCTGATTTTTCTAGAAAATTTGAACGAATTTCATACTAAAAAAACAAAACATCCTCATTTTACTCGCTGCGCCATCTGATTGTAAATCCAACGTAAATTCGTCAATATCGCTAAAGAAATTTACGAGAGTGAGTACCCCAAAACCATAAACATATATGAACGGAGACTACCACCTAGGTACATTTTCACCAACACCAATTAGTAGGGACTAATATTGTATTAGTACACTGGAGAAATAGTTTAGTAAAAGCAGCTACCAAATCTTTAGTAGCCAAAACATTGGTAAAATATACAAATGTTTTGTAAATATTACCAAAATAGCGTAAAAGCGATGTCAGACGCAATGAACGTTCCTACCAGAGATCCGTAGATTTTACTTCATACCATTAGTAACTTTGTTTTTTTGTCATACTTAACATCTGTGATGTGCGCATTTTGCAATCGCCATTTCTATTTTGGAGATGAAGCGATTCGGAGGTAAGCATTTTGTTGATGTTACGTCTCATTACATATATACATATTTAATATTATTAACATATGTATTTCTTTTCTCCATAGAGACACGAGGGAACAAAATGCGGATGAAACGTGCTGGTGCTACCGACACTCCCTAAATAATGCAAACTAGAGCGATGCAACAGGAAGAGGAACGGGAACTTTCCTCGTGTACGCTACTCATAGAATAAGTTATATATTATTATTATAATGTATTCTAAGTATGTGGAGTTAAATGTAATAAAATAGAATTTTTTAAATTAAAAATAATTATTAAAAAACATTTCTATTATCCCTGATGATTATCTCTCACAAATGAGAAGCAAAATTTTCACTGATATTGCACCAATGTTGGACCAACAAATCGCCTACCATTTTTCTTTCGTAATACGAGGGTCACTATTTATATTTCGGGAATTGGCAACACTGATGTCATGTGAGTCCATCTGACGGTTCCATCGTAAAGTTTGACATTTTTGACGATATACGTACTCAGAACATTTTGTCATACGGACGCTATTTGTTTATTTTATATTTAGTTGAAAGTTTGGTCTCGGCAAAAAAATGGAACTGAATCGTGAACATTTTCGTGCGATGATTTTCGACGTGGATTATCACAACAAGAGTGCGTCAATCAACTTAATTTGACTTTTGGCGATGAAGCTCCATCAAAAACCACTGTGTATCGCTGGTATAGTGAATTCAATCGTGGTCGTAGTTCGCTGTCCGACGAGTTTCGTGAAGGTCGTCCAAAATCGACTGTAGTGCCAGAAAACATCGATGCTGTGCACGAAATGATTAAGCAAGATTGTCATGTAACCTATTGTGAGATTGAGGCATCCCTAAGCATTAGTTCCACCAGCATATATGCGATTTTACATGAACACTTAGTTGTGCGAAAATTATGTTCACGTTGGATCCCACATAATTTGACAATCGCTCAAAAAAAGGGCTCGTGTCGATTGGAATAAATGCTTTGAAAATTGGTTTAAGCGCATGCAAAAGTGTATCGATCATCGTGGCGAGTACTTTGAAAAACAATAAAAATATATTCGCAGCTTAACTATGTGTGCTACTGTGCTACTGAAATGTATTAATTCATTCTACACAAATAAACTCACTCACTCCAACACTACACTCATCCGATGACGATGATAATTGCTATATTCCATCTACAGAATCTCCAATTAATGTATTTAAAAATCAACTTGTATTCAAAATTGGATCTCAATCAAACTATAATTTCACAACATATTTTGGAAACCATAAAAGACATACTTTTACTGAACCACACTTTTCAAGGCAATATTTAGAAATAAAATTAAAAGAATTTCTTTTACCAAGTATATTAAATGGAATAATGACTACAGAACCAATAATGGGTTTAATTCAAGAAATTTATAAAGATACATATAATCCACAAAGAATGAAAATTAGATTTTCACAAAAATAGGTAGAAAATATTACTGATGAAAATGAACAAATTGTAAAAATCAAAAATATACATGAATTCGCTCATCGAAATGCTAAAGAAAATGTTGCACAATTAATTAAAATATGTTATTTCCCTAAAATGAACAAAAAAACAAAACAATTTGTCAATACATGTGAAATATGTAAGATAGAAAAATACGATAGGAAACCTCAAAGAAATTTACCAGTGAAAACACCAATTCCTTCCTATCCAGCCGAGATAGTACACATAGATATTTTTGTTTTTAATCAAAATAATATATTTTTAACATCAATAGACAAACTGTCCAAATTTGTTAAAGTTAAACCAATAAAATCACGATCAATATTAGATGTCCAAGAACCTTTAATGGATTTAATATATGACTGGGATGTTCCAGCAACTATTGTAATAGATAATGAAAAAACATTTACATCTGAAATTATAGAACAACAAATACGAAATCTAGGGATACAAATATTCAAAACTCCAGTAAATCATACAGAAACGAATGGTCAGGTCGAACGAGTTCATTCTACAATTAGAGAAATAATAAGATGTATCAGAAATACAAGTACAATTAATGAATTACCAATTAATGATTTAGTTCAAATAGCCGTTCATAAATATAATAATACAGTTCATTCATTCATTAATGATACTCCTAAACATGTATATACAGGAGTTAATATAGAGAATTTATCAATGCAAGACTTCGCAAAACAAAAACAAAAGAATATAGATCGAATAATAAAATTATATGAGAACAAAGATAATAAAATCAATGATCCAATTTATATAGATTTTCCTATATCAAGCTATGTGTATGAAAAAACCAATTCTATATCGAAAAGAGAACCACGTTACAAGTTAATAAAAGTTTAAGAAAATCATAAAACATATATTATAGATGAACAGGGAAGAAAAGATCATAAATCGAATTTAAGAAAAATATATAAAAATTAATAACAATGAATAACAATATATTTTTTTTTGTTTTTTTTACAGATATGTTAGTTTATCCTTCGTATATGGAAATATTCAAATTCATGATTTAAATAATAATCCAATCGCAATTATTAGTTTAGGAAAAGTAAAATTGAAATTGGGATATGTAAGAGTAATACAACCCATTGAATTATTTCAATTCCAAGATATAATAGATAACTTTGATAAACTAGTAAACCAAAAAGTTTATAACAATCAATTGTATGCACTCCTTAGAAATAAAAACCTATTGTTACAACAAACATTTTCGAAGATCAATCCAGAAAAACAACGCACTAAACGATGGGACAAAATAGGAACATTTTGGAAATGGATAGCAGGGAACCCAGATGCGAGCGACCTCCGAATGATTAACAAAACTATGAATGATTTGATTACAAATAATAATGATCAAATACTCATCAATCATGCTATTAATGGAAGAATACAACACATCAGTAAAATAACTAATGATCTTCTGCAATTGGACTACAAATCTCAACAACAACATGTAATAGAATTGAATCTTTTGACAATAATACTGAATATTGATATCATCCAACATCAAATTGAAATACTAGAAGATGCCATTTTGCTAGCCAAACATGGAATTCCGAGCAGTCGAATTTTATCCATCAAAGACTATTTAAAAACAAAGACATTTTTGGAACAAGGAAATATCTATGTTGATTCATATGAAGACTTATTATCAAAATCAATCGTACATATCATTATGAACAAAACACACATAATGTATATGTTGAAAATACCGCAATTATCAAATGAACAATATGATTATGAATACATAGAGCCCCTTATTCAGAACAAAAAGAGAGTATCAGTGAAAAATAACTATATTATTAAAAATGATTCTCATATATACGAGACTTCAAAGAAATGTTCTGCAGAATCCAATATGTTCATATGTGATACTGATGTATTACAATTACCTAACCAATGTATCAACAATTTGGTTCATATTCAACACGCAGACTGCAACTATGAAATAGTTCATACAACCGGAATAATCAAACGAATTAATGATGCTACTATTCTACTTAATAACGTCGATACAAAACTACAATCTAATTGCAGCAATCACACACAAAACCTTAATGGATCTTTCCTAATACAATTCGAAAAAAAAATACATCTGGACCATAATATCTACGCAAACTTCATCATCGAAATTGATAAGAATTCTTATCGACCAACGACTGGATTATCAGTTCAAGAAAAGTACATCGAAGTACCATCACCAGAATATCTAACGAATTTAACATTAAAACACAGAAATATGTTACAACATGTATACTTACAAAATGAATCCTTCAAATGGAGATTGAATCTGTTTGGTTCCCTAAGCATTGGCATGATATGTATCATAATAATCATAGGAGCGATGTATTTAGTTACATCAACGATATTCAGATTAAAAAATGCAGATCATCATACCAAATCAACAAAAACCTTCAGCACCAGAAGAAAATCCTACGAATGCAGAAAAAAAATCATATCCAGATATTCCCGACAAAAGATTGGAAGAATTAAATAACTACTTCAGTATGGTAACTTCAGAGAGAAAAATCAATCTTTGAGGACAAAGAATTTAGAAGGGGGAAGAGTTAACAAGAGCTAGCACCGGTTCCAGCCGCAACATCTAATTCTAGAAAATCCACCGATGCACCCAGCGATGCCAGCCAAAACATGCAGCACCAGTTCCAGAAACACCTGCCAATACCGGAGAAATTAAACACAAAACACTACCGACGAGCGACAACGCGCGCCACTTGCGTTTCGGGGAAACCAACTGGCGCATTCCAAATTGACAATATAAAACCAGGGAGCAGCGGTTCATCAGTTAGTTATAATTCTAAGTTCAAACTGTGTAGTAGGGAAAAGTGAATAATAAAAAATACTTTTTTTAAATAAATGTGAAGTAATTTAATTAACTTGTTTAAAGGTAATTGACGGATTCGGTTAATGTTTGCATCATTATCATAGTTTGAAAATTAAACACAGATGGCGCATCGAGCTTTCTTCTTTCTTCGAGCTTTCTTCTTTCCACAAGGGCCCTTCTCAGGGCTAGAGGCGGAAATCAAAAATAGAATAGGATGAAAACACAGATGCGAGTGAGCTAGCATAACACAAGGAGCGGCTACCATTCATGTCTAATGCTGATTTCACACACATAAACACACAGCTCGATACAAGGAGAAGAAGCCCTCTGTATCGAGGTGTGCTACGACAGAGAAAAGCAGCATACGAGAATTTTTTGTGCTAGTGCGGATATGGAAGAATATCCAGAATTTTGGAATATAGATATACACTGCATTTATTTAGATAAACGTATATTTCATAAAAGTATGCCCTTCCGACTCTACTCGACTTACTGAAGTAATAAAAAATATATTACAAAAATTTCGATGCATTCTTAAATAATATCCGAAGTGAGAAACAAGTGGATTAAATAATATAATTCCGTAGTTCTACGTCGAAAACAGCGGTCGTGTCCTAGATACAACTCATTAAATTTTTTATGAATATTGAACACACGTCTATTCTCGCAATACTGTTGTTTAACAACATAATAACATGGAATTCACAATATTCGGAGAATTGGAGGCGCTGAGATGATGACATCTGTAGAGGGTATATTTACCGAATTATTTCGTGGTATCGATGGCGGTACCTGTGGTTACTCTAAGGCTTCGCTACTTCCTGGTGTCCCTGAATGTTTCTCTTCATGATTCGATGAAAGAAATAAACAAACTGTTTGCAGTGTACATTTCTTTACGTAAAAAAATCGATTCCTCTAAAACTCGTCCTCCTGATCATTTCACTACAATCAATGGTTTTGGAGTTGAGGTTTTTTGTCATGTGCCATCTACGAGAAAAAAACGTGATCTTTCTAACGAACACTTGTTTCATTCAATTTGGAAAGGATCGAATTGATTTGTCTATCCATTTGACAGAGAATCGCTTTCCTTCGGGAATGCAATTATCATTCTACGTCAACACGACATATTCTGTTTTACAGGTCAAATTGGAAGCGTATGTTTTGGCGACATTTCAAAACTACTTCATGAATCATTGACTACCCTAAGTGCAGCTTCCACCTTGACCAGTTAGTAGCCTGTTTGATATGGCTATTTTCACTCTGACTGTGGTATCTATCATTTTGGTTGCACATCACCTCAACCAAATCTTAAAATTCTCTAGTGGCAATTTAAAAAAAACAGAGAACACTATTAAGAAACATTCAAGCATAATCTCCTCAACGCTTCGCGCTCACCCAGACGTCTCGGCGAATATTCTGTTGACAAACTCAATCCTCCCCCAAGCGCATGACAGAAATGCGCGAAAAACCACAGGTAAACACATAAATCCGTCAGTTAGTCATCGAGCATTATACAGGCAAAATATATAAAATCTGCGGGATCGAGCAACTTGGGCCAAAAGCAGAAAACAAAAATTGGTTCAGCGGTAGAAGAAAACGTCGGCTAAAAATAGACGCGTTGAAAAAACGTCGTCGTTCGTGAAGGTGGGCGTGTGGTTGGTTCGATCCAACGGTTGCACTGTAGAACCGTTGGGGGAAAATTATCCTCCCGTGTAATGTCTGATGACTGTAATTCACGGTTACATCATACGTAAATTGTTTTCGAAATTTGTCGTAACACAACCTGAGGTGTTACGTGGTAATTATTATTACGGTTCACGTAATCATCAGAAAGATATTCCCGTGTCTTTTTCGAAATGCGTTATTTGTAAATGAAAATCGAATCACAATTATTTACTAATGAAAACAAATTGAGGAATTCAAAATTGGAAAGAAGAACAAGAACAAGAACAAGAACAAGAACAAGAACAAGAACAAGAACAAGAACAAGAACAAGAACAAGAACAAGAACAAGAACAAGAACAAGAACAAGAACAAGAACAAGAACAAGAACAAGAACAAGAACAAGAACAAGAACAAGAACAAGAACAAGAACAAGAACAAGAACAAGAACAAGAACAAGAACAAGAACAAGAACAAGAACAAGAACAAGAACAAGAACAAGAACAAGAACAAGAACAAGAACAAGAACAAGAACAAGAACAAGAACAAGAACAAGAACAAGAACAAGAACAAGAACAAGAACAAGAACAAGAACAAGAACAAGAACAAGAACAAGAACAAGAACAAGAACAAGAACAAGAACAAGAACAAGAACAAGAACAAGAACAAGAACAAGAACAAGAACAAGAACAAGAACAAGAACAAGAACAAGAACAAGAACAAGAACAAGAACAAGAACAAGAACAAGAACAAGAACAAGAACAAGAACAAGAACAAGAACAAGAACAAGAACAAGAACAAGAACAAGAACAAGAACAAGAACAAGAACAAGAACAAGAACAAGAACAAGAACAAGAACAAGAACAAGAACAAGAACAAGAACAAGAACAAGAACAAGAACAAGAACAAGAACAAGAACAAGAACAAGAACAAGAACAAGAACAAGAACAAGAACAAGAACAAGAACAAGAACAAGAACAAGAACAAGAACAAGAACAAGAACAAGAACAAGAACAAGAACAAGAACAAGAACAAGAACAAGAACAAGAACAAGAACAAGAACAAGAACAAGAACAAGAACAAGAACAAGAACAAGAACAAGAACAAGAACAAGAACAAGAACAAGAACAAGAACAAGAACAAGAACAAGAACAAGAACAAGAACAAGAACAAGAACAAGAACAAGAACAAGAACAAGAACAAGAACAAGAACAAGAACAAGAACAAGAACAAGAACAAGAACAAGAACAAGAACAAGAACAAGAACAAGAACAAGAACAAGAACAAGAACAAGAACAAGAACAAGAACAAGAACAAGAACAAGAACAAGAACAAGAACAAGAACAAGAACAAGAACAAGAACAAGAACAAGAACAAGAACAAGAACAAGAACAAGAACAAGAACAAGAACAAGAACAAGAACAAGAACAAGAACAAGAACAAGAACAAGAACAAGAACAAGAACAAGAACAAGAACAAGAACAAGAACAAGAACAAGAACAAGAACAAGAACAAGAACAAGAACAAGAACAAGAACAAGAACAAGAACAAGAACAAGAACAAGAACAAGAACAAGAACAAGAACAAGAACAAGAACAAGAACAAGAACAAGAACAAGAACAAGAACAAGAACAAGAACAAGAACAAGAACAAGAACAAGAACAAGAACAAGAACAAGAACAAGAACAAGAACAAGAACAAGAACAAGAACAAGAACAAGAACAAGAACAAGAACAAGAACAAGAACAAGAACAAGAACAAGAACAAGAACAAGAACAAGAACAAGAACAAGAACAAGAACAAGAACAAGAACAAGAACAAGAACAAGAACAAGAACAAGAACAAGAACAAGAACAAGAACAAGAACAAGAACAAGAACAAGAACAAGAACAAGAACAAGAACAAGAACAAGAACAAGAACAAGAACAAGAACAAGAACAAGAACAAGAACAAGAACAAGAACAAGAACAAGAACAAGAACAAGAACAAGAACAAGAACAAGAACAAGAACAAGAACAAGAACAAGAACAAGAACAAGAACAAGAACAAGAACAAGAACAAGAACAAGAACAAGAACAAGAACAAGAACAAGAACAAGAACAAGAACAAGAACAAGAACAAGAACAAGAACAAGAACAAGAACAAGAACAAGAACAAGAACAAGAACAAGAACAAGAACAAGAACAAGAACAAGAACAAGAACAAGAACAAGAACAAGAACAAGAACAAGAACAAGAACAAGAACAAGAACAAGAACAAGAACAAGAACAAGAACAAGAACAAGAACAAGAACAAGAACAAGAACAAGAACAAGAACAAGAACAAGAACAAGAACAAGAACAAGAACAAGAACAAGAACAAGAACAAGAACAAGAACAAGAACAAGAACAAGAACAAGAACAAGAACAAGAACAAGAACAAGAACAAGAACAAGAACAAGAACAAGAACAAGAACAAGAACAAGAACAAGAACAAGAACAAGAACAAGAACAAGAACAAGAACAAGAACAAGAACAAGAACAAGAACAAGAACAAGAACAAGAACAAGAACAAGAACAAGAACAAGAACAAGAACAAGAACAAGAACAAGAACAAGAACAAGAACAAGAACAAGAACAAGAACAAGAACAAGAACAAGAACAAGAACAAGAACAAGAACAAGAACAAGAACAAGAACAAGAACAAGAACAAGAACAAGAACAAGAACAAGAACAAGAACAAGAACAAGAACAAGAACAAGAACAAGAACAAGAACAAGAACAAGAACAAGAACAAGAACAAGAACAAGAACAAGAACAAGAACAAGAACAAGAACAAGAACAAGAACAAGAACAAGAACAAGAACAAGAACAAGAACAAGAACAAGAACAAGAACAAGAACAAGAACAAGAACAAGAACAAGAACAAGAACAAGAACAAGAACAAGAACAAGAACAAGAACAAGAACAAGAACAAGAACAAGAACAAGAACAAGAACAAGAACAAGAACAAGAACAAGAACAAGAACAAGAACAAGAACAAGAACAAGAACAAGAACAAGAACAAGAACAAGAACAAGAACAAGAACAAGAACAAGAACAAGAACAAGAACAAGAACAAGAACAAGAACAAGAACAAGAACAAGAACAAGAACAAGAACAAGAACAAGAACAAGAACAAGAACAAGAACAAGAACAAGAACAAGAACAAGAACAAGAACAAGAACAAGAACAAGAACAAGAACAAGAACAAGAACAAGAACAAGAACAAGAACAAGAACAAGAACAAGAACAAGAACAAGAACAAGAACAAGAACAAGAACAAGAACAAGAACAAGAACAAGAACAAGAACAAGAACAAGAACAAGAACAAGAACAAGAACAAGAACAAGAACAAGAACAAGAACAAGAACAAGAACAAGAACAAGAACAAGAACAAGAACAAGAACAAGAACAACGATAAAACAAAAAATATATATAGGAGGTTGTGTTCAAGACACGACCGCATTGTTGATGTAGAACTACACTGTAGTTTAATTCAAGTCGCTTGTTTATAACTGCGGATATCATTTTATAAAGGGTGTGTCACATCAAATTGCATCACGGAAAAAACGCTGTAGAAATTTAATTTTTAGGAATTATATCTTCAGCTTTCGCTTATAATCAGATAAGAGTGTATAGATCACGTTGGCCATGCTTCACTGTCAATTTTTCGTAAATTTGGAAAAATGTCGTCGAACGAAAAAGAGCGTCGTGAATTAATCCTGTGCACTCATTTCGAGAATCCGGAGTTGTCACATCGGGACATCGGTAAGATGCTGGGAATCGTCCAATCCACGGTCAGCAGAGTACTAAAACGATACTTCGAGAACCTAACCATCGACCGGAAGGTGAAGAACGGCAAAAATGGATGATCCGTCAGTGAAAAAGATCACAAGCGCGTAGTTAAGCAGTTTAGACGTGATCCGAGAAGTTCGGTCCGGGATGTCGCCAATAAGCTGAATTTGTCAAGTTCATTCGTCCAGCGGCCCAAGCAGCGGGAGGGCCTGCGTACATACAAGGTTCAGAAGGCTCCTAACCGCGACGAAAGGCAAAACATGGTGGGGAAGACGCGAGCCCGGAAGCTTTACACCGAAATTCTGACGAGGCCGCATTGCCTGGTAATGGACGACGAAACCTACGTCAAAGCGGACCTTCGTCAGCTGCCGGGCCTGTTGTTCTTCTCCGCAGAGGACACATTTAGCGTTCCGGAGGAGATTCGCAAGCAGAAACTATCCAAGTTTGCCAATAAGTACATGGTGTGGCAAGCGATCTGCTCTTGCGGAAAGCGGAGCGCCCCCTTCGTGATGACCGGCACGGTAAACGGGCAGGTTTACCTTAAGGAGTGCCTACAGAAGCGCTTACTACCACTATTGAAGCAGCACGAGGGCCGACCATCTTCTGGCCGGATCTCGCTTCGTGCCACTATTCAAAGGACGTGTTGGAGTGGTACGAAGCCAACGGGGTCACCTTCGTGCCAAAGGAAATGAACCCGCCCAACGCGCCGGAGCTTCGCCCAATAGAGAAATATTGGGCGATTAAGAAGCAGGCCCTCCGGAAGAACCCAAAAGTTGTCAAATCGGAGGCGGACTTCAAGAGAAAATGGATTTCTGTTAAAAAAAAACTACAACCTGACGTTGTACAGAACCTTATGGACGGGGTAAAGAGGAAGGTGCGAGCATACGGGCTTGGGCTCGAAGTATGAATAAAAAGAAAACGCTAAAAGTTGTTTAATAGTTTTTATTTTACTGTCTAAAATTTTCAAAAGGATCGGTCTACTGGGCGAATTTCTACAGCGTTTTTTCCGTGATGCAATTTGATGTGACACACCCTTTAATGCTACGAAAATTTTGAAATAACCATTGTACCAGTTTGGTCGCCCTGAAATGTTTTTTTATTGTAGAATCATTTGATGATAATTGTTTGATGATTCATTCTGGTGCTCGCAGAACAATACAAGCTCGAGATAAGCGCAGCTGTCATCCTTAGTGGAGAAAGTTTTGCTACTGGCAAGCGAAATCAAATCACATACAAAATTTCAGAATGACATTTACTTTTTTGGTGACTAAATAAACGAAATAAACTCTATGTGTCAATCTCTACAACCTCGAAAAGAGTAGCACTTCTTCATTATGCAATCCTAGTTGAAAGCACCTTTGCGACTGACACGCGAGCCCAAAAAAACTAATAACTTAATATAACTTATTGAATAGCTTCGTATTCCCGAAATACTGTTTTGGTGCACAACCTTAACACTTGCTTCACCATAGCGTCAGTTCAATGCATTGATGACAGAAAACAAACAATGTTAACTGTTTGTAAAAAGGCTGAATATTTGCCTCAGCAGAGATTCATTACTGATACCCTATCGTAAATATTTCCCTCCCGCTATCTCCCTTCCTTGTTTATATTTATCATTACGACTGCATAATTTGCCACACCAAACAATCGTTAATCATAGTATAAAAAAATTAGGCGATTGTTGCATCGTTACAGGGCCAATGCACACGGGAGCAGATACAAATGGGGTTTCAGGGTAGCGAAGATGCACTATTTTTACGTACGGGTTATGAAGCACGCACGTACGCATACAAATATCCATATATCGATGGCTTGAAGCAACTAAATATACACACACTTTTCTCCGTGTTTCATTCTTCTCAACAGAAGCCCTTTCTGTTAATATTTCCAGTCTAGATAAGCTTAGCTATCATTCTTTGTGGATGTTTCCTACCGTCATGCGAAACCAAATCACTGACAAAATTCCAGAACATTTATTTTCTTGGTGAGCTGACGATAGCCTGGCTTGATGATTCCCCACACAATTGTGTAGCTCAGAACCTTAATGCAATGGCGTCAGTTTGATGCAATGATTGCAATGCCAGAGACATCAGCGAGTGAGTAATTTGGTCGCGTCCACAGCTCAATCCGAAACGAAGACATGTGATGACGCGAAACAAGGAAGAACAAGCGATATTCATTGCTTTGAATACAGAACGATACTGAAAGTTTGCCTTCCTTTCTTGCTTGAAACTTTAAATGGCTTAAGAAAGGCATTCGATCCCTCGCCGTCCAGCTCGCCCAGCAACGATGTTGTTCAGTCGATTTCCTCACGAAGAATGAAAGTTTGCCTCAGCGATGATGATGATGTTGAATTAGAGAGACTTTAAACTTTTTAGTTTTAGAGGCGAATGTCTCTAGCCTTGAGAAAGTCCTCCACCCTCGCTGCCTTGAGAAAGGCACTCGATCCCTCGTTGTTCCAGATCGTCCAGCAACGATGTTGTCCAGTCGATGTCCACACAAGGAATGAAATTACCTCAGCGAGATCCACATACTCTATACAAATATTCCCCTTCGTTCTTCTTCTTTTCCTTTGTTCACGGATACTTTTCATCTTACGATTTCCCTTTCGTTGTTCGTCGATAGGTTGCTCGTTATTGACAGCTCTGTTCGGGAAAGCACACAAATGGACAGAACAAATGTATGAGGAAATGGGAATGCTTCCAATTTTCATCAATTTAATCCCAATACAAACTGTGGGATTGTAATGTATAGCATATCAAACAAATCTTAGGGATTTCCGGTTCGTTTGGCATGTAAATCGCCAAAATCCGTGCGCGTCAAAAATAGTTATTAACGTTAACTTTATTTCATAAAAAATGACCTGTTTTTTGATTTGGCACCCTTAATGAAAGACGTAGTTCTACGTTAAAAAAAAAACCAATGAAGATTGTTTTTATGAAGAGTTTTTTCTAGATGCCTTGCGTAGTGTTGACCATTAGTAATTACGTTGAATTTACTACTTAACGAATACTGTAGTTTTACCCGCTTTATTTAAAATAATCAAGAATGGCAAGTTTCAGTCTGATCACTTTTTTGGGAAACCATTTGACTGATTTTTGTCCGGTGGAATCATTTCTCAAATTGAAACATGTATATTTTGTTGTCGAACAGATTGACAATTTATGAACAATAATTAATTTTAAAAGATAGTCGAAAATTGATTATTTATTTCCGAATAATGTTGCGCAGTGACATATTACTTCATAAAGGGCCTGATCACGAACACTACTTCATGGTGAAAACGAAATGAAGTGCATATAACCTTGCATACAAATCATGACGTTTTTACCGTGAAGTGCCGTTCGTGATCAGGCCCAAAAAAAAGACGGGTGGGTAATGATGGGGACATAACCGGAGAGACGTAGGACTACACCAAGGGGTGTCCATTATTTGAATATCATGGAGCACAGATCCCAGAATGACCAACTTTTCATGTACAAAATCACAGAAAAAAATCTAAGGATAGAATAAAACCTCAGCAAACACTCAAACGTTTAGATTCAAATACGAAAAAAATCTAAATTGGTCGTGCAAATGTCGTGCGCTGTAAATTTGCGGGGGTTATTGTTCAGCCGGCAACGACACATACTTGATGGCAAGCATATCGTAATAGGAATTTACCGTCTGGTACCGTGATATAATTGGGCTTTGCACACCTCATGAATAACTGTGTTCTACTGTGAGTCAAGTCCTTCATTTGATACCCATATTGATGAAGTTTAGAGAAAATATGTAATCCACCATTTTGTGGTGGTGGCCAATTTGGATTTGCATTTTTCATAAATAACTGTGTTCTACTAGTCAATCCCCTTCATTTGATACCCATATTGATGGGGCTTAGAGAAAATATGTAATCCGCCATTTTGTAGCGGTTGCCATCTTGGATTTTCAAGATCATGGAATACGCAGTTTTATACTGACTGCAGAGTTAAAGGTGTGTTCCATATTTCAGATCAACTGGTCAACAGGAAAGGGGTAAAATTTCAATAAATGTGGTACAGAGCCATAGACAAACATGTTACATACAAACATACAAATATGTCTAAATAAAACCGTTTAAAAACTCGGCGCGACGCTTCCAACGCTTTTAACACACTTCGATAGGCTCTCCTGCTCCACATCACATAGAAACTCTTGTCTCTTCCTCTTGCGGTATCGGTATCGCACCACATGCAGGGGATGCAAATGCAGTAGTTAAAAAAAATAGTTAACGTTGTAGAGACCGTCTATATTTATTTATAATCTCTTTTTTGCCTCCCTCCTTCACCTTGTCCATACGTTTCGCCTGTACTCGTGGTTGCTTGTAATGAATAGCTGTTCGCTGCGGGAGCGCAGACAAAATGTATGGGAAAGTAGGGAATTCTTTCTTCCAATTTTTCATCAACTTGAACTTTATATGAGCTGAAAACCCGTAATGTGTAGCATATACACAATTACTAAGGATATTTCCTATCAATGTGTGTATTTGGAACCAAAATCCATTCATTAATTGAGGAGGTATTAGCGTTCAAAAACTGAACACTTTTTCACACCGAAATATCGAAATGGGCCCCTATATTGAAAGGTTAGACGTAGTCCTACGCCAATACTTATCAGTAAGTGACGCTGGTTGACGCTGTTATAATTAACAATGTGTATCCCTCCCATTTACGAGGTGTGATAACTTCATTAACATTCAGTATTCTTAACACGCACAGCATTCAATTATGCTCTCATCCTCACTATTCCCGTTGATAAAATTTCACCAGGAGGAGGAATTGGAATTTTCAACTTTGGCATTGATCGATGATCCACACCGGCTGCAGTGGTGTGTGCGATACGCAATGTAGCACTTTCACTGAATGCCAAAAATACGCGCCACATTCAAGATCACCGTGGTGAACCCAGAAGCACGTTCCACATGCCAACCCGACCACACCAGGCGCTACTGCGTTCCAAAAGGTCGCGCACCGGCTGGGAAATGGAAATTCGAGTTCTATTTTTAGCTTTTCCCCCATGTTTGTGTGCCACGAAAAAGCGGATTTACACCTTCGCTCAATCAGCGGTTGGAGAAGAAAAAAAAATCGACAAAGTTGCTGTTCTACGCGAAATTTCAGCTCGTCGCCAGTCGATTATCGTGTTGTCTGAAGGTTTGGGATGGATGGTCAAGTGGAATGTAGATTTCGTTTTGGTGGATGGAACCTTGAACGTGCCGACGCGATGCGTTCCAAAGTGTGTGAAGATGAGGTTTTGGAACCACTTGAGAATTTTATCAAATAATGTGCTGTGATTTACGTTTTTCGATATTGATATATTTGGTTTTTAACTTCCAAGATTATTTTATTCGAACAGCATCCGTACTGATTAAGAAGCCGACCAAACTATCGATCAATGAAAAGTCTACAGCGTGCGGGGCTCTAACTTTCGGTTGGTATTATTCGGCATCAATGTTAGCTCATTTTTTTCTTTGTGCAGCTTTGACATTCCTTGGCTAGGCGAATTCCTTCCATATTAACCACTTTTAGCTCTTCCAGTAGGGTCTTCGAGACAGTTTCAGTTCCAATGAGAATGACTGAAACAATTCTTGAGACCTCTCTCAGTTCCCATAGTTCCTTAAGTTCCACGGTCAATGGTCGGTACTTGCAAATCTTACAATCGTGAATCTCCTCCAGAAATTGTCGATTGCGTGGATGATGGCTGTAATGGATTGAGAGGTCGCCCAGAACAGCGTGATCAGAATATAGCTAGAAACAGCTGACGGATTCCACGCCAACTCGACCAGATGTTGGCATGACCCTCTCAGAACTTAATGAAAATTTCTGGGCGTGAAGACTTTACCTAATTAAGCAACTTGGCATACTTAGTTTTCCGAAAATTTATCTAGACTAACATATGTAAAGGGCTAACTATTTTTGACAATTTTTTTATATTTTTTTTACTCGAAAATGGTAAGTCCTACAAAAAAGGGATCTGTGGAATAGTTTTAGGAAAATTATTTAATTTTAAGTAAAAAAAATGAAAAAATATTTTTTTTAAATCCTACACTGATAAAAATCGATTTTAAAAACTAAAAGTCGTTTTTCTCAAAATGGTAATCTCAGATTTTGATGAAATGTAGATAAATATTAGATAAATATGTGCCCTACAACTCTTCCATACATTGCAACTTGTGCATATTCAAGGCAAAAAAGTTTTTCTAACAAAAACTTTTTCAATATTTTATTGAAATTAAGTTTATTTATTTTTTCAGTGCAGAAAGCCAACCCAAAATAAAAAAAAACATAATGCCAAAATGCTTAATTAGGTAAGGTCTTCACGCCCAGAAAATTTCATTAAGTTCTGAGAGGGTCATGCCAATCCCATAGACGAGTTGGCGCGAAATCCGTCAGTTGTTTTCCAAGATAGGAGCAAGCTAGTACCGGTATCACATTGATTACATCACATTGGATCATATACCAGTACACCAGTACACCAGTTTTTTATCCCATTTTTTTTATTTATTTAGGATAATTAGCATTTTAGCTGTAACAGAGCCAGATTTAATCGTATACATGTTACATATTTGTCGTATCTATACATGTGGTTAATTGCACAGTAGCCATTTAGGCGTAAGAGTATTCCTTCTGTTCCATTGTTCATTTGGACCGGGCAGGGGAGACAGTTGATATGATCATTGTTGCAGAACAGTCTGATGTTTTTTGTTACCAGCAGCAGAGCATGTAGGGATGGAGAGGGGCCAGAACTTCGACTGTGAATCGACATAGTTATTCTTTAATAACACATATATGGTCAAATTGGAGGCCCTGAGTTTCGAACAATTTAAGAAAGGTAGTTGTGACGCTAAGTTTTCGCTTTGTTGATGACACATCCGGAATATGACTTCAACGTCTTGATGTGACATTTTCTTATAGAATCATGTTTGGGATGGCTACCATGTCGGCTTCAATTACTGATGAGAGCTCACCACGCGTAAGCCACACATGATTTCACTCTCTTCAGTGCCGATCGAGAATGGTACATTCTGGTCTCTCTGAATCTTTCAACTCTCAACCGAAGCGAAGTTGTAGATCCGAACAATCCAGACTATAGTCAAAAGTTATCGGTTTAATTCTGCTGGTATAAGTTATCATGGATCGTTTTCTCGGGCTTAAATATGTTTCATTCATTCACTTGTTCGTTTCAGAATGACTATACAAAGTTTGGCCTTGCTTTTTATATATAGGATGTTAGAGTGGTTTACATGATTGAATTTGGAAATATTTATTCGGACTGCTGCGCTATGCTGATTTTTGGACACTGTTTATGTATATGTTGTTCTTAGTTCAATTATATCTTTGGAAACTCATGTTTTCCAAAACTTTGATGCATTTTCTTGCAATTCAATATACTGTTTTTCTACCTAACTGAAAGGGCCGATAGCGATCGGTAGATGCCATCATATCGGGTAGTCTGCATTTACGAGTCGTCTGTGTCGGTTGCTGCATGTTGGGTGATTCCTAGTAAATAGCTAGTTCACACATTGGCGACTGTGACAGGTTTTTCTGCTTGTTAATAAGCAGAAAATAAACAAAACTGAAATTATTGCTATTCGGAATCGCCCAATGTGTGGCTGTTTCAAAAAGTAAGATAATCGGAAAAAAGAGAAGAGGTTTTCATCTTTTTGGAAAGAAAACCAAAATGGTTTTCGAGCGCCAGCACGGCATTGTGTTTTTTTTGCCGACACGTAGGTAGCCCCGAGAGAGCTATAACAGGCTGTGAGCAGGGAAAGTATTCTAGCTCGGGACGAGCACCTTCAATATTGTTAAATAGCTCGGGACGAGCATTGATGAATTGTATAATAGCTCGGGACGAGCATTAATGAAGTTAAATGAAATCTCGGGAAGATAACTGATGAAATTAATAATTCGGGAAAGTTTCATTAAGTTTCTCGTAGCCCGAGATGAACACTAATCACCAGAATGAATCGTTCAATTGCGGAAGCTCGGGTTGAGTATATGAGTGTTGGAAATTTATAAATTTAAAGTTAGACTTGTAGAGTTGAAAGAAGCTATTGAGAACAACATTTTGGAGACATATTCAACATCAAATTCTTTGCAGCCTTTTTCATAGTGTCAAATGGAAAAAGTGTGGTTATGTGGTTACAGCCCATCAGATCAAGACCATTCGACCCGAGGGAGAAGTGAGTTGGCTAAAGCAGCGAAAACATATAAGCATGATACAACCTTTTTTTTTCAATTCTGCAACTAGCGATGAAACTCTGCAGATTTAGTCACCATTTCTCAAAGAATCAACATCCATAATGGCGGTGTCTCGTAGTTTATCTTGCGATGCTAGAGTAGAACGTAAACAAAGTAACAGTAACGACAAAAACAAACTAAAATGCCTTTGTAGTGATTTCAGTACTATTCAAGGTGTAATCAGGCAGCCCACGGCAGTTCCCGGTGTTAGACAAAAATGGTAACTGTTGTGGCCGTCGGGGCCATTTTGCTAAAACTTGTCGACAGAAACGAGTTGATTTGAATTAGAGTGCGAGAGAAGGGGAGAAGGCACAGCAAATTTACTCAATTTCACTTGAGGATCTGTTGGTGGGCTGTACCGTTGGATCGTCGAAGACCATAAAATTTCTTTTGGACTCTGGGGCAGATGTTAATGTTATTGGTGGGGTCAATTGACAAATTCTTAAGGCACAACTGCCAGCTGCAACTGCAAAACTAGATCTATTTCGAGTAACCTGGAAACTGAGGTTTGAGTGCAGGTCTTTGTCGTTGCAGACTTCTTGGTAATTGGCTTCTTGCACGACACCCGCGAAACAGAGTTTTCATTTCACTTCAAAATGTTTCTTTTTCTAATTTTTTTTCTAAGGTTTACCTCTGTTTTCCCGGTGCTCAAAAGAACTGTTTTTTCGTATGTTTCTAATGTTACGCAACTTTCCTATTGTTAAAAAATCTTCCGGAACAAAAAAGAAAACAAAGCCACCTGATTAAATCCTCGATTTGCTAAGCTTTCCAATTTGTCTTACCAGAATACAACAGCAAGTAGTGCAACAGAAGCAATAGTAAATCTTCACAAGAAATCGAATTGATAAGTTCGACGCCTCAGAAGGAAAAATCGACCTAGCTGAGTTTTTACGAGTTTGTTCATGTGTTGATTGTATCTGCATCTTAATCAATAAGCGGGAAGCCTTGATTGATGGTTACAAAAAACTGATTAAATTTAGGCGAACTTCTAATAGTCGTGAGATCAGCTTTCGTCTACGTGAAACCACTATACTCGTATCAAATCATTTATCTCTTCTGTCGGATCTGCCGGGAAGTAATTTTTATCTAATACTTTGTGATTGCGATGCGATGATGCGATGACATGATATATTGTGTTGGGGAAAAAGAAATGTCGTATATTGTCAATATATGGCAACACTTAAACATATATTGTGTTGTACTTATCGCATTAGGTCATATTATACGGCTATTTAAAGACGACAATTTGTGCTACAAGTGTCGTTTTGACAGTGTTGTGATTGTCCCTTTCAGTCTGAAGTTATAGCGCGTCAAAGATGGAGTCCACCAAGCAAGGAATTCGCCATATTTTACGTTTTTACTACCTGCGAGGTAAAACTGCAACGAAGGCGGCCGAAAAAAATCGTATAGTTTATGGACCCGATATTGTAACGATTCGCACAGCACAGCGTTGGTTCGATCGATTTCGTTCTGGTGTAGTGGCTGTCGAAGATACACCCCGTACTGGTAGGCCAATCGTCGTGGAAACCGATAAAATCGTTGAAATCATCCAAGTAGACCGGCATGTGAGCACTCGCTCGATTGGCCAGGAACTGGGTATAGACCATAAAACCGTTTGGAACCATTTGCAGAAGATTGGAAAAAAAAGTTGGATGTATGGGTGCCACACGAGTTGACGCAAAAAAAATCTTTTAGATCGAATCAACGCCTGCGATGCAATGCTGAAACGGAACGAACTCGACCTATTTTTGATGAAAATGGTGACTGGTGATGAAAAGTGGATCACGTACGACAACCTAATGCGAAAAAAGTCGTGGTCGAAGCGCGGTGAGCCGGCCCAAACCATCGCCAAGCCCGGATTGACGGCCAGGAAGGTTTTGCTGTGTGTTTGGTGAGATTGGAAGTGAATCATCCACTATGAGCTGCTCATATATGGTCAGACCCTCAACTCGGTTCTCCACTGTGAGCAGCTTGACCGTTTGAAGTAGGCGATTGACCAGAAGCGAAATGATCAATAGGAATGGTGTTGTTTTCCACCAGGACAACGCTCATCCTTACACATCTTTGATGACCCGCCAGAAGCTACGGGAGCTCGGATGGGATGTCCTATTGCACCCACCGTATAGTCCGAACATGGCTCCAAGTGATTATAATCTCTTCCGGTCCATGCAAAACGCTCTTGGTGATACAAAGTTGGCCACAAAAGAGGCTTGCGAAAACTGGCTTTCTGAGTTTTTTGCAAATAAGGAGGAGGAGGGGTTTCATAAGGGGGGGATGATGAAGTTGCCTTCTAAATGGCAACAAGTTTGCGAACAAAACGGCGCATATTTGACTTAAATTGGATAATTTTAAGTATGTTAAACAAAGCGTCAAATTTCGATCAGAAATACGACATTTCTTTTTCCCTAACCCTATATTCCACTCCAATGCTCAATTTTCCGCAGCTAGCGGAAAACACACAAAATAGTTCAACATAGTTATAATTATTTGCTTACACGGACGTGTATTGAGAATAATTGATTTGCTCAAAATGGAAAGGATGAAGCGGAAGTTCCCGGCAATGCTTTTATTCTAAATAATTTCCAAATTATCGACCAGCATTTGAATCGAATTCCACAAATCAAACATTTACACAGTACACACAAACTGTGGAATTTGATTCATTAGTTCCAGACACTCGCTTTGTGTAACTCTGTATCGGCGTTGCACACACATTCTGGATGATTTTTTTGGGAATGCAACGCGTGTAATGCAGCTTGCAGCCACCATTAACAAACCACATTAATGTTGACGTGATCATTCCTCCGAACGAAACTACGTATCTCTAGAGAGCACCGAGCAAATTATCCAACTGTATCTGTACGAGCAGCTCGCGGTGAAGATTCTCGCTATTGGCGCACTAAAAATAACATTTAATATCCAACCAAAGTTCAGCTGGTGCGATTTGTATCCAGGAGGGTGGCGAATGTATGACGATGGACACGTCCCGGGGTCAGGGACGCCACTCCTCGTCGATCGTTGTTTAGATGGAAATAAATGTATTTGTATGTATGTGCTCGTGTGTCCCGAAGAAAATGCAAGTTTTAATTAGTTCGACAAAATTTGCACCAAATTTATTCAGTTCATTGTGGTTTGTGGTGACTTCAGAACAAGGGACAAATATGAGAGGCGGGAGACAGTGGACAATGCGCAATGTCAGTCCGTTTGCCAAGAAGTCATGCATGCAGAAGTCAACTAACAACAGAAAAAAAAACATAGCGTAAAGAAAGAGATAAGACACACTAGAGCTGACAGGTTGTTGATTCCTGAGGTACTCGTGACGATATTCGCCTGAAGTGATTATTGTATCTGCGCTATTTTCGTTGCCCTGCAGACCAACTGTCAGCTGTTTTGGTGTGATGATAAAAATGAGTTTTTTCGATACCTTATTGGGTTGCACCGAATACGTCTCGTTGGGATGCGGTTGGTTGATTGGATTGTTTGCCAAAATTGGATTTAAAAAAAAAGTAATATGTATCCCTTGACGACTCTCCGTGGTAAAAGTGAAAAACAAAATCCAAATTGAAAATTGAAAAGAAACCAAACTAAGAAAACCCTCAGCTGTCACGGGAATGAAAAGACAACAAACGCGATATGTGTTTTTGTCTGAGGCGTTTATAACCATATGAAGATGACGAAAATAATTCATTATGGAACATATCATCTTAGAAAGGGCTAATTATTTAATTTCACAGTTTGGCTAATGTTAATAAGTATTTATTGAATAAATGCATAGTATCTTTTGATAATCTTTACTAATGAAGCACATTGTGCCATCTTGCAAACAATCTCTTTGAACCATAGAGACGCATGATACTAAACGATAGCAAACATCCGAATAGCTTTTATGCGACTTGTAAAGAGCACCTCACATTCATAAATTATGCGCTGGTTTCGCAGAGTATTTATTCCTTGTTTTGAATATACACGTGATGACGTTGGTTCCCTCTCATCGTAGCAGAGGAAAATTTCACCCCCAACCAATGGTCGGCGAGTTGGAGGAGAGGTGAGCAACATTGATGTCGGTGACAGCAGTGACAACAGGCAATGTAGTGCGGAGCGAACTCTGTGTGATAACACAACTAACAGAGGTGTGCAAATTATTAGTCACTAGCCAGAAAATAGAACAAGGTCGCAGCTTTCCTCCACTGAAATGTATACATTTTATTTCGTTCGTTATACACGCTCTAAGCGCGATGCGAGTTTTGATGGTCTGTCTTGTGTGTCGTCTATTCAACCGTAAACGACAACATAAATCAAGTAGATTGTTCTATCCTTTTTTTCGGTTTTTGTTTGAGAGAATGTGCAAAATGTTAATTGCCACAGTAGCATCGATCATAACAGACTTTTGTTTTGGTCGTGATTCGCGTTTGTTGACAAGCGGAACAGATGGTGATAGAATCTGTAATCTGGGAAATGGTGTATACAGGGAATAATCTAAAATTAAATCAAAACAAAAAAGAAGGTAAATTGCACACCACCAAGGCGCCTCTATATATACCAGATGAAACAATCATATGAAATGCCCTGCAGCCATATTGGAATTGCTGTCGGTATTGTTTACAAACAGCATCAGAACGCTGCCGTCGGCTCTCTACAAACTGATACGACGCTCATTCGAACGATGCCTACTATGTTCGCCTTTGCGAATTTATGTGAAAAAGAAGGGATGATTTTGTAGAATTTCATTCTCCTTTTCACTACTCTAGCCTGTGAAAATGCAAAAATGGCGTATACTGGCAATAACAAAACAAACAACCCTCGCTCCGCAAACCGTAATAGCCTTCTAATTGAAGTGATGATGTTGCTTCACCTGTTACTCATTGATATAAGCGCCTTGATCTCCACCACTGAACAGAACAGACGTGTTTTGAACACCTTCCTGTATCCGAAGATACAATAGTGGCGACGAGGAAAAATTCAAGTTTCTTTTCACAAGTGACGTTGAAGCAAATGTGCTTCACAATAGTGATAATTGAAATTAAAAAAAAATGGGTGGGTTATATCTATGATATTACCGTAAGGTTGACGTGGGACTACCTTAGCTTAGTATTGTTTGTATTGATTAAATTTTTGACTGAATGAAACAATTTCCGAATTCAATTGAATTCAATATATTTGCGTTACGAGACCGTGTTGGGGAAACGCACTCTAGTTTGCACAAAAGCAAGCGAGTACAAAAGTATTCGCAGTTTGCATGTATTTGCAACACCTTGGCTTAGAAGTCTTTAGAGGGAAAACAGATTTCAGTCGGAACAAAAATACTCCCGACCTGCATGAATTTGTAATCCCAACATCCCTAGACACCTTGGTTCTGAAGCCTGTGTTGAGAAAACATATCTTAGTCGGAACAAAAATGCCCCCACTTGCATGAATTTGCAATGCCAATTTTCCCAAACTACATGGATTTGAAATCTGTGTTAAGGAAACACATTTCAGTTGGAACAAAAATGCCCCGACTTGCATGTATTCGCAATGCCAACTTCCCCACGCTCCTTGGATTTAAAGTCTGTGTTAGGGAAACACATTTCGGTGGGAACAAAAGCTCCCACTACTTTCATGTATTTGCAATGTCGATTTCTCCAACGCTACTTGGTTTTGAAGTCTGTGTTAGGGAAACCGTAAAGCGGGCCATTCAAAACGAGGCAGTTAGGGCGTTTAGATAACGCCTAACATTTTACAGTTATTCAGTTATTTATCTAATGAAAAATAACATTTTATTAATTGTGATACATGTGTATAATAATTCCCTATCAATTGATGCAAACATCTCACCGATTCAGTAGAAAATGTTCGAGTTATAAGCATTCGAAATCTTGCATTTTTTTCCCTCATGTTCAGTGTTTATGTTTTCATTTTACATTTTACCGGAGTATAGGTTAGACGTAGTCCCACGTCAAAAAAAAACGCGCCAAGCGTGCAAGTGGCCTTAGTGGCTATTGCAGGCTTCCTTTTCCTGCACGCGAATTGTGCTTGGCAGCAGCCATTTAGCTTGGAGCAAATTTTGGTTTTGCACCTGAAGTGCCTTTGGACAGTTTTCCGGCTTGTAGCAGAATCTGGAGTGATTTCCGGATTGGAGCAGTATCTGGAGTTATTTCCGGCTTGGAGCAGCAGACGGGACGAGTAACCCCGGAGTCGGAAGTGGACAAATAATACAGGAGTTGGAAACGGAGGAAATTTCGAGAAGCATCTCGAAACAGGAAGTTTCGAAGGATTCAGCGGTAATTTTTTGCAAGCGCCGGCAAAGGTCGAAAAGCTGTTTCGGTGAGTCGTTTGAACATTTTTTTATGGTGAGTGAGGCTAAATAGTCTGCATTTTTCTCTTTTTTTTGTGTTTTTTTTTTAAACATTTGAATTTCTTTGTATATCCGAAGACTGAAAACATTTTATTCAATATGAATCACGGTATAGCTTCTTCGATCGAACCGTATCGTAAGGGTACTTTGTTCTGGGCGGATCGTTTAGCTTACACCTTGGATGCGAATGTCGGTGGCTAAACGGAAATCACATTTTATGAATTTATGCGGTCCTTTTGTGTATTCGCAATTAAAATTGTTTTATAACAAAGAAGCTCTAGACGCAGCATGCTACGAAGAAATTGTAGTTAAACTTAATCAAAAGCTGGACAAGACAGAACCAGATTTGGTTCAGCGTTATCGGTTTAGTCACCGTGTCCAACAGGCTGATGAGTCTGCAGAAGATTTATTCAAGCAGTTAAACTACAAGCGGAATTCGATGGTTTTGGTGAAATCAAAAATGTGGCTATACAAGACAGAGTACTGGCGGGAATTAACGATGAAAATTTGAAACAATTATTGCTTAAAGAAGAAAATTTGTCAGTGGAGAAGATGGACGAATTAATTACTACTTGGAATATAGCTAGAAATAATGCACGTACATTAAATAATGATACAAATGAGCAGTTTTCGTCGGGGTCACGATGGAACCAGTATGATCGTCAAGGTTATTACCTTTCACATGAAACAATAAATTTCGTGAAAAGACCTATTCATCAGAGGTTAGGTTTTCAGTCAAACAATGGGTACAATACGCACAAAGGAAAAACTTTGGACACAATGCGAACAGTTTTCAACAACACAATGGTTATTCATAGAAAACAAAGGGATACAATGACAATAAAAACTTTTATGGTACTATAAATGGAAATAATTTTAACAGGTTTAGGCGTAATAATGCTGAAATCATATGCGATCATTGTGGGGTCAAAGGACACATAAAGAAGAAATGCTTCAAATTGAAAAACTTGAAGAGATATGCAGTGAAATTTATTGAAACGACCCAAGCTGGAACTAGCGCGGAGAAGCAGTTAACATCATTATTAGGGAAGATGACAACAACCGACAGTGAAAACGAAATGGAGGAGTGGAATCCAGGTGAATTAAAATGCATGTCTGTTGAGTCCGCTAATAAAATAAGTGAACCTTGTTTAATACATGTAATGATTGATAAAATTTTGATAAATATGGAGATTGATTGTGAGTCGACGGTAACTATTATGGACAACCAATATAATAATATTTTTAAAAAACCTTTAAGTAAATGTAACAAAGAACTGGTAAACGGTCATAAATTGAGGATTGAGGGAGAAACAAAAGTTTTGGTTCAGCTAAATGGCATTGAACACGTGTTGAAAATTATTATCATTGATTGCCATTTCAAATTTATACCTTCATTCGGCATAATTGGCTGGATTTTTTTACTTCCTCAATGCAGAATTTTTTTTTTCTAATAATAATATGATGAATGAACTAGTTAACAGCATGAATGTGCTAAATGGTGATAATTTTATTGACCAAATCAAAAATGATTTTGCGGAAGTGTTTGTGAAAGATTTTTCGACACCCATCAAAGGTTTTATGGCGGAATTAGTGCTAAAGAGCGAAGTTTCAATTTTCTAAAGAGCATATGACGTACCTTTTAGATTGAGGAATAAAGTTTTATTATATTTAGACAAATTAGAAAAAATTATAGGAGGTTGTGTCCAAGATACGACCGCATTGTTGACGTAGAACTACGCTGTTATTTTATATAAGTCGCTTGTTTATACCTTCGGATATTATTCTATAATGCTGTGAAATTTTAGAAACAACTGCTTAGTAGAATAATCTCTGAAATGATTCTTTCTTGCCCTCGCAAAACAATCGTATGTCGCTATTTATTTCATGTCAATGCATTGAAAATTTACCTCGAAGGCTATTCCGGTGGCCTTTTTCGAAATTGACATAGACTCGGCTACAGTCGATTATATACATGTTGCACCAGCACCATTATTCCATATCTCATAACTACATCAATATATCTTTGGCACCGCATGTAAACAACAACAATGACAACACTTGCAAGTATCAAATATCATGCTACATGTTATTTAGTATTACCTCAAAGGAATCGCACCTCTAGATATCGTTCGTGCAAACTAAGCGTAAACCAAGCGCCAAACAAGCGTGCACCATAGCATGCATTCAGAGCCATACATTGAAACTACTAGCAATATAAACATTTCTCATCATTTTGCGTTATTCTCAAAAGAAACGCTTCTGTTAATATTACTGGCCTCGAAAAGAGTTGCATTACTTTCTCATGCTCGAGAGAAGCGCAGCTGTCTCCCTTAGTGGAGGAAGTTTTGCTACTGGCAAGCAAAACCTAATCACATACAAAATTCCAGAACATTTACTTTCTTGATGACTAAACAAGAGAAATAAACTCTTTTTGTTAATAACAACCTCGAAAACAGTAGCAATGCTTCATTATGATCAATATTAGTGCAAATGCAATCCTAGTTGAAGGCAGTTTTGCGACTGGCACGCGAACCCACATAACTTATAACATAACTATAAGACATTCAAGATGCTTGGTATTCCCAAATAATTTTTTGGTGCACAACCTTAACGTCTGCTTCGCCATAACGTCAGTTCAATGCATTGATGTATTCTCAAAGGCACCAACGAAGCCCTTATGAAGACGGAAAATAAACAATGTTAACTGCTTGGAAAAAGACTGAATTATGAATTATGCCACACAGCTTGTACTATGCTGTAACACCCATCGATGCGAATTCACTGATGAGTTTGTCAAGAGCGACCGCCTTCACCACCAGCGGGGGGAACTTGATTTTGGTTGTTGCTTGGGCGTTTACATTTTCGACCGACGCGCCGAAATCGCCTACTTCGCTGTTGTTCGGTGCGGTGTCACATTCGCGAAGACTCGGTTCAGTGCGAGCGGGGCTCTGGCAACCCTATCCCATCCAATGCAAATTGAGCGTAGGCAGCATAAAACAGGGCTCGCGCTTAGGGGGCTCACGTATTGTTTAATGTTTGGAGTCATATATGTTAATATCTGATTACATTGGATAGTTTTTTTTTGGCAAGCGATGTTTGGATACCCATCCGGAAGCTTTCTTGACGATTTGCAATTCAAATCACAGCCGAAGAATCGCGCGGAGCACTTCATTTTGAATTTTAGGTTATGATTTCTATGCTCATGATTTTCTATGCTGGCTACTGAAAGGCGGCCATCTTAGCAATACCTTGAGTGCGAGCGCTTTTCGCTGCACCAACACCGCGTGCATCATTAGATGACGCTTACCTCGAAATTTGATTGCCCCTGGCAATGCGTTCGTTTTTTGCAGGGCTCGAGCCTGCCTTCCTCATCTTCTTGCTCATCGCACACTACGCGAAGCGTCCAATTTATGACGCGGAAAGAAGAATAGAGATGGGCAAACCGTTCATTAACTGTTCAAAAGAACTAATTCACCAAAAAAAGTGGTCGTTCTTTTCTACTGGGCAACAGTTCATATGAACTGTATACCCAGTTCAGAACGAACTGACCGCTGACTGAACTGTGTATACAGTGTATACTTTGTCCATATAAATATTTATGAAACTTTTTAATTGTGCAAACTAAAGTCAAAGCTTCTAAGTGTAGAATTGGATATCTTTTTTGCGCGTCATTTAACGTAAAAGATGTAAAGCTAATTGGCTTTTCTATGCCATCTAACATATGTGCAATCACACCACCCAGACCATAGCCTGAAGCATCTGTTACAATGACAATCTCCTTCATGAGATCATAAAATTCCAAAATGTTGGCTGAAATCAACGATTGCTTACTATCATGGAACGCTTTTTCACAATCACTGTCCCAAACAAATTTTATATTCTTTTTCAACAAATTGTATAAAAAGTACATTTTGGAAGACATATGAGATACAAATTTGTTATAATAACTGATGAAAACCAAGTATGACTTTAACTCATTAACATTTGTCGGCACTTTTGCTATTTGTATTGTCAAAATTTTATCTGGAAATATACCTTTTTCTTCAACAATATGTCCCAAATATTTCAATTCTGAAACAAAAAATTGCATTTTTCAAAATTTATTTTGATTTTTCCATCAGCAAGTCGTTCCAAAACCAACAACAATTTACTATGGCAATAATTCAAATCTTTACCTGCTATTAAAACATCATCAAGATAATAATAAACATGATCAATTCCACCCAACACCTGATCCATAACTTGTTGAAATATTTAAGCACTAGAAGATGCGCCCTGTGGTAACCGATTGTACGTGAACAGACCCTTGATTGTGTTTATAACCATAAATTTCTTGGGGCGTTCAGTTAACGCAAGCTGAGTGTAAGCACCCTCAAGATCCAAGGAACAAAAAACTGGCTGAAAGCTATTATATTAAAACAATTTTCTAAAAATACATTTCAGGTGTTGCTTGGAAACGTGACAATAATGGCCCATCGCAATCAAATTAGGCTTTTCCATGAGCAGCACCCGATGACTAGACCGAATATTATTATGCAGCCGAGTAGACAGGAGAGGATAGTGGAGGTTTTGGAACCAATTCAGTTGGAACACGAAGCTGGAAGCGGCTTGAAAGATAACATCCTAGGGCAAACTCCCGAAGATGATCTGGCTATGATCAGATATTCGAGAAAACGGAAAGTTTCTACGGCTGAATTGCCGGGAATCTGTTTGCGGCGATCAAAACGTACGCGACGCCCTATTGAACATCAAGATTTCGAATATGAAGATTCATCACGGAGAAAGTGCCGAGGGAAAACCAACGGCGTTCGAAATCAGCAAAACGTATCAGAAATGAAAATTCCATGAAATTGTTAATTAGTTTCCAATAATTAATCTTTAGTTGTATAATTTGTTTGGATATGTTTTACTTTAATTATTGTTAACTTTCAAAAGGGAAACGGTTGTTATGTCCAGCCCTACATAAATTGATATACACACCTTATTGTATAAAGCTTGATGAAAATAGTAACGCAGGTAACGCCTGCGTATGTGACCTGTCAAATAGATAGAAATAAATCTACCTCTTATATCTCCACCACTGAACAGAACAGACGTGCTAATTTGCTAATTTGTTTGGCTGATTCGGATGCTAATTTGTTTCGTTGATTCGGACAGCTAATTTGTTTGATTGATTCGGATTACTTCTGGCACTGACAGAGTTCCTTTGTGCAACACTGTTCGTCACTTATTATTTCACGTAGTGTTGACGGGCGGGTAGACCGTGACAGATTCCTGTCACGGTCGCCAAGTATTTCTCACGGAGTTTCGGATTTAAGAAACGAAGCTACTCGTTTCGAGGTTAAACTTTAACTGCATTCTAGCTTACAAAATATCTTACTAGTTAGCTTAACATTTTGTATTTTGTTATACGTCTACCCAATCCCAGTGAGGGTGAAAGAGATCGTTTATTTTTACGTACAAAGGTTATTTATTTAATGTATCACAGACGCATTTCGCTTCCGATTTCCATGCCTACTGAACATGGTCAGAGCGGTTGTAAATAATACAAAAACAATTTTTTACCCCGAAGCTCCAAATGCTTATGTTGCAATTAATCACCATTTTTACGTTCCTGAGGGTAAATTTCAAGCGTTGCATTCCAAAAAGGAGCATTTTGGTAAATTTTGGTGAATGTATTTTTTTGTTTTACTGACTTATCCCGATTTGGAAATAATCTGTTCTTGGTTTTTTGTTGATATCTTTAACGTAGGGCTTCAGAATTATTTTATTCAATTAATTTGCTCATTCCTTCCAATATTTTTTTTAGTACAGGTTGGACTCGGACTTATACACAATTTTGGAGTCGATTATACACAGTCTGATTTTTTTCATATTTGAAATATGACTTATTTTAAAGTTAAGGTAAAATGTAATTGGCTATTAAAAGTACAATGGAGTGAAAATCACGATTTTCAAATATTTTGCTTGAATTCTCACCAGGAATTATTTATAACGTTCCTGGTATTGCAGCCAAATTAGGGAAGATAGAAGTTAAATGTCAAACAACAAATTGTGGAGCGATTAGAAAGCTGCAATTTCCTTGATAGAAACAATCAAGTTTATTATTAATTTTTGAGACAAAATTAACTATAATCCCTTCAAAACCACTAACTTTGAAGTTTATCACTTCCAAAATGTTATTTAAATCCATTAATTCAGGTGTTTCACAACTGTATTTTGTACCAATTTATCTCATCTTTCAAACGAAAGCAACATAATCGTCTTACGTATCGCACTTTCTAATGTAGAGCCAGTTTGAGGCAAACAGAACCCGAAACAAAAACAAATTCTATAACTCTATTATTGTTGAAATTCTACTATATGTATAGGAGTTTTTTGACGTAGAACTACGTCTTTCATTAAGGGAGCCAAATCAGAAAACAGGTCACGTTTTTATGAAATAAAGTTAACGTTAATAACTATTTTTGACGCGAACGGATTCTGGCGATTTACATACTAAATGAATCGGAAATTCCGTAAGATTTGTTTAATATACTATACATTAGAATCCCCTGGTTTGTAAATGGTTAAAATTCATGAAAACTTTAAGCGTTTCATTTTCCCATACATTTGTTTAATATACTATACATTAGAATCCCCTGGTTTGTAAATGGTTAAAATTCATGAAAACTTTAAGCGTTTCATTATCCCATACATTTGTTCTGTCCATTTGTGTGCTTTCCCGAACAGAGCTGTCAATAACGAGCAACTTATCGACGACCAACGGAGGGGAAATCGTAGGATTTAAAGTCTGCGTGAACAAAGGAAAAGTAGAAGAATGAAGGGGAATACTTGCCTAGAGTATAAACAGTTGATCTCGCTGAGGCAAACTTTCATTCGGCATCGGACTGTTGAGCAATCCAGTTCACTTTGCTTTCGCTGCGCTTCGATCTAAGATTGGACCCCACCAGTGGTAAACCAACTTGGATATCGTCGTTTAGTTTTTCTGTTCGTTTTTTTCGCGTTATTCGTATCGTGTATTTTTCTTTCCGTGTCATAAATTGGACGCTTCGCGTAATGTGTGATGAGCAAGAAGAAGAGAAAGGCAAGCTCTAGCCTGCCAGGGGCAATAAAATTTCGAGGCAAGCGTCATCTAATGATGCACGCGATGTTGGTGCAGTGAAAAGTGCTCGCACTGAACCGAGCCTTCTTAAATGTGGCACCGCATCGAACAACTGCGAAGTAGGCGCGTCGGTCGAAAATGTAAACGTCGTTACCCAGGCAGCAACCAAAATCAAGCTCCCCCCGCTGGTAGTTAAGGCGGTCGCTCTTGACACACTCATCAGCGAATTCGCATCGATAGGTGTTACAGCAGAGTACAAGCTGTGTGGCATAATTCATAATTCAGTCTTTTTCCAAGCAGTTAACATTGTTTGTTTTCCGTCATCATAAGGGCTTCGTTGGTGCCTTTGAGAATGCATCAATGCATTAAATTGACGTTATGGCGAAGCAGGCGTTAAGGTTGTGCGTCAAAAAATTATTTGGGGAATATCAAGCATCTCGAATGTCTTACTGGAGTGTTATAAGTTATTTGGGTTCGTGTACCAATCGCAAAACTGCCTTCAACTAGGATTGCATTTGCGCTAATATTGATCATAATGAAGCATTGCTACTGTTTTCGAGGTTGTTATCAACAAACAGAGTTTATTTCGCTTGTTTAGTCACCAAGAAAGTAAATGTCGTTCTGGAATTTTATATGTGATTAGGTTTCGCTTGCCAGTAGCAAAACTTCCTCCACTAAGGGTGACAACTGCACTTCGAAAGTAATGCAACTTTTTTCGAGGCCAGTAATATTAACAGAAGAGTTTCTTTTAAGAATAGCGCAAAATGATGAGAAGCGTTTATATTCCTAGTAGTTTCAAGCCACCAATATATGGCTCTGTTTGCATGCTATGGCGAACGCTTGTTTGGCGCTTGGTTTACGTTGTACGAACGATGCCTAGAGGTGCGATACTAAATAACATGTATCAGGATATTTGATACTTGCAAGTGTTGCCATTGTTGTTGTTTCCATGCGGTGCCAAAGATATATTGATGTAGTTATGAGATGTGGAATAATGGTGCTGGTGCAACATGTATATAATCGACTGTAGCCGAGTCTATGTCAATTGCGAAAAAGGCCACCTGAATAACGTTGGAGGTAAATTTTCAATGCATTGACATGAAATAAATTACGACATACGATCAGCTAGTGTATTATTTTGCGAGGGCAAGAATGAATCATCAATAAATTATCGTCAACTGATTCTACAATGAAAAAACTATTTCAGAGATTATTCTACTAAGCAGTTGTTTCTAAAATTTCACAGCATTATAAATAATATCCGAAGGTATAAATAAGTGACTTATATAAAATAACAGCGTAGTTCTACGTCAACAATGCGGTCGTATCTTGGACACAACCTCCTATAATTTTTTCAGCAAATATGATCGTCTATCACTTCCGGAGAGATTCTGGACAAATTTATTTTTTTTTTCGTGTGAGAAAAGTATTTTCTGGTTTAAAGGAGATGAATCTTCTTCTATATTCGAAACACGAAAAAGTATATGTATAAAAAACGAATAAATTTTTTTTTTTACTTTTAAATACAGGATTCGATTATATACAGTGAAAAAAAATCCGAGACTGTACATAATCGTCGCTGGATGGAACGCGACTGTAAGGTTAGATATACCATATGTTCAGATTTAGCAGGACATTGCCTGATTTTGCATGCATTTTGTTGAAACAAAAATTTGGAATCCACAATAAACCATTACAGGTAAAACTGAATTGGAATATCATATTCAAACACCGAAACATCGCAAGAATAGTCAATTGGAATCTATTTCCGAATCCATACTGAATTATGTGGTGAGAAATCAAATCGCTCAGAAGATTTAAGGTGGAAACAGAATGCCGCGTTGTGCGTTGCTTCTCATCAGCTGTCATTGCTTGCGTTTTGTACTAAAACATTCGCCCGACGCAGTCTGTTGATTTGCAGTCACAATCTAGCATTCGCGTCACCATTTGTCATGTAAACAAAAACAACATAGAATTCGTATGAAAATCTTGTTCTTGTTGTGTTCATGGATCAGCTAAATGTTTTTAAAAACAACACATTGACATATCCGCGCTGGCGGCATTGAGCTTCGTTTACTAGTTTGAGGGAGCGTGAAAGAATAGCTGATTCTCAGTCGGAATGAACACGTTTTCAAAATTAAAATTATGAATGAAAATTAGCTTCTCCATATCAAACTAGTATTTAAATGAGAAACATTTTTGTTTGCAGGTGGGGAAAAAGTCTCATACGAAAATTGTTTATGAAGACAACTCTATATTATGATGAAAAAATTCAGCAACAATGTTGGAAATGTTTAGCCATATGGTTGAATGAAAGTCAGAACACGTGTTTCAAGTAATCTAATAACATGATGTGAAAATTTTTATTCAAATTTTAGTATTTTAAAACCGGCTTCGTGTCTTCTAATCTGATAGAGATTACACTAATGAGTTCGGGACCCAAATTATGGCCCTAATTTGAAGTTGCCACCAGACGTCGACACCGTGCCACTGTCATCGCGAATTCGGCGCAAGCAGTTTAGAACAAATGTTAGCGTTTAGTACAACGATGCAAATGACGCAACGCGTTATTGTGTTCGACTAAATGGAAACACACATATTTAAAATGAAGTGTCAAAGCACAATTGTCGCAACGTGACGCATAGCGTGGTATTCTGTTTCCACCGAAGGTGTACATCTTCCAATCGTTATCCGAATCAGTTTTACGGAACTTTACGTACTGTTTATTTCTTTTACGCTTGAGACGCAAGAGCGACAAACAGTACCATCTGTTCGAATTATTCAAATCGATTTGTTTGTCAATAACTAAGGTATTGGTACACACTTTCAATACGTTAGTGAGAACAGCTGCTTTCAAATTCAAATCGTCAGTTATAGCAGTAAAATCCAGGTTTCTCGCGACTAGATGAGACAGACCTCCTTTTGAATATTTCCTCCAGCACTTGATTTTAACTTTATTTTCTTTACGTTTACTCTGTTCATTCTCAATAAAAACAAAAATTGTCTCATGGTCCGTTAATTTGAATTTGGCCTCTACCAAAGAATGAAGCTGTGTGAAAATTGGAAAAAACGTGATCTATCAAAGTTCTACTTTTTTTTTAAATTCTCGTGACTTCTGACACGGTTTGTTTTAAGTTGTAAAAATCAGATAGTTGCTTCAATTGCTTCGAATTCTGTACGTTGAGCCAATCGATATTAAAATCACCAGCAATTACATTTAATTCACTAGGATCAAGAAAACTCTCCCACCAGTTTTCCAAAAATTCCAAAAATCGCTGGTCACTAGAACTTTCCCTCAGGATAGCTGGAGCACGCAACATTTCGGAGCCTATTCTTATCTGGTAAAGCGAATTTAGCTTCCCGAACTGTCAATAAGGAGCAACTGTGAATACCAATGCGAGTCAGTTGGATGTGAATCGATCGTTCGAAATGTATACTGAACGGACACTATAGTGAGAGAGGAAATATTGCAATTTAAGCTCCACTCAATCATAGCGCAAAAGCAAAGTGTTCTCATATTATATTATATAGTCTTGCTCATTCCATCGAGTTCTCAAACCGGACATTCTATTCATGAGTTATGTGCGTCTCCCTTGCTTCCGGCAGATGGCGCCGTTGTTGGTAAACAGCTAGCCGTAAAAGCTATTTTCTTGTGGCCGCGGGTATGTTAGTGATGCGAAAAATAGATGAATACAATCCTTAGAGTGGACTGAATATTGTGTCAAGATGATATCGGAGATGTTCTTTGCACTTGTTTTGATTTAGATACTGGATCATCGCCTTTTTAAAAGTGGAATCACTAGTTTCTCGTTTTAGCGACTCTCAGTAATCAGCCAAAAGCTGAGCTTTACCTTATCTATGGAAGCGCAATTCAATTTATGTGATTTCTTGATGGAATTATTTACCTTGAATCATCACAATGTATTTATGTTTTCATTCAAAATAAAAAAAAACATTTCACAATTAGATTAGGAGAATTTTTAAATTCACTCCAATTCAAACTTTCTGGTATGTAAACTAAGGTTAAGGTAAAATACTTTTTCCGTCCCTCAACTCAAGAAACGTTTTTCTATTTGCGAAAATTTTTTGCTGGCTCTACACAGTCGTTTCGCAAACTCTTTCAAAAAGCTTAATTTTGAGTGTAACAATCATTCACATTTGAAGAATTTCCAAAATTACCTATAACTCAAAGTTTATGAGGATCTTCAAAGAGTATCACGAAGCATTCAGCTCGCGATCAGGATAGCGAAAGTATTGCCAGGTTTAATCAGTTCAAGGCTACGAAAGGCCTTTCTCGCTGCATTCATTCGAAAAGTGTTTACATATAAAACCGAACCGTGCATGTGGTGTGTTTCGGTCAGAGTTTGCATAATTCTTACCACCGCCACCCATCACCCGACCACCACATCCGGCGGTTCGCCCATCGTGGGGTACCCGAATCCCACAAAATAAACAACTATTGGACCGTGGCTCGCAGCAAGCAAGCAGCTGGTCGAAACTGCGCGGACCACTTGGAATCTGGCCAAAACGCAAGACTTCACACATGCACACATGAGATCTGAGGTCGTCCGTTTTTTCCCGAGACTTGCTGTGTAGGTGCATCCCGTTCGCCGTCGATGGTGGGCGTGTGTATTATACGATTTGTATTTCATAAACTTTTCATTTTAATGCTGTTTCTTTTTTGATTGCTCTAGTCTTCTTAATATTTTTTTTTCGTTCATAATAACTCGTGGCCCGAATTGTAGCTTGTAGCGAGGGAACACGCCACAAGTCGCTCAGTACAGCGATAGAATCCGTTTGTGACTGGCCAAGAGATCCTGCGAAATATCGCGCGCGCGTTTTTGGGTTAATCTGGTGTACCCCGTAGCAAAAGCTAGAAAAAGTCAGTTGGTGTTTTTCCTTTTCTTCCTGCTCTTGAAAGGATAAGCGAACGAGCATTTCCCAATCGAGAAAGAGTTACGGTGAGTGAGCAATTCTGTGTGTGTCTGGAAAGGATATTTGTGAAATACGACTGCTTCCGACACTAAATGGTTTATCGTTCGGGGAAATCAGAACAAGTTTTTGAGTGAAAAACCAAAAAGTGCCCTTCTGAAATATTAATTGAAATCATAATTACCTGATGCGAATATTCGGATGAATTGGAGGAAAAACGATGACGCTAGGAGAGCGCACGTTACTGCGAATTCCAACCAGTTTATAATTAGCATGGTTGACTAAATATAGATATTGACCGTATCGAAATGAACCAATTCAAATGCGCATTAAATAAAATCGCAACGCACCGTCGTGCATAAACGTTCATTAGGCGCGTTAATCAAATCCATTTTGATATTGTTGAAATATGAAGTTGCAAACGTGATTCGGACTGCATTCTGCGAGAATCAATGTATATGTGCTGATAATTGCATGATTTACAACGGGATATATTTCATATCAATTTCCCATGAGTTCAAATCCATTCATCAAAATCAGATGTCAGAACTATAAATAATCAAATTATAATGCTAATGGAGTTTATGGCCATATATCGGAATTCGAGTGACACATTTTAGCCACTTTGATTCCAATGCTTACGATACCTTCATCATTCCGACAAATCCGCTTGAGAGCCGCTGTTCGCGTTACACTATGTTTCATAACGTTAGAGCCACAATTTTTTTTCGTGTTTCCAGAGATATGTGAGAGCTCAGTTGAAATCTTTATGTATAAAAATTTTCGTGTCACGATGTTCGTTGTCGAACTCCTCCTGAACGGCCCGACCGATTTTAATGAAATTATACACGAAAAATGTATTAGGCATGAGAGTAGGTCGTAAGCCATATCACATACCACTGGGATACCGAATACTGAATAATTGATATCGATTAGAGTGGTCCTTTGCCGGAAAACAATTTTATTCTTTTAAATAATCTTTTATTTGTAGTTTTGATTTTTAATTTGCCTTAAAAATACATAAAAACCAAATGAAAAAAGTGCCCCCAAACCAAATCACCAGCTCTATGGCAAATATTGTATAGGATATTAAATAAGAAATTTTGGCGGTTTATTTGAACCCCAATGTGGTTTAACATAGGTTCTATAGTGAAAAACGTACTTTTTCGTTTATTTCACGCCATTCTCAAAAGGTTTGAGATAAAATTTGGGAAAAATACTGAATGTGCATCTTACTACGGTGTATCAAGAATAATCATAAAAAAAAATCATCTAAAATTGAAGTACTAAAACTTTTTTTGAGATTTTGATTTTTTTTCAATTTTTTAAGAATTTTTTTTTGATGATTTTTCTTGATACACCGTAGTAAGATGCACATTTAGTCTTTTTTTCAAATTTTTATCTCGAAGCTTTTGAGGATGACGTGAAGTAAACGAAAAAGTACGTTTTTCACTATAGATACTATGTTAAACCACATAGGGGTTCAAATAAACCGCCAAAGTTTCTTATTTAATATCCTATACAATATTTGCCATAAAGCTGTTGATTTGGTTTGGCGGACTTTTTATTCTCTTACCCAGCCAGACTCTTTGTAAATATAAAAAAAATAATTTGTACCGCGCAACACTGGAAAAAAAACTGAAAAAAATCACGCATATCTAGAAAAGCCCTAGAAACACATTTCAATATGAATTAGAGTAGTACTGAATCTCTAAATCAAAAAAAAAAAATTAAAAATTTCAATATTTTTTTAGTACTAAAATTTTCGATGAAATTTCTTTTTGATATTTTTTCTTGATACCGGCCTTATCCGGCCAGGCTTTTTGTCATGAGATGGATATAGAGAATGGGAAAGGTTTTTATGGTGATTCGACACTCTTCCCCCCTCTTTAAGGGGGGACTGTCATACAAATGATACACAAATTTCTTCATAACTCAAGAACTACTCAAGTAAATGAAGTCAAATTTGTCATGAGGTGAATATAGAGGGTGGAAAAATGTTTTTATGGTGATTTGACACTCCTCCCCTCTCTTTAAGGGGGGCTGTCATACAAATGAAACACAAATTTCTTCATAACTCAAGAACTAATCAAGTAACTGAAGGCAAATTTGTCATGAGGTGAATAAAATTTTTTTTTTTTTTTTGAGGTGGGAAATATTTTCATGGTGATTCGATACTCTTCTCCCCTATTTAAGGGGAGGCTGCAATTTAAAAAAACACAAATTTCTGCATAACTTTTCTCATGTAAAGGTTTTAGGATGCAAGAAATGCTGTTATTGTAGTACGACAATCTCCCCCCTCTTTAAGGGTGGGGGGGTGTATGGTGTGGGTGATCGAGTTTTGATAGAAGTACTAGGAAATTTAAGAAGTTATTTGTAAAGGGTCAATTAGAAGACCAATTGGACCCATGTCCGTTCGCTAAGCAAGAAAACGTTAATTCTTAAAGATATTGATAACAAAAAAAATCAAATTTTGGATGGGACGAACTTTGCCGGTTCATCTAGTACACAATAAAAATGAAATAAATAATTTGGAAAAAAATATTCAACCGCCACTCATTTTTCAAACATAACGAATTTATTTACGTTGTTCGATGACAAATGGCGCTACATCCGCTTCATCGAACTTTCATCCACACATGTGCGAGTGGCCTAAATTTTCTTAAAGCCAAGGGCATCGCCGGCCAGCTCCAAGCCTTATCGAAGGAGCACAATGAATTATTGAAATTCGCACATGTTCAGTAAACAACGAGAACCTACCACAGGTACTTCATTCATTATGAACATCATCACTTATCCGCTGTTGTATCGGGTAATTGTTGCTATTAACTGTGAACATTCGAACAATAGGAATACTCATACGCCGAAAAAGACGACATTGTGTAATTAAAAAAATGTTTATCGATAAGAAAGAAATACAACTAAATGGCTACTATGTAATTTAGAACATTATCAATTATCGATGAATAAATGTACACAAATAAACCTGGTTCTGTTACAGTTGTATGAGCCTAATAAAATAAACAGATGAGATCAAAAAAACCATCACTTATTTCGAATTAATTTAAGAATATGTGACTACAAGAGACGAAACAAACAAGAGGGTGCGTACGATGGATTTTTTATGTGTATCGCATTCGACGCAGTCAGGGTGACGTTATTCTACGATGTCGTGAGCAGTGCCAACAAAGGAAGAAACAATTCACTTGCGAGATGGTATCATAAGCTACGCTGACACAGCTTTTGCTATTGCTAAAATGCAATGCATTTTCATGACATTACAGCACGTGTGTTCAAACAAAAATGAAGTTTTTCATAAGTTTCATTACAACATTACACGTATTCGGTTCCACACGTTGCTGGATGTAAGGGGCGAACACGAAATTATTGCGATACCGAAAATGTCATGCCAATTTTCTTATAATGTTTATAACCAAAATTTTAGGGTAGTTTAATACATATATTTACTTCAAAAATCAAAAGAAAAGTTAATCGATTGAGCCTTGAGTGTAAAATTGAACGCATTTTCGCTTGATGCCCTCCACCAAAGTCTTTACAGTGTCATCCGGTACCAGTTCCTCAGCTTTTTTTTCCATTTTCTTAACATGTCCTTCTCGTCTTTGACTGTCTTCTTGCTCTTCCGAAGTTCCCGCTTCATTATTGCCCAGTACTGCTCCACCGGGCGCAGCTCCGGACAGTTTGGCGGGTTCATGTCCTTTGGAACAAAATGGACAGAATTGGTCTCATACCTCTCCAGGACACTTTTAGAATAGTAGCATGATGCCAAATCTGGCCAAAATAGCGGAGCTTCGTCGTGCTGCTGCAAGAACGGCAAAAGACGCTTCTCGAGGCACTCAGATTTGTAGATCTCGCCATTTACTGTGCCCTTTGTCACGAAAGGCTCACTCCTCAGTCCGCAAGAGCAGATGGCCTGCCAAACGAGATATTTGGCATTTGAGATATTTTCTTAAATTTGTCGTCCACATCGAACTTGCTCTTGCCGGTGAATAACTCCAACCCCGGAATTTGCTTAAAATCGGTTTTTATATACGTTTCGTCGTCCATCACACAGCAGCCATATTTTGTCAGCATCTTCTCGTAGAGCTTACGTGCCCGAGTTTTAGCCGTCGATTGTTGCCGCTCATCGCGGTTTGGGAAGTTCTGTACCTTGTATGTATGTAGTCCAGCTCTCTTCTTTGCATTCGGGACGTAGTTCTGCGACATTCCGATCTTTTTAGCCAAATCACAGCTTGAGACGTTGGGATTTGCTTTAATCATCCGCTTCACCTTTCCCTCCGTCTTTTTGTTCTCCGGTCCCGGTTTTCTTCCAGCTCCTTTGCCGTGGTCCAACGTCAACCGCTCCTGGAACCGCTTCAACACTCTGGAGACGGTTGAATGGTGAATGTTCAACATTTTTCCCAACTGCCGGTGCGAAAGGTCAGGAAATTCCAGGTGTTTGGAAAGAATTTGTTCTCTCGACTCGCGTTGGTTCACCTCCATTTTCGTTGAATCGAAAAACACGACTCCAAGTTTGACAGCATGTAGACAATACACATCAATGAGAAAGTGTGCAAAATTTTGTTGATTTCTACCCAATGGTAAAAAAGTTATGCCCTGTTGAATGTGTCGCAATAATTTCGTGTTCGCCCTTTATACGGTTGAATGTCAAAAGCGAGGACTACCTCATGTTCACATTTTTTAGTTAGTCGACAAAATACGCACAGAGGAAATTGATAATGTAATTGCCTCGGATATTCCACTCAAGTTCAATCGAGTTATGATAATGTTCCATTTCTGTCAAAATGGTAACGGGTTTTCGGGTGGAAATAACATATTTTATAATACGAAAAATATAAATGGACATTTATTATACCGTATCAAATGTATGTATATGCATTTTATGTACATTTTTTGCAAGTGGGTAAAAATCTTGAACGAAAGTTTTGTCTGATATAGTTTTTATGAATGACAACGACGAAATAATGTGGTACAAAATTGGACGGTATATCCGCTCCAATGAAGTTGTTTGTCATACCTTTGGGTTCCCAATTCATGAACGGGGCCCAACAGTTATGGCCGTCGATTCACAAAACGGTAAGCGGCCATTTCTCATCAACGAGACAGCAATTGAACGAAATTAATATTGATTCCGCGTAAAAATAAACCGGGTAATTTTCATAATCCGTGTGAAAATCTAACAACAGAGAATTATTAGTTTAAAATGCAATATGATTTTTTTGCATGCTACAATCATGATATCTGTATCTCCTTTTATTTCTCTGCTACTAATCGGTGATCCAATACAATTGTTTTTATTGTTTCGGCCGGTCACCATGTACAATTCTCCATTCATCTGTATTTCACGAATCCCATTACCAAATATCCGTTTGTTGTTCATCAAAAAATGGACAAAAAAAAACCATTCGAACCCACTTACAATACGATAGTTATTTTTTACAACAAAAGCGAAATATATACAACAAATAATTTATATGGCAGAACAACGTTTGCCTGGTCAGCTAGTTATATATATATATATATATATATATATATATATATATATATATATATATATATATATATATATATATATATATATATATATATATATATATATATATATATATATATATATTGTTGGTTATGAAAACTATCTTCATTCATAAGACTTTCTATTCGAACGTTATTATGTTTCTCGAATGTAGGCTTTGAAATGAATCATTATTATTAGGTGTATCGGTAGGTTTCTTCGGTTTTACAATAAATGGCGTAACTTGATTATTATTCCAGTGAATCAAATTTCCAAACATTCGTTGGAAAGCTACTGTCATTGCGCGTCTTCTTCAGTATATGTCAAAAAGTAGAAGCGTAAACAGCATAGTTTTTAGCCACTTCGAACATGTCGAATTTCGTACCAACGAGAGTGTTTTTGCGGGGAGTGTTACTTTATTACTTCAATATGAAGAAAAAAGCTGCGGAAAGTCATCGCATTTTGGTGGAAGTTTATGGTGACCATACTCCAACTGAGCGAACGTGTCAGACGTGGTTTGCACGGTTTAAACGTGATAATTTTGAGTTGGAAGACGAAGAACGTTCCGGACCGCCAAAAAAGTTTGAAGATGATAATACACTTGGATTAGCTCAGCAAACCATATCCGATCGTTCAAAAGCAATGGGAAGAATCCGAAAGATAGGACATTAGGTGCCGTATGAATTGAACCCACGAGACGTCGAACGCCGTTTTTTCACGTGCAAACAACTGCTCCAACGGCATGAAAGAAAGTGTTTTTTGTATCGCATCGATACTGGCGATGAAAAGTGGGTCCATTACAACAATCCTAAACGTCTAAACCCCGGCCATGAATCAACATCAACGGCCGCGCGGAATATTCACGGCCAGAAGGTTATGCTGTCTATTTGGTGGAACTAGCTGGGTGTGGTGTACTATGAGCTGCTAAATAAAACCGAATGAAACCATTACGGAGGACCTCTATCGATGACATATGATGCGTTTGAGCCGTGCACTGAAGGAAAAACCGCCACAATACGAGCAATGTTATTTTGCAGCACGACAATACTCGGCCGCATGTCTCGAAAACAAACTTGGAAACGCTGAAATGTGAGGTTCTATCCCACCCGCCGTATTCTCCAGACATTGCTCCGTCCGATTACTACCTTTTTCGATCGATGCAACATGGACTTCTCCAATTTTGATGAAGTCAAAAATTGGATCGATTCGTGGTTAGCCAACAAACCGGTCGATTATTTCCGCAAAGGGATCCGTGAAATGCCATAAAGATGGGAAAAAGTTGTAACTAGCGATGGTCAATACTTTGAATATTAAATTTGTAACCATTTTTGCAGAATAAAGCATCAGTTTTTGAAAAAAAAAGAAGAAACTTATTGGTACTCCTATTACATTTGATGAAGACTTTTACTGTATAGTTGTCAAGAAAAACTGATATTACCAAATATTATTGATAGTAATACACACTTTCAACCGTCTCCATTCACGGGTTGATTACAGTTGCTATAATGTATTTTTTCCTACGACAGAGAGGAAGGCGTACTTTCTTAACAAAGTTTTAATATAAATTAACCACAATATCGACTTGTGTTACCATCAACCTAATAACGGTAAAATAAACATCTTTTTCTACGTCCCTTCTGGTGCAGAGTGTTTTCCATCGCGCATTGAAACAAGCAAAAACCGGGACTAAACCTGACTTCGGTCCCTGAACTCACCATAAAATCCATAATGCAAAACAACTAACAAACTCAATCACGCTCATTTATGCATGAAGGCGGCGGCGAGTTCGTAGCACTCCGCTGGTAATCGTTCAAGGAACCAACCAATCTCTATTATATCCGGGAAGAGGGCACTCTTGAAGTTACCGTGGAAAAAAGCAACAGGAAATGCTAATTCTCGGGCGATGAAGGATAAAGTGTTAGCATTTTTTGTGCTTCATGTACATTATGCAAATCCATCGTCCAGCAGAGTTGATAATAATCGTTGTAAGCGGTTTTACATTAGCATCATTTCAGTGACTGTGCTGAGCGGAGTTTATGTATAAGTGACTAGTGAAATGTGCAATGTCCATTTATGCCAGGAGGAACGTCAATTTATTATCTTCATGGTTTGTTTATTAACTGTTTGATGATGATTTACATAATTCGATGCAACGCTATTCATTTACTTATATCAGCTTAACATGAGATCGTTTTATCGCACAACATACACGTTTTTGCACAAACCAGATGAATAATGTTCAAAATTCCCAAAATTATTATTTAGACCTTTCATTCACTAACATCACCGACGTCGTTTGTGTGAATCCTAAATAGTTCTAGACATCATACCAAACGTAAAAGGACGGTCATCAAATTCACTTTTAACGAAGAACATAATCTACTACAATGCATGAATTCATCTTACGAGGCATTTGGTCAAACTCTTAACATACTCTTAGCAAATATATTGAGTGCAATTGAATTCAATATATTCAATCAAAAAATTATTCAACCCAAACAAATGATTACTAAGTCAACGGATCCCACGAGCTAATCATTTGAGCTTCCGAAATAGGAAAAAGTCACACGGGGTCATATCTGGAGAGTATGGTGTTTGTTCTGACATATCCGTGCCAGTTTTGGTCAAAAATTCGTTTACAATGATCGATCGATGAGCTGGTGTATTATCGTGGTGCAAAATCCAAGTATTATCCTTCCATGAATCTGACCAAAATATGATGAACGGTCTCGTAAGATATTTGATTCGCACATAAATGATGATTTCCGAGCACCATTCCTTTTATTTTGACGATGTTTTCATCAGTTAACACGTTGAGCCCCGCGTCGGTCCCTAAGGGCCGACGTTGAGCTTTTTGGTAGGGAAACGCGGCCTGACTGGGAATGACAGTTACGGAACAAAAAAATAAAAAATATATGGTTTGTTTTCGAATATTTTACAAAATGTGACTACTTTCTAGTCAATTTTCTGACTATTTTCTATTTATACAATAAGTACCTTTGAGAGCTGGGACCGAAAAATTCGGGGCTTGTTGTGGATTACCTTAATTTAGTCCACTTGCATTTATATACCGGTCTATATTCCAACAATGTCTATGATAGTTAGATCAGGAGAAGAAGCAAAAATAAAGCATCACTTTTGTACGAACAACAGAACAAGTATCACGGTGTATTTTTATTCGACCTTAAATACGAAACGGTCATTGGTTACAACAGTTATTGGCGACGATCTGGAAGAATTCACGTTTTCGATACGGGTTTACGGTATTTCACCAGCCTGGAGGAAGGTTCCGACGGAGAAAAATTGAAATTACTGCGCAGAGAAGCCGTACTGATATCGCTGCTAGAAACCATCATTACGCTTTGGGGCCCTTTCCGGACGAAAGTTGGTGTTACAATTACACGTGCAACAGGTTGCTGTTGTACTAGTCGCATTACGTTTGAGTGTGTGCGTATTCTTGCTGCTGTAGTTATAAACCTTGGTTGAGGTTAGTTTTGCGCTGTTGTTGCTGCACGCTACGGAAGAGCAAGCAAAATTGCTATTGATGTTGTGACTGAACCGATAAGAGAAAAATGACAACACCAGGATCTGAGATGCCACCCGGGACCTCGACTGGTAGAGACACTGTTTGACCGTGATAAGACAAAATGGGCCAGATGGGTGAAGCGACTCGAGGGAGCTTTCCGGATGTTCGATGTTCCAAATGAATGGAAAAAGGATTATTTGTTACACTACATGGGAGCGTCAACTTACGATTTATTGTGCGACCACGTAACTCTCGCTGAGCCAGAGGATATTACTTATCAGGGACTGGTGAATACGATGGGTAAATTTTTTGATCCCGAACCACTCGAAATGGTAGAGGTATGGAAGTTCCGGTCCCGCAAGCAAAAAGAAGGAGGAACGATCATGGAATTCATCACTGAACTTCAACGGGATGCAAAATTCTGTAAGTTTGAAGGATATCTCGAGAAGGAGTTAAGAAATCAGTTGGTGTTTGGAATGAGATCAAAGCGGATACGATTTACTATTGCAATTCGGAAGGCAAACTAGAGACGAAGGAACTCTCTGAGTTTGAAACTTTCAGAGACTGAGCCATAATCGATAGAAAATCAAATGATTTTCGCGATGCGAAACATTTTCCGTTGCGCGCGCATCCAATATTGGATACAAAAATATTTTACTGATGGGGGAGAATAATCTTCAGAAGTCCTGCTAATTGCACTTGATTGAAAAATCACAAAACAAAATATATTTGGTCGCAGTATTATATGGATAGAGAACATTAAAATAAACTCTTTCACTTGAATGTAATTTTCAATTCCAAGGGGAACTGGCAGATTATTTTTCAGCAACGATGACATCTTTCCGGATTCTTCTCGATTCTTCTTAAGGTCCACCAGTGGTTAATGCTAACTCGATAAGCACCGAACAAAAAGAGTTGCGCGCGTGTATGTGTGTGGCGGCTGCTCCGAAGCATCAAACGGAACCAATTTTCGATGCTGATACTCTCTTGGTTGCCTTCTCTTCTCTGCCTGATGGGTTCCCTTTTGGCCTTAGGGGGAATTTCAACTATCTCTAGGTAAAAATCAGTCTTTCTGCGCTTCCTCACAGCGCTTTCATAATGAACGAAGTTAGCTTCATCACAACAGCGACAACATGATCCAATCGCCGTTCAATTATAACTGAGTGGATTTAGGAGCGGCGTTCACTTATATACCGATTGGTGATTTCATTAGCCTGTTTTGAAAGCAATTTTGAGGCTATTGAAAAAAGTTTTTGGATCAAAAAGTAACAAGTATATAACGCGTAGACATTTTATCTTTCGAATGAAGTGTTTTATCATACCACTTCGTTCAGTTGTTTAGGAACTATTAACGCTCAAAATCTCAGTCCCTGGCGTAACGCTTGCGTTTTCGATTTTACACCCCGGTATAGAAATGAAAGACGTAGTCCTACGTCAATATAGTTTGAACATAATATGTTTAAGGTTTTGATGTAATGCTTATTCTTTATATCAGCCATTTCATGCCAAACCGATATAGTGGTTCTCAGATTTTCGTGAAAAGTGGTCGTTTTGTTTTTCATCGCAAAACATTTGACCCGCATTTTTTTTTGTTTTTTCATTAGGGTGACCATTTCCATTTTAGAGTTGTCCGAAAAATCAACTTTTTCCTCTTTTTTTTTCCAAAAATGACATTTTTCATAACTTTAATTCATTTTTTTTTATTATTCATAATTCATAACTTTTGAACTACTAGACCGATTCAGATGATCAAATTAAAGCCAAAGCCTGGTCTTTTTTGAGAAAATACTACACCTGCAGAAAATTTGAATTCTCCTCTCGTTATTATTTATTGTATTTGTTTCTTATTGTTTTCATAGTCTCGGGACCAAAGGGGCTTTTTTCATATCGTTTTCTGGAAAGCTGAGGGTTTTTCACATAACATATGTCGAAACCAGAGAGGCGTTTTTTTTTAGTTTTGAGTTATAATTTTAACCGATGGTTCGAAAAATCTATTTTTTCCTTTTTTTCAATTTTTTTCATATATATAGTATATATAGTATCATAGTATTAAAGACCAGGCGATTGGCTTTAATTTGATATGTTAATCGGTGTTAATCGGCTTTGTAGATGTTGATAATCTGTAGATATGTTTGCTCAATGTCTCAAAACTACCATCTCCGTTAGTTGAATGTAACTGGATAGGATCAATGGAGACGCATGGTCGTTTAGAGGTTAAAGAGAACATCATTATCTACAGATTCCAGGAAACAAAAAAAGTATACCTTCCTGAATTGCTGATATGTCATGTGTCTCTTCTCGGTTTCGACATCTCAATTTTTTTTTCAATTTTGACATGAGGCACAGTTTAATTTTTTTATATAAAAATGTTAAAAAGAGATCGAACAGTTCAAATGCTAAAATCCTCAATAATGAAAGGATCATCACCGGTTTTTTGTAGAATTTATGTGTAAAGATTTATAGATTTATTAACTGTTTGATGATGCCATACATATGATGGCCTTGATTTCCGTCCGAGGAACGCATTCGGCATCCAATGCAACTTAATTTCCGTAACTCCGTGGGAAATGGTCTGTTTTCGTTGCGATGTTGATGCGTGTCATGGACCTGCTCATGATTTCTTGCGTGTGGGTTTGTTTTCTTATAACCAATCACAATATTCCACCACAAAACTTTTTTTTGTATGACATAAAAGAAACCGTGATAACGGGACGGTAGGGTTTCCTTCCTATTGGATTTTTTCCCATGACCTGTAAACAGGTGCTTCACTAACTTCTCGCTCGATTTCAAATTCTTACAACCTTCGAGTTTGTCATTGAAGTTGAAATCGTTACTTTCGAATCGTCTATACCACTTTCTTTTCGTATGGTATGGAATGGAGTTAGATGACCATACACTTGTGTTCAAGCAATCAAAGAATTTTTACTACATTTTTTTGTTCGAAGCAAAGTAGCGCTATGGCACTTGTTGAAAAAACACTTAATCGCGTACCAGATGTGTCAGTAATAGCTACTAGAACGGTTTATATCACCTTATAATATTGACGGACGGAAATGAAGATTAGGTTCTGATGGTATTGTGTCAGACAATATCATACAAGTTCTCTCAAAACTTGATTTGAGCTCGCTCTAGCGGTACATAACCCCATGTGATCGGTAAAAATTACCTCCAAGTGTTTTGCAAGCAGAACTATATCGAGTGATAATGAATAACTGAAATGCAAACCGAGACACATTAGAAGCGCTAGAAGCGCGGAATTCGCTCAACCCGTAAAACAAAACAGAACACCCACTCGACTCAACTTCTGATGTCATCGTCGCGGTGCAAAAAATTTACTCACTATTAATCATCGCTATTTTTTCCACGCGAATTTCCACCCAAGACGCGTTCGATGACGGCCCAAGCTATGCGGTGGGAGGGGGTGTTCTGAGACCATCGTGTGGCCGTGTGCGTGTGCCGTGCGTGTGTGAGGTGTCCGTTGTCCGCGCGCGCACACGTCACACACGGAGAAAAATATGAGGGAAAACAAATCGCCGAACCGGTCGTTGCGGGGGCCGTCGATGTGGGTGGAAAAATCACCTTGAGGTGGGTTGTTGTGTGCTGCGCAAATCAAAGCGCGATGACGGGGGCTGGTGGCGGTGGGAGGAAGGGTTGCTAGACAGGGATGGACCAAACATTTTCCACACGACTGGATCTCGGCGGAGCGCACATTCGACGGCAGTACGCAGCGAACGCTCCTAGCTTTAGCTTATAGGATTAAATTTACGGTGCTCTAGTTTCACGACGATTGGTTAGGACTAACGCGGCTTTGCGCTTTTCTCGCAGTGGTAAAACGCTGCACGTATTACTTATTGCTATAAAGTGAGTAAAATATAGTGTGAATTCGTAATGAAAAAAAACTACGAATCAAAGTGATATATTGCAAAGTCATTGGCAGGAAAATTTGATCTTTTCGAATGCGAAGAGAAATGAGAAAATGTGTTGTAAATCGTGATGGAAGTTCAATCAGGAGCATATATAGTAAAATTAGCAATAAAACTTGAGTGGAACATTTAGAATAATCGAAAAAATGTGAAAACCAATAATTTGAAAACTGCAACCAAATGCCACCAGTTTTGTGATCGAACGAGTGTGAACCGTTGCATCGCTTTGATGGACTCTAGCAGCGGAATATGAACTGGCAAATACAAATTTGCTCCGGGGAGAATAAAGTGCGCGGAATTATTTCCTATAAATAGCACAGACAGACATCATAAAATTTTCCTCCATCGCAGCGCGGTGCATAACATTGGAAGCCAGGGAGAGATCATGAGACAAAAACGGCTTGCAACAGCATATTTTGGCTACGTGATAACATTTTCGTTCGTCGTCACACAGCTCTCCTTGGTGGTTGTCCGCTCGTGACTACTTTGGGAAGCTGTAAATCTTTTTATTGAGGCACGAAGCCATATTATTAGGAAGGAAACGCAAAAACCATTTTAAGATAGAAGAGACTTCTTGCTAAAAGTGTGTTTTATGTTACCTCAAAAGTAATTAATTTTTTTCTGCTGTGTTTTGCTTGTTTCCCTTCCAGCGAACGAACTTCAAAAACAAACCTAAGCCAAAATGTTTAAAAATCACTTAGCGATGATTGGCATGAATGAGACGCCAAACAAGAAAGCCAGATTCTGGCAGTCATACATCAGATCACTCAAAGGTAAGATGACGGAGAAGGCGAGGTGGAATTCCACGGAAACAAGAATGGTGGCCCCTAATCATCGACAATTTGACGTTCCGGTTAAGAACCGTTAGCTTAAATGTCGATTTGTCGATCCTAATTAAAAACCGTAATCAAGTTCGCCACCTCTCTCTATCTCGCGCTAACCCAAGCCAAACTAATTAACATCATTTCTTTAAATTACCCCATCCACATCGTTCGTGGGATGGATTTAGGATCCGATGATATCCGCGCACACGACACGCCATCCTGGCGGCATCGACCAATTCTGCTGTTCGACGAAATAGACACCCCCGCCGCACGTGTCCAGTCCGCGGGATACCACTACCTGCCAGTGCACCGCGAGACCTACGGCTACTCTCCACGACCCATCTATGAGCACTACTATCCACGCTACCGTCGGGCAGGTAAGTCGGGGGATTGCTACATGGCTGAATTGGTAATTAGTGGCGTAATGAAAATACATCAGTGCACTGAATGTCGGCGGAAGCGAAAGCACTTCCTCTCAATTGTGATGTAATTAGTGCATTCAGGCGGGATTTTGCATTGGATGAAATTCGAAAAAATTCGGCAGTTTCACCCGACATTCGTTGGCCTTCCGTTTCCGAACAAACACTAGGAGGAGTCGAATAAATTAATCGATCCATGCGGGCCTGTAAAGCAACACAGGGGTCGGTCACACTGGTGTCCCCTTGAACTTTATATGGTATTAGTTTTTCTTCGAAGAGATTATTATAATTTATCAGTAGTTTACGCTTTAGCTTGCGTACAGGGTTTACATTCAATGATGATTTTATTTCGGGTATTTATTTTGGGGAAAAGACAAATCAATAATTCAAAAACTCATTCAACTACAGTTACAAACATTGGAAAAAATCTAACTGCACAATTGTATTATCGTAATACATCGAAAACCTGACACTGAACCGCTCACGATGATAACTTCAACTACTAAAAAATATTGACTTATCATCACATGGAAATTACCGTTCTTATAGAATAAGAAGGCTTCCATGTAAGTTATGTATCACAGAATTCCACAAAATGAAATTTTTTGCCCAAATATTACAGTGAAATTTAACTATATTTTATTCTATTCAGATAGTCTTTAAGCATTGACATGGTTACATCAATTATTTCACTGTGTTCGTTACAGGGGCTCATCATACGATTGATAGGACTATATTTGGCATAATTCGTTCTTCGGTAATCTATGTAGAAAATGTTAGGGTTTCTCAGGTGTCTAATCGGCGCGTAAAAATTTAGGTTTCCTAATATTTCTTCTGAGTCCACTCGTTGTGATATGATAACAATAATAAATAGAATCATGGCAGAGTTCCGACGTTCTTTCAGGCTTTTAATATTGATTAGCATACAGCGTGCTTCATATGGAGGGAGATGATATGAAGACCAGCCTAGTTTACGGAGTGCAAATAATAAAAATTGTTTTTGTACAGGTTCAATTCTGTCTTCGTTTGAAGTTATATAGGGGGACCATACAATACTACAGTATTCGAGAATTGATCTGACATATGTAATATACAATGTCTTTATTGTGTACGGATCGTGGAAATCGTAACTAAAGCGTTTGATGAAGCTCAACATATTATTTGCTCTATGGATGATTGTATTATAATTATCAACGAATGTTAGTTTCGAATCTAAGACCACGCCTAAGTCTCTTACTCGTTGACATCTATTGATGGGTTGATTTCCCAGCGTAACACCATTGTTCAAGTGTGTTCTTCTTCTTGTAAAACTCATCAAAGGGCATTTCCTAACATTGAGCTGTAATAAACTATTGCACCATTCATAAAATATGTCAACTTTATTTTTGAATGTTTGAGAGTCTTCCTCATTCTTTATTTCCATATACAGCTTCATTTCATCTGCGTAGATAAGTGCCTTAACACTGTTAAGAAAAACGCAAACGTCATTAACACTAGAACTACCGACGTTTAATATATACCTAGTTCTACCGCACCCGTCAAATTGACGGATTTCTGATTAGCGCGTTTGTTGTATTTTTTTACTTAGTTTATGTTAATGAAAGAATGTAATTCGACAATAACAACATTCAGTATAACAATTCATATGTTTTTAATTTAAAAAAATAAACAAAAAGGTTTATATTTACATTTATAGGTCTATGACTATGAGGCACATATCATGTCAAATCAAAAACATGTTACTCTGGATGAACACTTGCCACAAATGTATTTGTTGCATATATTGCAAGTATAGATGGCTCTGTTTTTGTTGCATAATTCTATTTGACAATATTTTCGTTCGTGAGGTCTTTTAGTTAAGTTTTCTGTAGTACAATCCATTGCTTTGTTTGGTTGTTTTTTTGGAGGAAGCTTGTTCTCTGCAGCAATTATGTTCAGTGGAAAGTTCTTCTGCCAATTGAAACAAGATTTTTTTTCTGGTTATGTTCTCATCACAAGTCTATTTGTATAAAATCCACGAATTGATTGCTGCCAGGATAAAAATATAGTAGAACACTTGCAATAGTCATCTACGAGACCCTGCTTTTACGCTATATTTGCGTGCCATCTGGTCAACTACATCTACTCTAAACTTGGTTTTATTGTAAAACGATACAATTTCAGGTATTTCTATTTCTACAATCTAAATTTCGTAACTACTCCAAACTCTAAACATATCGGACAACTATTGTGCGTAAACTGTACGAAATTGCATGTCTAACTGAATGCAAATACTAATTGATGTCCACCATTCCATAGATGATGCATAGATTGTTATAAACTTTGGAAATGCTAGATCCACCAATTTGACGGGTCTCGGTAGAAATAGGTATAGATGGTACTAATTATGAAAGATAAAGCCGGTAAACAGAAATTGAATATGAATAATAATCTATCCTTACATCTTATGAAAAGTCATCGCAAAACTCTAGAACAATACATAGCAATTATATAAAATTTTTGACCATGAAATTTGAAATCCGTCAAATTGACGGTTTCGGTAGTGCTAGTGTTAACAAATAAAATGAACAAAAGCGACCTCAAATGAGAGCCTTGAGGAACTCCGGATGTAACAAATATTGGTTTTAAAATTTTCCGTGCGGTCAGTCAAGTATGTTTCTAGCCACTTCAATAGCTTGACTTTTATCCCTATTTTAAGAAGTTTAAGAAGAAGTAAGGGTATATCGAAAGCCTTACTAAAGTCAGTGTATAGAGCTTCAACTTGATTACCATTATCCATTGCATTTAGAGTGATTGTGGCAAATTCTAGCAAATTTGTTGTCGTTGATCGTCCTTTGAAAAAACCGTGTTGCTTATTCGTAGTTCGTGTCTTTAGTTGTTGAAAAAGTTTTTGGTTTATTATGGCAAGAAATTATTGCTACTCCACGATAATTTTTTACATCGGATCTATTACCGGATTCGAATTTTGGTACACTAAAAGAGTTTTTCCCTATTTTTGGGAACCTTTCTGATTCCAATGACTTATTGAAAAGCCATAAAAGTGGATGAGTTAATCCAGAGGCAAATTTTTTTAAAAACCGGTGGAATTCCGTCAGGACCTGGCACTTTTGAGACATCAAGCTTATTCAATGCGTCAAAAATTTCAATGTAAGTTGGTTTTCTGACTCCAACATCACATGGAAATTTTGGAAGAAATGCAAAGAAGTCACGATCTCGGTCCTCCTCAGCTGTTACAATATAAACGTCTTGATAAAATGTTGCAAAGATGTTGCAATTTTTTTCTGGGTTCCCCGCGGTATCGTCGAGGTGCATGCGTTTAACTACCCGTATCGACTCAGGCGTATTTCCTATACCTCTATTAAGAAGCTGCTATTCCTTTATTTACCCATTGTCCTTGCTCTATGGCTACCTTCCTTCTTCTATGGCTGTATACCTGGCGGTGGGTCTTGATGTAGGCATCTTAACTTATTATTGGTATGATATTGAATATAATGAAAAGGTGTCCGGATTCAAAAGCATTACTGTACTATGAGAACAAAAGCTCTGATAGGGGAATGTTTCTTTTTCCGAACAATGAATAATGTTTAAACGCTGAGGATGTGACATGTATTGTGTCGATTTATTCTTCATGTTCTTCATTGAATACGAAAAATAGAACTAAAAACGATATGACACGGAAAAGATTCACTTTCGAAATTCATTGGGATGAATGTACGATGTAGCCATTTTAAGATAATGGTGGCCATGTTGACTATTCGATTCTCTCCTGAAGGTAGTCCGTACTCTTCAAATGTTGAGCGTCAATATTACTCCGAATTCGCAACAAGTCTATGAAGTATGTGTCCTTAACTACAACACCGGTATTATCCACCTTATTGTCCTGAATAGCCTGTATATTCTCGATAGGGTTGCAATTTGATGAAACCAATTCGGGAGTTTAGTCCGGGTATATTCAAAGAAAGTCTTGGTTTCCCCAGCATTATGCTTTCGGTCATTGATGGAAAAGAAAGTTCCTTTCTTTCTCGTTGAATATCACGATTGATGTCTATGTAGGTATTAGCTGTTTCATCGTAGATTTTGTTCTCCAAATGGAATAGAACTAAAAATGCCGATTTTGAGAACTTGCGTTTTTGATTCGAACGAAAGTTTGTATTCCGTTTGAGTTGGAGAAAATATGAGTTTTCCAAAGCATTTGTGATTTTTTTTTACTCAAGTGTTACTTTTGAAAAGGGCGTATCGATTTTAGTAAGAGAAATCTTTTGTAATTTATATATAAAAAACTATGAGTCGTATCGAAATGGTGTCTTAGAAATAGTTATAGAGTATTGATGTTAAAAAGTGAAAAAAATAGTACACTTTTTTTATTTACCATAAAAACTTTAATTTGCAATATCTAAATACATTTTTTTAATTTTTTTGGATTTTTTTTCATATAAAATAGAAGCCATGTAGAAAATTAAAAAAAATAGTCCAAGATGGTCAAACTATTTTTGACGAACTTTGTGGAACATCGAATTTTTGTGAATTTTCGAAACTTAGAATTTTTGTATGTTAACACTAAACGAGGGGTCAAATGACCCTTTTTTAACTTTTAGTCTAAATTTTCTTGCAAATTACATTGTCACAACATGATTTGCCTCCCTTGGCCGAGTGGTTAGCGTCATAACTAACATGCCGGGTGTTCGGGTTCGATTCCCGTTCTGGTCGGGGGAATTTTTCGTCAAAGAAATTTCCTCCGACTTGCACTGTGATCACGCGTATTCTAGAGCTTGCCACTCAGAATGCATTCAAGGCGTGTTATTTGGCATAGAAATCTCAACTAAGTACTAATAAAAATGACGCAAGTAATAAAGGGTGTGTCACATCAAATTGCATCACGGAAAAAACACTGTAGAAATTTAATTTTTAGGAATTATATCTTCAGCTTATAATCAGATAATCAGATAAGAGTGTATAGATCACGTTGGCCATGCTTCACTGTCAATTTTTGGTAAATTTGGAAAAATGTCGTCGAACGAAAAAGAGCGTCGTGAATTAATCCTGTGCACTCATTTCGAGAATCCGGAGTTGTCACATCGGGACATCGGTAAGATGCTGGGAATCGTCCAATCCACGGTCAGGAGAGTACTAAAACGATACTTCGAGAACCTAACCATCGACCGGAAGGTGAAGAACGGCAAAAATGGATGCTCCGTCAGTGAAAAAGATCACAAGCGCGTAGTTAAGCAGTTTAGACGTGATCCGAGAAGATCGGTCCGGGATGTCGCCAATAAGCTGAATTTGTCAAGTTCATTCGTCCAGCGGACCAAGCAGCGGGAGGGCCTGCGTACATACAAGGTTCAGAAGGCTCCTAACCGCGACGAAAGGCAAAACATGGCGGGGAAGACGCGAGCCCGGAAGCTGTACACCGAAATGCTGACGAAGCCGCATTGCCTGGTAATGGACGACGAAACCTACGTCAAAGCGGACTTTCGTCAGCTGCCGGGCCTGTTGTTCTTCTCCGCAGAGGACAAATTCAGCGTTCCGGAGGAGATTCGCAAGCAGAAACTATCCAAGTTTGCCAAAAAGTACATGGTGTGGCAAGCGATCTGCTCTTGCGGAAAGCGGAGCGCCCCCTTCGTGATGACCGGCACGGTAAACGGGCAGGTTTACCTTAATGAGTGCCTACAGAAGCGCTTACTACCACTATTGAAGCAGCACTAGGGCCCGACCATCTTCTGGCCGGATCTCGCTTCGTGCCACTATTCAAAGGACGTGTTGGAGTGGTACGAAGCCAACGGTACACCTTCGTGCCAAAGGAAATGAACCCGCCCAACGCGCCGGAGCTTCGCCCAATAGAGAAATATTGGGCGATTATGAAGCAGGCCTTCCGGAAGAACCCAAAAGTTGTCAAATCGGAGGCGGACTTCAAGAAAATGGATTTCTGTTCAAAAAAAACTACAACCTGACGTTGTACAGAACCTTATGGACGGGGTAAAGAGGAAGATGCGAGCATACGGGCTTGGGCTCGAAGTATGAATAACAAGAAAATGCCAAAAGTTGTTTAATAGTTTTTATTTTACTGTCTAAAATTTTCAAAAGGATCGGTCTACTGGGCGAATTTCTACAGCGTTTTTTCCGTGATGCAATTTGATGTGACACACCCTTTACTACGTTGAGAAGGCGAAGTTCCTCTAGGAACGTTAGTGCCATTGAAGAAGAAGAAGAACATGATTTGCCTACACTACTTTTCCTAAAACATACATCGAATGAATTTTTCAGTGTTTACGCCTCTCTTGTTATTTTTTTTACTAAGAAATATATGTAATCTGCCCTAACTACCGCAACGGGTCATTTGACGCTTGCAAACATTTATATGACATCAGAAAGATTTGTATTTGTGGTTGTGATACAAAACCATTGCATTACACATTTTTTTTGCTATTGCTTTATATATTTTGTTGTATTTGTGAATGAATAGTGAATGATCAGAATTAATTTTATTGCTGACTATCCAAGCGAGCTAACTATAACCATTCCAAGCTACAGTGCTATTTTGCGTGTCAAAACCTATAATTTCAATATTTGGCTGACAATTGTTATCCCAAAATGTCGAAATATAAAGGAGAGATATGGTTTGCCACGTTTTTCAACAAAACTCAATAAATCGAGTCATTGTTCACAAAATATTTACAAAGGGTCACAGGGACCCGCTGTGGTAGAAATAGATATACATGAAACATCGGTAGGTTTAGTGCTAACAATCATTTTTAGCCATAAATTTTGAATTCGAATTTTTGTGAATTTTCTAAACTTCGAATGTTTTGTATGTTAACAATCATTTTTAGCTGCAAATTATGAATTCTGATGTGATTTCAAACAGAAAGGCTATTTATCAATCTCCTTCTATATGCAGCATTTCTCGAGATATTTAAAAAACAATTTCTAATTTATTGTTTTTTTTTATAGTAAATAGGCTTTTCTAACATGAGTTTCGTGTAATACCGCCATGTTCATGAAATTTTATGAATTTGCTTATAATTTTCAACAACTTTTCTAAATTCATCATAATTGTAAAACTATTTGTTAAGAAGTTAGATTGAAAAACATTATCGCTACGTTTTGTATTAACCCACATGTCTTCGAATGTTTCGTAACGTAACTCCTAAACATATATTTTTACCATAATTGTGTATATGGAAAAGTTGTTGAAAATTATAAGCAAATTCATAAAATGTCTTGAACATGGTGATATAACACGACAAACATATTAAAAGAGCCTATTTACTATTAAAAGGATAATAAATTAGAAATATTTTTTTTTAATATCTCGAGAATGGTTTCATTTAGAAGGAGATTGATCAGGAGCTTTTTCGTTTTAAATCACATAAGGATTCATAATTTGTGCCTAAAAGTGATTGTTAACATATAAAAATTCCAAGTTTCAAAAATTCATAAAAATTCGATGTTCTACAAAGTTTGTCAAAAATAGATTTACTATCTTGGGCTCATTTTTTAAATTTTCTACATGACTTCTATTTTATATGAAAAAATTAAAAAAAATCATATATAAATTGAAAAAAAAAAATTGAAAAAGACAATAAATTAGAAATGTTTTTTTCAAATATATTGAGAATGGCTGCATTTAGATGGAGATTGATAGAGAACTTTTTTTATTTTAAATCACAACAGGATTCATAATTTGTAGCTGAAATTGATTGTTAACATACAAAAATTCCAAGTTTCGGAAATTCATAAAAATTCGATGTTCCACAAAGTTCGTCAAAAATAGTTTTACCATCGTGTACCCATTTTTTAAATTTTCTACGTGACTTCTATTGTAAAAAAATTAAAATTTTTGAAAAAATATGTATTTTACATATTGCAAATTAAAGTTTTTTTTCTGTAAATTTAAAAAGACAGTACTAATATTTTTTCTCAGTGTATATTTTTTGAATTTCAATACTCGATAACTGTTTCTAAGACAATATTTCGGTAAAGCTTATAGTTTTTGAGATGTAAATTATCAAAGATTTCTCCTACTAAAATCGATACGCCCTTTACAAAAGCTACACTTGAGTCAAAAAATTCCTAAATGCTATGGAAAGCTCATATTTTCTCCAATCCAAACATATCCCAATCCAAACAAAATACATATGCTCAACATGTTGAATTTAATGGAAGGATGTGAAAGAGAATGGGAGTGGGAGATTTAGATGAAACTTCTTGTTTTTGCACTGTCAGTTGTGATTGAACTACAATTTATGCTTTCATATAAATCTTCTAGTAATGGCCATACAAATGAAACACGAACTTCTGCATTACACGAAAGCTAATCAATTGGTGGGGACATCTCGACTTTTTTTTTGTCCGTTCGAACGTCGCCCATGAGTACGCATTTTGATACCTCGTTGGAATCATGCAAATGCAAATCAGAGTGCAAATGTTTTGACCACTAGATTCTTTTTCATTGTCCGATTATCGCTCTCCAGATAAGTTGAACGCAGACCGGTTCTTCGAGCAGTGCATAGTTGGTTCATTGGGATTGTATTTTTCGTGACATTAGCATCCGAGAACCCTGAGCTTGCACTGGTTGTTAATAGTATCTTCCCAGGTAGTTGTCGATCGTAAGTGTCACTATAACGCGTGTTTTTGTCCATCCGAAAGAGACTTTCCCGTTGATGAAACCAATTTCAACGATTTTTTAATTTTGGAATCTGACCGTCGGATTTTCGACGTGGGTTTTTAATAAGGGCACTGAATGCATCGAATACCTTTTGGTCAATAAACAAAAATCCAATTTGAAGAACGTCATTTATTCGTCGTAATTCTTCTCATTATATGCAATGGTAAATTAATAGGCAACTATGCTAACAAGTTTCGTTTATTTTTTTTATCTTATTTTTCCGGTTCAATACTTCTGGTACACAGCTAGCGTAGGCAGACTGGCCGATGCCGAGAAAGCCTGGGCTGAACATCTGGACCGAATGAGAGACATCGACCGCAGGTAAGTCAATCATTGATTGGATCATTTTTTCCAGCGAACCAGTTCTTGGAACACACATAATCTGAATTTTCTTTCGTTCGCCTCACCTTTCACGTTTAGTTTTCTTTTTATGATTGTCAACATCTTCAAATGGGTGCAAATGTTTAGGTTGAGGCCTTCCGGAACTAGATTCCACTAACCACTTTAGAAGTGGATCCAGGATGTTCGTTCTTTGGTAGCAACTTGAAATTTCCTGATAAACATTTTTGAAACATTGAATGAGAAGGTTTTTCGTGAAAATAATGACTTTATCGAAACAAAGTAGCATGAAACTTGTCACGGAAAGTGATGTATATCGCTAACCGCTTCTTTCTATCTTATTTCGTTCGAGTTATGTGCCGAAAAAACGATGCATATAGGGTTGGGGAAAAAGAAATGTCGTATTTCTGATCTAAATTTTACGCTTTATTTAACATACTTAAAATTATCCAATTTAAGTCAAATATGCGCCGTTTTGTTCGCACTTGTTGCCATTTAGAAGGCAACTTCATTATCCCCTCCTTATAACCCTTCCCCACCTCCTTATTTGCAAAAAACTCAGACACCCAGTTTTCGCAAGCCTCTTTTGAGGCCAACTTTGTATCACCAAGAGCGTTTTGCATGGACCGGAATAGATGATAATCACTTGGAGCCAGATCCGGACTATACGGTGGGTGCAATAGGACATCCCATCCGAGCTCCCGTAGCTTCTGGCGGGTCATCAAAGATGTGTGAGACCGAGCGTTGTCCTGGTGGAAAACAACACCATTCCTATTGATCATTTCTGGCCGCTTCTGGTCAATCTCCTGCTTCAAACGATCAAGCTGCTCACAGTACAGAGCCGAGTTGAGGGTCTGGCCATAGTTGAGCAGCTCCTTGTGGATGATACCCTTCCAATCCCACCAAACACACAGCAAAACCTTCCTGGCCGTCAATCCGTGCTTGGCGATGGTTTGGGCCGGCTCACCGCGCTTCGACCACGACTTTTTTCGCTTTAGGTTGTCGTACGTGATCCACTTGCCATCACCAGTCACCATCTTCTTCAAAAATGGGTCGAGTTCGTTCCGTTTCAGCAGTGCATCGCAGGCGTTGATTCGGTCTAAAAGATTTTTTTGCGTCAACTCGTGTGGCACCCATATATCCAGCTTTTTTTGGAATCCAATCTACTGCAAATGTTTCCAAACGGTTTTATGGTCTATACCCAGTTTCTGGCCAATCGAGCGAGTGCTCACATGCCGGTCTACTTGGATGATTTCAACGGTTTTACGGGGTGTATCCTCGACAGCCACTACACCAGAACGAAATCGACCAAACCAACGCTGTGCTGTGCGAATCGTTACAGTATCGGGTCCATCGTCGGGCCAAACTACACGAATTTTTTCGGCCGCCTTCGTTGCAGTTTTACCTCGCAGGTAGTAAAAACGTAAAATATGGCGAATTTCCTACTTGGTGGACTCCATCTTTGACGCGCTATAACTTGAGACTGAAAAGGACAATCACAACACTGTCAAAACGACACTTGTAGCACAGATTGTCGTCTTTAAATAGTCGTATAGTATGACCCGACGCGATAAGTACAACACAAGATGTGTTTAAGTGTTGCCATATATTGACAATATACGACATTTCTTTTTCCCCAACCCAATATTATGTGGATGAGCGAATGAAACAGTTCTTCCCATTTGATTTCCCAAGTAATTTTCCACGGACTTACTCTAATACTTTCAAGATTCAACTTCATTTTATAATATGATGTAGTATTCCCACGTATTTGTGCATCAGCACCAGTGGCTATGTGGATAGCGTAGTCAAGTAAAAATGACTTGGACTCCAGCCGGTCTTGGTTCGATCCCTGCTTGGCATCGTTTGGACGTATTTTTTGGGTACGATTCCAAGCTGACGTTCAGTCTGAGAGAAAGAGAGGTCTGCTTTCATACATACAAACATTTTAAAACTTTTGAAAAAGGTGCTTTTCGTTCATTTCACCCTTTAGCACGCAAAAAAGCATTTTTTATCTGTCGAAGATGATATTTGTTTTAGTCGACGCTAGTTTGGGTGTACGGTTGTCAGTTTACTGTCTACTGGGAAACGATGGCACATGCTCATCTTTTCGATGCTTCATAATTTAAAGCAGAAACTAATCGATTTTATTCTCTCCGATATTTTTGTCCATCACATCCACACACGTAGAGACAAAAATGTGAACATAGATAATTCCGAAAATTGAAGCTTGTAATAATGCATATTCCATCTCCTTGCGTTGTATAGTTAGAGAAGGAGAGAGATTTGACACAAGTCGAATATGCTTTGTTTCGCTCGACAACTTGTTGCTATTTTAAAAATAATAATTCATGCTTAACTTTTCAATAGTACCTATCTGTTTTGATCGATTCTCTTTACTGACTATCTCTTTCAATTACCACGGACTGGCATATAGATTTTGGCATATAGTTTTGCCACATAGTTTAATAAACGAGGATCCTTTCTACACTCCTGATCATCGAACAGATTAGGGAATGCTTTTCCCGATGAGTTATTAGCGATAGAGAATGTCGATGAAGAGAATCGATCAAAACAGATAGGTGCTATTGAAAAGCTAAGCGTGAATTATGTGAATTTTATTATTTCTCTTTCATTGAAAAACTTGTCCTTATTGTGAAAAAAGTGGAATGGTCGATTTTCACAAGCATCTCTTGATGCAAGAAAATAAATCACTTTAGATAGGACAAAGCTCTAGAACGATTGCTTTCTTCAGGCGGTTATGACAGTACAGGCACGAATTAAGAGTTGGTAGTAGTAGAGCAGCTCATAGTAGATTATATCCTGCTGATTCTACCAAGCAAAACACAAACCATATATCATAATCAGCATAATTCTTGACTTATATTTTTTACTACATGTAATCCACAACTGAATGGACCAACAAAAAAAACTGTATTTGTTGGTTTTGCATATTGGAGCAATTCTTTGAATAGAACTTCAGTGGCTTAGTCCATTGGTACACTAACTGTTGGATTCTGGCAACATATTCTAAAATTTTATGTTGCTAAATTTGTTGTACAATTTTACTTTCATGTCGAAACTGCCTGTTTCTCGCCGACATGATTCTTCAGATACAGTCAAAGCTCTCTATTACCACAAACTTTATAGCGACAAATCTTTCTATAACGACATGTTTAAAGGCCCCTTCAAAATCGCATAGAAATTCTTTTCTTTATTGCGACATTTTTCTATAACGACCTTCCCTATAACGACGCATTATCGCTTCTATTTACTGAAACATAACATTCTCTATTGCGGCAAATTTCAATTTCACTCCACTCATAGCGCGTGTGTCGAACGTAAATAGTCTGTGTTGTGTATTATAAGGTTTAATTAACTGTGAATCAACTGTGTTCACGCCCAATTGATTTAAATTTTCGGATACTTACAAAGACAGAAATTCAAGCCTTGAAAGATAGGGAAGCTTATTGAAACAAATTAATCGAAGAATTGTTGTACAAGAATCCCGTCCTAGAGCAAAAGAATAAACTGCCCTTTGCAATACATTCAAAAATGAAGGTATTGTTTGAGCAATTGTTCTATAGATAAAGCTTTTAATGTAGAAATCAAGCAATAACTTGAAGTATCGTTTGTTTCACTTCGAAAACATTCACTGCCCAAAATGAGTTGAAATACACGAAAATCTTTAACGGTTCTTAAAAGGTTCGAAAAGGATACTAGAACATTCGAGGGGTTGTATCCGAGACACGACCGCTTAGGACGTAGGATTATGCAATGTTTTTTTTTACATTTGTTTGGTTCATCATTTCGGATATTATTTACGAATACGTCGAAATTTAATAAATAACTCTTTAGTAAAAAGTTCCGGGGACCCTGAAAAGGTTTAATGGCTTCCGTGGTTTTGTAGAATCATTCCAAGAAGTAACGTTTATTTCTGCCCTTGCGAGAACAATACACTAATAGGTCATATGTCGTAATTTGTTTCTCTATATCAATGCACGCATTGCACTGAGTATTTAACGAAAGGCATCTTCCGTGCATCGCCAACACAACAAGCATCAAACACGCATCTAACAGATGCACACAGTTGCAGCAATAAAAATGAAACATCGCGAGAATGACCGTTTATGAAAAATCGTTTCTCGACTCTCGGTCAAAACCGTTACCAAAGCTAGGAGCTTGTTGAATCAGAACAATTGCAATGTCAGATGCACTTCAAGTGAAATATTCGCTGGCGTTCACAGGGGAAACATAAAACACAAGACGAGCAGAATAAGCGACCTTTGTTGCTTCGGGCATAGAAAAATTCTGACAATTTTTCTCAGAGAAAATGCAATACTTATACACCAGCGACAGCTTACTTACTATGCAAGGGTGGAGTTTACTTCGCGAATATTCTCTTTTCGCTAACCCCCTTCGTTGTTTCTATTCTAGCGGCTGCATAAGTTGCCCGTTATTGACAGCTCTGTTCGGGAAAGCACACAAATGGACAGAACAAATGTATGGGGAAATGGGAATGCCTCCAATTTACATCAATCGAACCATATACAGACTATGATATTGTAGTGTATAGCATATCAAACAAATCTTAGGGAATTTTCGATTCAATTGGTATGCAAATCGTTAAAATCCGTTCGCAGCAAAAAAAGGTTATTAACGTTAACTTTATTTCATAAAAACGTGACCTGTTTTCTGATTTGGCGCCCATAATGTAAGACGTAGTCCTACGACAACATTGTATAATGAATTCAATGTGCCGCACAATGCGAATTCATTCATCATCAAAAATATGAACTAGAGTCGTGAAAAGGGTAAGAATAATGGCATCAATGATGTTCAATTGGTATGTTTTGTCTGGCGATGAGAGAAAAAAAATCAATCATTTATTAAATCAAGGACTGACGGAGCATTCAACAATGAAACTATGAACCCACCCTCTCAAAACCCAGCAAGCAGGTGCTCACCAGATTATCTATGCTGGTTTATTAACAAAAAAAATCAATAAACAAATTACCCTTTTCTCTATCTAGAGAAAAATTTGTAACGGACGAATGAGGTGAATTTACATTCATTGTTTAATGTTTTTAGTTCCAATAGTTAGACGTCAATTACTTTTGTTTTAATATGATTTAATTGTTTTGCGTGAGCTTGGGTGTTTCTCTCCTTAGGGTGCTCATACACTGTTTGACCGAAGCCAAATATTTGACTCTTTTTGACAGATAAAATTTGGTCAACGTGTACTGATCAAATATATTCTACACAAAACACGACAAGCAAATAATCAATTATTGGATGCCTAAAATATTTTTTCAGTCTGTTCTTCGAACCTGTCGATACATGGTTAGGTTACCTTGAATATTTCAGTTGATTTTTTCCATGTTCGGTGTTTGGTATTGTTTACTACTGTTGAAAATTGAAGAGTGGCAAACAAAATAGTGTTTGTACAAATATCAAATCAAACCTTATCTGTCAAAAAATAACAAATATTTGACCAAACAGTGCAAACAGGGCAAACAGTGTACGGCCACCTTTAGAGGGACATTTGAGCTCTCTTTAACGACAATCTTTTATTGGCGATCTAACGTACAAATCTACACCTAGGCGGTGCTGCGGTAAAAATGATGATGGTTTTAAATTTTGCCATGTGAGCTTATGGAAGGTTTGTAGTTCTTTCCATAAATTACAATGTTATAATCATAAAAGATTATTTGATTGCGAAGAGTTTTTAAGAAATTTAATTCTGCGCATTTTTATATATAACATGTTATTTTCTTATCTCTTTTAGTAGTGAAAATTGTATAAATATTGACAATGGTTGAATCAAAGACGGAAATTCGAGAACACCATCAAAAACAAGTAGAAAAATGCATGTGAGAACTACCTTGGAAAGTCCGGAAGTAAAACATACGTGATTTGTTTTTCAATTTTAGGTAACCTTATCATCATTTTCTTAGTTCAAAAACAGAATCCAGATGTCTCACCGATCGTTTACGTTTTGCGTTAGATCGCCAATAGCGACAACTCAAATAACGACGGTCCCTTGCGGTGTCGCTATAGAGAGCTTTCACTGTAGTTCACTATGTCAACACCGTAAATCGCAAGCCGAACTAAAAGAAAAGTATTGCACTGAAACCGTGGCTGCCTTACAGTAGATTACACTTGATCTATAATAGAAAGCAAGTGGATCATAAAATTAAAATGACACTATCCGAAAAAGTAGTAACCAAAGCGATTTTAGCAATAATTCTTCCTGAGAAATAAAGTGTCAAGTAAAACCCTCGTTCGTTAAAGTGTGTTGTTATCTATGCCGGTCACTGTAGACTATAATAGCTAGATTTTTTCTAGTCATCTTCTCTGCGGAAGTAAACGAAACACTTTTTCGTGGAGTGACACATATGATCGTAAGTAACCAAACTTTGATCAGGTTTTAAAGGTTTTGGAATATCTTTGCCAAACTAACCCTTTTTTACAATCGATATGTGGTTTAGTTTTTTATTCAGCATTTTTTATCCTGTTATCTGGGTGGATTGGGTGGACTACTCTGAGAAGTGTCCATAATTTTATCTCAACAATTCAAACAATAATTGATTGTTTTGATGATTGCCGTTTCTCATACTAGAGAACCAGCAATAGACGAATCTTCTGAAAATGAAATCAGACTTCATGCAGAATTAATTACGATCAAATTCAGGCGAGAGTTAAATCGATACGTTTCCTAGAATTAACATTCGAATCAACATTCAAATTCTCAAATTCGATTCCAGTAGGGGAACTTTGGGTAAGACGCACCACCATGAAAAATCATGGAAAACGCAGTAATCGGCAGGATTCTTCTGCCGATTCACAAAGGCCAAAAGTCTGGCAGCACATTTGTGAACAGCGGCACGTAGCAATATATTTATGAACAGCGGCACATATTGATACGCTTGTAAACAAAAATATAGGATTCAACATTCTTTGGCGTTTTCGGCGTTTGATAACAAAAATGCCTCGAAAATTCTAGATCATCTGATGATTCTAACTGATACAAACATAACGGAAACGGAAGATATAAGCAGCGACTCAAGAGTTATCCAAAATAAACGCTTCGATATCGTTTGACATTTTGACTCGTTGTTGTGGTGCGTTTTGGACACGCATATGGGCATCTTAACTCGCTTATTTGAGAATGGTGTAATATGAATGCGTTCGGAATTCTCGTTATTTCTGTTGGTTTGCCTATTCGTAATCGTTATTGCTCATTTCATTAGAAAGAAAACAAGCGTGGCTACGTTGTGGATGTGAAAAACCGTTGAAATATGTAGTAAAAATACACTTTCATCCTGTTTTGCTTAACAGGGACGTCTTGCCCGGACTTCCCCTATCAGTTGCCACTTTTTGTGTTCCGGGCAGCGAAACTCTTGGAGAAATCTTGGTTTGGAATTGCCTCTTTCATTGTCATAATACGAAACTATGATAATGAAGTTGGGATCCTCTTCTGAGTGGGGGCACCCAGAGAAGCTCTCAATTATTAACATTCCATTTTTAGAATGGCTCGAATTTCTCTAGTCGAAAGCTCTTGCTAATGCGTACCTCTTTCTCGTTCCGTTGCAGATACCCATCGCGGTACGGACTGTACCTGCGGGACAAGCCCAGCCAGGTTGTGCTGCCCCAGGATCTCGAGTACGAACCGGACACAAAGCCCCTGTACTCGCTGCACTAAATACAAAGAAAAGCGACCATAGCAGTAGCAGCAGACAACATGTTATAACAACAAATTGAAACGCATGGCACACATACACACTTTAAACCACATACATCACGTACACAACTATAAACAATAAAAGAGATGGGAAGAGGAAAAGGTTATACGTTATTAATTCTAGGACGAGATCAAGTGAAGTATATTTATTAACGCAAATTGTTCTCTTTTAACCAGTGTATTGATCGTTAAAAAAATAATTGCCAGCAAAAAGATTGGATAATATTTAACAGTATAAAATGAATGGTATTATCGAAAAGGAGAAATAAACCGAATCAGCTGAATCAAAAAATTTCACACATATACAAAAACAAAAACGAATTGTAATTATTGTCGCGAAGTATTAACCTTTTTCCACGTTTTTGAACCATGGATGAAACGAAATTGCAAGGGATTAGGCATCATAGATTCTGGTGGTCGTGGAGTAGATCATTCAGCTCACGCTTCCGCAGTAATAAACACCTGGGTAACCAACTTTCCAAACTTTTCCCATCGACCTGAATCCACTGACACCGTCTCGTGTGCGGCTTCATACTAATAATCACAAGAAAAACGACTAACAGCGAGAACCATAAAAACAACAAACATCAACAAGTCCTGCAGGTAGTAATAACATAATTATGTCGAGATTAAGAGCGCTCGTTAACGGTCCCGCAAAATTCGCTTTTCTTGTGCGGAGCTCGGAAACGGAATTCGGATGAAGCTCCGCGTGGTATTGCCGGGGGCGATGTCACCTGGATTTTTTCCTGGAAAAAAACAGTCGTCACTCGTCGCGGTCGCACCGGAAGTTCGATGAGCTGTTAGAATTTTATCCACCTCCACCACCACGGAAGCTGTGATCTCCTTACAACCTTATTTAACAAGCGGACGGGCAAATATGATGGAAAAAGAGCGACTATATACAATAAACGCTTTTATTACAGCGTGGGTGTTTGTGTTTTTATGACGGTCATCGTTCGGAAGAAAGCCAATTCCGAAATGTCTCCCCGCTTGATTGAAGGTGGGTAGTAGGAAGCTCAGTTGTAAGTTACCTAATTGCTTCCGAGAGTTGTAGGTGAACAAAGAAGTTGTGAATGAACAGCAATTCTACGCAAACATGAACAACTTTTTTGTGTACATGTGGACATTTCCGGTTCGACGGTTGCATTCGCTGCCAACGTAATATCTAGCATGACCAGGCACAACATTTTCTATCCGATTAGAAAATTCCCAGTTGTCGATGGTGCCGATTCCACCCGGGCCTCAAAAACGATGCGGTGAAAGGTCTTGAATTTATTATACTCGTGCCACATTTTGTGATACATGCATTTAAGTTCTACACTGCTTAGCCTCTGGCGACCGAAGAAGAGAGTGGAAAATATTGTTTCCCAAGCTGCTCGGGAGGAGGTAAGCAAGTCCGCTTCCGCTTTGCATGGTATGGAATAGTGGGAAGTGACCTATGTTAACAATAAACCTTCCGATGTTTCATGTATACCTATTCCTACCACAGCGGGTCAAGTGACCCTTTATGAATAGTTAGTGAAGAATGACTCGATTTATATGTTTTTGTTGATGAACGCGACATATCATATTTCTGCTGCATATTTCGACATTTTTAGGATAACAATTATTAGTAAAATAATGAAATTACAATTTTGACACGCAAAATAGCACTGTAGCTCAGCCATTCCATGACAAAACGATATAGTGATTCTCAGATTTGCGCCAAAACTGGTAATTTTGTTTTTTGACACAAAACATTAGACCGGTATTTTTTTTATTTTTATACTACGGCGCCCATTTCCATTTTTGGGGGGTCCGAAAAATCGTTTTTTTTCACTTATTCCCAAAAATGACATTTTTTAAAATTCATAACTTTTGAACCACTGAACAAATTTAGATGATCGATATATGAAATTGAAGTCAACGAGCTAGCCTTTTATTAAAAAAGTATTGAACTTGCGAAAAAAAATGATTTTATTTTCGTAATTATTGATTGTAGTCGTTTTTTATTGTTATCATGGTTTTGGACTAGAGGACGTCTAACCGGAAGATATAGGGGGTGAAATGGAAATCTAGGCACTGAACAAGTAGGAAAAAATGCAAGATTTGGAACGCTTATAACTCGAGCATTTCTCGATAGATCGCAAAGGTTTTTGTATCAATTGATAGGAAATATATCCATATATAATATGATAGATGCATAACGAATAACATTTCATTTTTCTTGAGATAAATAATTGAATAATTGTGAAATATCAAGCATTGTCCAAATACACTATGTGCCCATTTTTGATTGGTCCATTTTGTGCTCCTCAAATCGTACCGACCAAAACGGGCAACCAGAGCAGCAGCGAAATACAATGAAGCACGATTGGAAAGGAAAAAGGAAAAAATGAACGAAACATTGGTCGCAGTCTCACACATGCGTAATTCTCGAGCCAGCCAGTCAGCTTAAAAATCCCCGCTCCGCTGCCGTAACGATCATTCTTTGTGCGGACACCGACTGGACAACATCGTTGTTGGACGAGCTGGACGGCGAAGGATCGAGTGCCTTTCTCAAGGCAAGAGGGCAGAGGTGGTAGCACGGGAGTAGAGTAGAGTAGAGTTTTCAAAGGGCCTTTCTCAAGGCTACAGACGAATGAACTGCAAATGTTTAAAGTCTCTATAATACAAGACCTTCCTTCCTACCGTAACGATCATTCTCATTCAAACCGTACACCACATCGGTTTGCATCACAACACATCAACAAACCAACCCAAGCAGCCATGTCTGGACATGGTAAAGGAGGAAAAGTGAAGGGAAAGGCAAAATCCCGCTCGAACCGTGTTGATCTGGAGTTCCCCGCAAGGGTAGCTAGGCCGAGCGCGTTAGTACCAGTCCACCTAGCCGGCGTTATATAGTTTCGGCCGCCGAAGTGATCGAGTTAGCTGGCAAAGCTGTTCGCGACGATAAGAAAACCCACATTCGGAACAGAACACATTCGGTTCGGTGGACATCAAGACAACAGGCAGTTGCAGCGAGTGGCGAGTGGCAAACGCAATCGCAAAACGGCATCAGGTAGCAGAAGAAAAAAGTTTGAACAAGTTTCAGAACAAGGCGACATCGAGGACGTTCGAAATGTTTTTTTTTTCAAAACCACGAGTACTAAGTTTTCTAAATTGGAACCATTCCATAAAACAAGGCGCTTTTCAGGGCCATTAAACCTTCCAAAAAAGAGTTTAGGAAATAAAGTTCAATGCTTTCTAAAACATTTTTTTTATATTTTTTCTTCAAAGCTGATATCGAGATATCTTACGTAAAAAATGCTCAGCTTTCAAGAGAAAATTTAAAAAAATATAGCGCCCTCTAGTCCCAAGACATGAAAACAATAAAAACGACTACTATCAATAATTGCGAAAATAAAATCCATTTTTTTTCAAGTCTAATATTTTTTAGGCTGGTTTATTGGCTTCAATTTGATATGTTGATCATCTAAATCGGTTCAGTGGTTCTAAAGTTATACATTTTTCAAAATAGTCATTTTTGAGAAAAAGTGGAAAAAAATGATTTTTCGGTGCCGTATGAATAATGGAAATGGGCACCCCAATAAAAAAAAATGGGATTTATATTTTGCGGCAAAGAACAAAGATACCACTTTTGACGAAAATCTGAGACCCACTATAGCGGTTTGACATAAAATGGCTGAGCTTGGAATGGTTACTGTTAGCTCGCTTGAATAGTCAGCAATACAGTTTATTCTAATAATTCACTATTCATTCACAAATTCAACAAAATATATAAGCAAAAGCAGGAATGTGTAATGCAATGGTTTTGTTTCACAACCACAAATACAAATCTTTATGAAATAACAAAGTGCTCCCGTGGCCGAGTGGTTAGCGTCATAACTAACATGCCGGGTGTTCGGGTTCGATTCCCGTTCTGGTCGGGGGAATTTTTCGTCAAAGAAATTTCCTCCTTCTTGCACTGTGATCACGCGTATTCTAGAGCTTGCCACTCAGAATGCATTCAAGGCGTGTTATTTGGCATAGAAATCTCAACTAAGTACTAATAAAAATGACGCAAGTAATACTACGTTGAGACGGCGAAGTTCCTCTAGGAACGTTAGTACCATTGAAGAAGAAGAAGATGAAATAACAAAAGAGGAGTAAACACTGAAAAATACATTTGATCTATGTTTTAAGAAAAGTTGTGTAGACAAATTATGTTGTGACAATGTAATTTGCAAGAAAATTTTGACTAAAAGCTTAAAATGGGTCATTTGACCCCTCGTGGTAGGTTTAGTGTTAATGAAATTTGGAATTATTTTTAAGTAGCCCTTCTAGCGGTCAAATATGGAGTATTTTGACTACAGTTTCAGTTTCAGGACTAGCAGTTGAGTTCCGGACTAGCTCATTCTCAAACGAGAAGCTATTCATTTTTCATTGTATGGTGTTTTCATGCATTGAGTCGAACGAAAACGAATTCATTTTTACTACCTCGACTTTCCTCAGGGAAGAACCATTTCGGTTTATTCACCGTAATATAGGCAGGTTAGAAAATTGTCTCTGTAAAATTGATAACTTGTTGTTTGTTGTAAATTCTTGAACTTCCTCAAGCGAAAAAAACCGGTAATCCTGTTCACCGACGAGAGCATGTTCACCACCGATCCGTATCAAATGTCAGAACCGATCGTTATATTAGTTCTCTCCCGGTAAAAGACGTGGCCGATGAGCATAAAAACTTGAATCTGACCAAGCATCCTGCTTGCCTTCTGGTGTTTGGATTTGGGGTTTCCGATGGCAAAAAATGAACCCGGTGTTCATTTCAGAAGGCGACAAAGTAAACACGGGGTTCTACATCGGGATTTTGAGTATGTATGTTCTTCCGTGGGTCAAAGAGCAGTACGGCCCGCAGCCAAATGTTGTATTGCCACAAGATGAAACTCTATGCCACACCTCGAACCGCACTCAGATGTGGTTGTAGGAACATCTGCCGTTCTGAGCGAAGGACCAAGGCCTGTTCTAAACGCCACCCGAATACAGCAGGTCTCAGACAAACAACATTGACTCGTTCCTGGAGAGAATTGAATCCTGGCGTCATTACTAGAACCTGACGTGCGTTCAGGGAGCGGTCGGAGGCCGTAATTGCTGCAAGTGAAGCCTCGATCGGCGATTAACGTAGTTTAAGACCCTGTAGCATGGTACACAAATGCAAATATGATGGCCCCTTGATTCGGCAAAGCTTCGGATCTGCTTCTTTCTGGAAACTTCCCAAAAGAGACATTTGTAGGGTTCCATTGAGTACTTTGACGTCGCTAGGACTGATATGACAAAAAGTATTCCATTCTAGTGACGCGGCACTCAGCATTCCATTTTTATTTTGGAACGTGAGAACATAGAGCTATGTCCTTACCCAAAAGGGGGAGTGAAAGAACTGTTCCTGTTTCATGTTTGAAACTCTGTCGTAGAGCAGGTGCTTTGTCCCCAAATATGGACTGAAGGTCCGGCAAGAACGTGGGATTAAAGGAGGATGGCCTTAACGATTGAGGCAATTGTTGCGTGAAATAATCGTCTTTAGAAACGTTATGCACTTGTGCACTATAGGTGTGCTTTAGGTGTACCAGTAAGTTTCTTCGGTTTTACAACAGATGGTGTAACTTGATAATTATTCCAGTGAATAAAATTTCCAGACATTCGTTGGAAAGCTACTGTCATTGCGCGTCTTTTTCAGTATATGTCAAAAAGTTGAAGCGTAACATAGTTTTTTGCCACTTTGAATATGTCGAATTTCGTACCAACGAGAGTGTTTTTGCGGGGAGTGTCACTTCATTACTTCAATATGAAGAAAAAAGCTGCGGAAAGTCATCGCATTTTGGTGGAAGTTTATGGTGACCGTGCTCCAACTGAGCGAACGTGTCAGAAGTGGTTCGCACGGTTTAAAAGTGGTTATTTTGACTTGGAAGACGAAGAACGTTCCGAACCGCCAAAAAAGTTTGAAGATGAAGAATTGGAGGCCTCACTCGATCAAGATCCGTTACAAACGCAACTAGAACTTGCAGATACACTCGAAGTAGTTCAGCAAACCATATCCGATCGTTCTAGAGTAAAATGGGAATGATCCGAAAGATAGCACATTGGGTGCCATATGAATTGAAGCCACGATACGTCGAACGCCGTTTTTTCACGTGCGATATATCAATCGTTATTGGCGATGAAAAGTGGGTCCATTACGACAATCCTAAACGTCGGGCAACGTATGCATGACCCCAGTCATGCATCAACGTCGTCAGCCGCGCGGAATATTCACGGCCAGAAGGTTATGCTGTCTATTTGATGGGACCAGCTGGGTGTGGTGTACTATGAACTGCTAAAACCGAATGAAACCATTACGAGGGACCTTTACCGATGACAATTGATGCGTTTGAGCCGTGCACTGAAAGAAAAACGGCCACAATACGAGCAAAAAGATAAGTTGATAAGATAAGATAAAGTTGTTTTGCAGCACGACAATGCTCGCCGCATGTCGTGAAACCGGTCAAAACATACTTGGAAATGCTGAAATTGGAGGTCCTATCCCACCCGCACGTTTACTACCTTTTTCGATCGATGCAATATGGCTTGGTTGATCAGCACTTTTCCAATTTTGATGAAGTTAAAAATTGAATCGATTCGTGGCGAGCCGACAAACCGGTAGATCATTTCCGCAAAGGGATCCGTGAATTTCCAGAAAGATGGGAAAAAGTTGTGACTAGCGATGGGCAATACTTTGAATATTAAATTTGTAACCATTTTTGCAGAACAAAGCTTTAATTTTTGAAAAAAATTGTAAGGGGTTGTATCTAGGACATGACCGCATATTTTCGACGTAGAACTACGCAATTATATTATGCAATCCACTTGTTTACCACTTCGAATATTATTTTAGAATGCATCGAAATTTTTGTAATAGATTATGTGTATCATTACAAATACATTTGATGAACGTCCTTTTACGTTTGATATGCTGCCTAGGACTACCAAATTGAAGTCTGTGTTGGGGAAACTGTAAATCGGGACAATCGAAATTTGACAGTTAGGGCGTTTGGATAACGCTTGACATTTTACAGTTATTCAATTTTTCATCTCATGAAAAATAATATTTTATTAATTCTGATAGACGCGTAGAAATATTTCCTATCAATTGAAGCAAACATCTTTCCAATTTGTTAAGAAATTTTCGAGTTATAAGCATTAGAAATACGGGTAGGGTTAGCACACAAATCGGCAGAAAAAATGTATGGGGAAAAAGGAAGTTCTTCCAGTTTTCATGAATTTAAACCGTTTAGAGATCAGCGAATTGTAATTAATAACATCTCAAACAAATCTTAGAGAATTTCCGATTCGATTGGTATGCAAACCATGAGAATTCGTTCACAGTGAAAATAGTTATTAACGTTAACTTTATTCCATATAAACGTGACCTGTTTTCCGACTTGGCACCCTTCCTGATAGACGTAGTTCTACGTCAAAAAACGAAGAAACTTACCGGTACTCCTATTACTATCAGAAATCTTTTACATTCAGCTTTTACTTTTTTTCAAAATCTTTTTGAAGTAGGATTACGTCTTTCGGGGAGGTATTGGGGGAACCAATTTATTTTTAATTGAATAAAAGTAGAAGGGTCTGAGCTTAGGGGCACGGACGGAGGTTTGACGTAGGACTGTGGTAAGACACTCCAACCGCCCCCCCCCTCTTTAAAGGGGAGCTGCCAGATAAATGAAACACAAATTTCTGCATAACTCGAAAACTAATCAAGCAAATGGAGTTGAATTCGGCATGTGAAGGTTCTAGGGGGCACGAAACGTTCCTATGGTAGATAGACCCTCCTCCTGATAGTGTAATAAAACGCACTCCTCTATCTTCTTCTATCTATATAAATAAAAATGGATCACCGAATATGTTGATAAGAACAAATCTCGAGAAGGGAATTGTCCAATTTAGGGCGGTCTTTATTCTATCATATTTTCTGTATCAAACATTTATTTCATGTAACGGATAAAGGCGTCGTGCACAAATTACGTAACACGATAAGGGGGGGAGGGGGGTCGAGGTTGCGTTACTTTCTGTGTATTAGATACAGGAAATTGCGTAACGTAGGGGTGGGGGTGTTCAAAATCCGGATTTTTAGCGTTACGTAATTTGTGTACGACGCCAAACATGTTATTTGCAAGTGGTTGAAAAATCTTGAACGAGAATTGTGTTTGAAAATAATCTGATATTATAATGACGAGTTTTGGTTGAAGTACTAGGAATTTTATAGTAAAAAGTAAGCTTAATGGGTAGATTAGAAAATCAATCAACAGTTCTGCGATTAGACCCATGAACGTGCGCTTAGTAAAAAACGTGAACATGATAACGAAAAATAAATTTTGGGCGGGACGAAGTTTGCCGGGTCAGCTAGTTTATACATAAAAATGTTACGTATTAAACATAAATAGTATTTTTTTCAAAGAAGAAATGAAAAAGTTGTTGAAAATTTTTAGGGCTATTTATATTTTTTTTTCAGAATTTTTAAAGCATATGTTTTCGAGAAAAATGAATTTTAATGTTCAAAATATTTTTTTTTCAATGAATTTTTTTTCCAAAAAATTCTTTGATAATTTTTAATGAAAACCTAAGTAATTCCCTACGTTTCATTCTTTGACCAACTTTTTGTAGATCTTATAGTTTTTAAATTAAGATTTTTCGAAAAAATCAAACTTTAAAAAAAAACTAAAAAAACCGCTATCAGACCTACAAAATTTTAGTCAAGGAATGGAATGTAGAAAATTATTTTGGTTTCCATTAAAAATTATCAATATTTTTTTCGAAAAAAAATTTGATTGGAAAAAAAAAATTTTTGAAAATTAAAATTTATTTTTCTGGAAAACATCTGCTTTTAAAATTCTGAAAAAAATATATAAAAAGCCCTTAAAATTTCCAACAAATTTCCATACATCGGACGATGGGCACATTTACATGGGAAAAGGTTTTCGAACAACAACTTTGTCATGTTTTTCTTTTAAAAAAGTTATTAATGTTTAATTCGTTACATTGTAATGTATAAATTATCGCATTTTAAATGCTCTGCTAACTTTTCTCTATTTAGAAACATGTCAAGAACATGTCAAACGTGAGAATTTATACACAAAAATGTTACGAGCAAAACGTAATTTTTTTCAGGAGTCTTCATACAAAAATGACCTACATTTCAAAAACTATAAAAGATAGAAAGTTGATGTCTTCGACAAAAGTTTATATTTTAACAAGATCTAAAACTTTGTCGAATACAATATATCATTATCTTGACTTTAAAAAAAAATAGGATCTGTTGTATTTTTTTTTCAAAGAAAAAAATATAAAAAAGTTGCTGTTAGAAAAACTTTTTCCCTGTAAATGTATGGACGACTTGTTGGAAATTGTAAGGGCTATTCATATATATGTTTTTGGAAATTAAAAAAAAACGTTTTTGAGAAAAATGAATTTTTATTTTTTAAATAACTTTTTTGTCAGCGAAATTTGTTTCCAAAAATTTTTTGGTATTTTTTTATTGTAAAAATTTAAACAGTTTCCTACATTTCATTCTGTGACAAGAATTTCGTAGGTACCATAGTTTTTGAGTTATAACTTTCTGTGAAAAATTAAGAAAAAAAAATTTGGCTTCTTCCAAAAAGTAGTCTAATTCTTTTTCGAATATTTAAGTATGCAAAGTTGCTTAAATGACCCATGTCTTTACACCCACAACGTTTCACTACTATCTGAGATGGTGCTGTCAACTCCTAAGACGAGTTGGCATGAAATTCGTCAATGACTTCTGCTTAGCCTGAGTCTTTTTTGAAAGGCTATACCGCAATGATACGCAGAGCGCAATGTGTTGAAATCACCGTTCAATGTTCGCAAATAAACGAAGTAACTCGTAGTTCCTTTTCCGCCTCCTTTTACGTAGTACTGAAACATTACCCCTAGATTAACTAGATTAACATGTCATCAGATCTAGAAAGCGTTGAATGAGGAAAAAACAACGATGCGTCATGTTCAAAAGCTCCTCTACATCAAGTTGTGACCAGTGCTTGGAAATATCTGTATCAGAATAATCTTTTCAGCTGAATTTCCGACCACATTCGATCATTATACCATTGCATTCGGGATACCGAAAATGAACCAATGCTAAACCTCACAATCACAGCAAGCTCCTCACAGTTTGGTTCATTCTCTTTTTCGTTCTGTTCTGCGTTCACGAAATGTGAGTAAAAGAAAATATCCCTAGTTTTGTTATTCATTGATATTAATATACCAGTTCATTCACTATCAGCATCATTCTCGGATACTGACGAAACGGAGAAATTCGTTGAGGAAGATAACGATGTACAGCGAAATAAACGTGTTACACTGATAAAAATATATTTTCAATATTACTTAACAAGCTCAATATTTCCAAGCTCTGGTTGTGGCACAATCAACAAAACGGTTCATTAAAAAGAATGCAAAACTTAGGTAAGATACAAACTTGGTAAAAAACCATGAACAAAAAAGTTATCACTGTTGATTGTATTCCACACAGTAAACAAATTATTTGGTGCTGTCGTTTCTTATCTGAACGCTTCACCAAGCAATTCGAAACTACCTCTCGGTAGACCAAAATTGCATTTCTGGTTCATTAATGTGAACATGCCCACGAAATCACTTCTATGGAATTTTTACATCCTGGACGAACGGTTAGCAACTTGAAGGTCGATTGTAGAACGATTTGCTCCAGTTTGATAGTACATGAAACACTTATATGGTTCATTAAACGGGCCATAACATTCCCACTCAGCTTGTCAAAGGCACATCTGCTGCTGACACTTCGCTGCCCCTTTCCAAAATGAGCATTCCCCAATGGAAGCGGTTGATGATTGTACCCAGAATGGAAAATAGAGCGTAGGAAGTGTTCGGTTTTTCCCCGGAAAATGTGAACCAAAGAGAGGTATAAAAAATAATCTCCTGCGATACCCTATTTGCTGCATGGCTGGAGTTTTATGGAACGAAATGAAATATCCGATTGGCTGAATCTCTTTTGCGGAGCACTTGTATGGTCACCTTGAATTGTGTTTGACGGAATTGGAAGTATAAGTTGAGCATCATTCATGCCCAAGAGGTAGACATGATAATATTCCATTTAGAGATTAGTCCGAATACAATAATAAAAATGGACATGGAAGAATATTGATATATTATCAACATTGTTCGCCTTCGGAAAGATATCATGTTATTTGGAAACGTTTGATGTTCAGTTTGACCAATAAATAATCTACGGCTATACATGCTTTACTATGAAAGCGAAAATAACTAGAATGATTCCGTTTGGTTGTGAGCATGAATCGTTTATCCCATAATTTAAGTTACTCAGGTCCTGACTGAATACAATATTGGCGATAAGACGAGTAGCACAAACGCGAGCAAGTTTAATATTGTTCCTGATTCCCCCCTCTGGCTAAATACCTAGATTCCGTCCTTTCACGATGATGCCAACTGCCCGAACTTACCCTGATGTCACTTTAGTACCGCGATCCGGATCGATAGCCCCGTGGAGCTGGGTAACAAATCGTTTTAATCTCGCTACATCACTGTCAGGGAAAGGAGGCCACATCGCTGATGGCGGAGTTAATGCAGAGGGTATCGCGCGCGCTATGCAAACACACTTCGCGGGTTTCGCTATAAGAGAGCAAATTTTTCACCCTTAGAAGGATACCGGATGAGCGAACGTCGATTGATGTGACAACCAGGTACGGAGACGTGGTGAATAATTTATCCCATTATGGTGATATAAATTAAAAGTAGGTACATCGTGTTCAACATATACTGCAGCTTTAGAACAAAGGGTGGTAAAACGGTTTTACTAGAATGAATTATGTATAAATTTATGGGTATCCCATGCTATGCAAATTCTATGGACAGAAAGATATCGAAATTGTACTTCTTAATCGACATAGTTCGTCGCTGTTTTAATATTATGGTGATATAAAGCGATTCAAGCGATTCACTTAGTGCTAATCTTTTACGACCTCTGCGCCCAGATTCAGATTACTACTCTCGGTTTATCGAAGCGAATCTTATAGTCATATCAGTCGGAATCAATACCCATGAAATCAAACTTGATGGTTTTGCATTTACGTATGAAGACATCAAGTTTTCTATTGCGGTAAATTGCTCAGAGATATTTCAACATATGCACACAATGTCGGGATCAGTCATAATAGTCAGAACTTTCTAAAAGGTAGATTTATTTAATTGAATTTTAATGCATTTGACGAGGAAGTTTATCTAGTTTTATAACCCTTTTTTATAGATTTGGAGTGACTAGCGAGCTCTGGGGGTGGTCCGGTTTTGGCTAAAAGATAATTTTCCTTCATTATATTTTATCTAGAACTAGCTGACCCGGCAAACTTCGTCCCGCCCAAAATTTATTTTTCGTTATCACATTCACGTTTTCTTACTAAAGGGTGTGTCACATCAAATTGCATCACGTAAAAAACGCTGTAGAAATTTAATTTTTAGGAATTATATCTTCAGCTTTCGCTTATAATCAGATAAGAGTGTATAGATCACGTTGGCCATGCTTCACTGTCAATTTTTCGTAAATTTGGAAAAATGTCGTCGAACGAAAAAGAGCGTCGTGAATTAATCCTGTGCACTCATTTCGAGAATCCAGAGGTGTCACATCGGGACATCGGTAAGATGCTGGGAATCGTCCAATCCACGGTCAGCAGAGTACTAAAACGATACTTCGAGAACCTAACCATCGACCGGAAGGTGAAGAACGGCAAAAATGGATGCTCCGTCAGTGAAAAAGATCACAAGCGCGTAGTTAAGCAGTTTAGACGTGATCCGAGAAGTTCGGTCCGGGATGTCGCCAATAAGCTGAATTTGTCAAGTTCATTCGTCCAGCGGACCAAGCAGCGGGAGGACCTGCGTACATACAAGGTTCAGAAGGCTCCTAACTGCGACGAAAGGCAAAACATGGTGGGGAAGACGCGAGCCCGTAAGCTGTACACCGAAATGCTGACGAAGCCGCGTTGCCTGGTAATGGACGACGAAACCTACGTCAAAGCGGACTTTCGTCAGCTGCCGGGCCTGTTGTTCTTCTCCCCAGAGGACAAATTCAGCGTTCCGGAGGAGATTCGCAAGCAGAAACTATCCAAGTTTGCCAAAAAGTACATGGTGTGGCAAGCGATCTGTTCTTGCGGAAAGCGGAGCGCCCCCTTCGTGATGACCGGCACGATAAACGGGCAGGTTTACCTTAAGGAGTGCCTACAGAAGCGCTTACTACCACTATTGAAGCAGCACGAGGGCCCGACCATCTTCTGGCCGGATCTCGCTTCGTGCCACTATTCAAAGGACGTGTTGGAGTGGTACGAAGCCAACGGGGTCACCTTCGTGCCAAAGGAAATGAACCCGCCCAACGCGCCGGAGCTTCGCCCAATAGAGAAATATTGGGCGATTATGAAGCAGGCCCTCCGGAAGAACCCAAAAGTTCGGAGGCGGACTTCAAGAGAAAATGGATTGCTGTTCAAAAAAAACTACAACCTGACGTTGTACAGAACCTTATGGACGGGGTAAAGAGGAAGGAATAAAAAGAATAAAAAGAAAATGCCAAAAGTTGTTTAATAGTTTTTATTTTAATGTCTAAAATTTTCAAAAAGATCTGTCTACTGGGCGAATTTCTACCGCGTTTTTTCCGTGATGCAATTTGATGTGACACACCCTTTAGTGTTGTCTCCAGGCGATGTTCTAACTTTATTTTTATTTTTCCACGCACGTTTAGTTAACACAATTGAGAAGTTATTTTGAATGTACAGCTGAACAATTTCAGCGCGTTGTTTAAGTGTGTATTGTTCCATGGTTAAAATTGTACTGAAATGACGCTTCCAACGCGGTATGACATTTGTTAATCTGACATCTCTGTCAAAAGTTATTGGGTTGCCAGATGCTTCCACTTTAAATGGCCCACCCTGTATTTGTTTTTTGGCCTATACACTCTGTCCAACTTCTATAAGACCAGGTGATGATATTGCTGCTTTGTATCATTGTAAATAAACAATGCTTCAATTTATATTATAGTGTGTAGGTATTGGTGATACATAGCATGATTTTCATATGTGTGTGTGCAAATGCTTAGCGTAAACGAATGTTTTTGTATTTTTCAAGTGTCAAGTTTCTATAAGATCTGTTACATCTTCCGTTATTTTAGTTGTTTTGATCAATGAGCCTGGGAAATGGCGAATGGAAAAGTGCTCACGGAGAGAGAAGAAAGGCAACTCGATGCATTTCACCAAGAAAATGTTGGTATCAGAGAAATTGCTCGTAGGATTGGACGATTCCATCAAGAAGTGCTCAGTTATTCAGCGTATCCTCAAGGATACTGTAAAAAGGAGAGAGCTCCACGTAAATCGAAGCTTTCTGACCGGAATAAGCGGGAAATAGTTAGAACAGCTTCGCATACCTCAAAATCGCTTATGCAAATAAAGCAATATTTGAATTTAGATGTTTCTCGGGTGACAATTCGTCAAGTTTTGGTAAAAAGTTCTCACATAAAGAGTGCTTAAAAGGTTAAAGCTCCTAATCGTACACCATTTCACACCGGAAGACGTCTGAGTTTTGCCAAAGCTCACATGAACCGACAGTGGTATGTACATGGTATGCTGTGACAAAGTTGTTTCCAAAAGAATACATTTTGCTATAAGGACCGTATCGTTATTTATGGGTACGCCTTAGAGTCTCCGTCTGAAAAAGACTATAGCTTGTTTTGACAGCTGTTTATTTTTCTCCTGTTGTTGACACAGTTAGCGTTCAGTTAGCATTGTTAAAAGATCGTTTTTTCCTAAAAGTGCAATCATGAGAGGGCTAACAGAAGAAAAACGAAAATCCATTGTGACCAGATACTGCTCCGAAACAGGAATATCAATGAGAAAATTGGCGAAGGCGGAAGGAGTAAGCGTCCATGCGGTCCAAAACGCTATCAAGCGATTTGGTATGTATAATACATTGAAGGATCTACCCGGTCGCGGCAGAAAACCTGGGCCATCCAAGCCAAACTTGGATAAAAAGATTTGCAGGCAATTTGAAAGAAAAAAGGAATTATCGATACGGGATTGCGCAAAAAAGTGTGGAACATCAATCGGTATGGTTCAACGTGCCAAAGAACGTAACTCACTGAAGGCATATAGAAAGCAAAAATGTCCCAAACGCAGCCAAATTCAGGCAAGTTCCGTGAAAACCCGTGCCCGTAAGCTTTACGATGGGATTTTAAGCAAACGCGAACTGTGCATCGTCATGGATGATGAAACCTACGTCAAACTGGACTACAAAACTCTTCCTGGGGCACAGTTTTACACTGTAAAGCAAGGAACAGATGTCCCGAACGCGGAGAAGTCAATTTTTTGCGAAAAATTCGGTAAGAAAGTGCTGGTTTGGCAAGCTGTTTGTCAATGTGGCATGAAATCATCTCCTTTCTTCACTCTCGGGAATATGAATGGTGAAATTTACCGGAAAGAATGTCTCCAAAAGCGTGTGTTACCGCTCATCCGAAAGCACACTGGTCCGACACTATTTTGGCCTGATTTGGCATCATGCCACTATGCACGTTTGACCTTGGATTGGTATCGCGAGAATAATGTCGATTTTGTGGAAAAGGAGATGAATCCTCCAAATTGTCCGCAAATAAGACCTATTGAAAAATTTTGGGCTTTGATGAAGGGACGACTGCGGAAGAAGGACAAGGCAGCCGATGACCTTGAGCAGTTCAAAAAGGATTGGATAAATGTGAGCAAACAAGTCGATGAGACGGTTGTCCAGAACCTAATGAGGGACATCAAGAAGCAGGTGCGATCATTGGCGCGAAAATCAGAATCTTGATTATTTTTTACTGTTACTCCTTTCTTTCATTCATAAGATACAATATTTTGATATCAGAACTGAAAAATAAATGCAATATTTGAAATAAAGCTGTGTTTTGAGCGTACCCATAATTAACGATACGGTCCTTATAACATAACGAAAAGTTCTTCAATGTATAGGTTATATTCACTGACGGGAAAAGTTTATTTTGGATGGTTCGGATGTTTTCAACGGGTACTGGCGTGATTTACGGAAGAAGGAACAGTATTTTTCAACCTGTGATTTAGGTGGAGGCTCGTGCATGGTTTGAGTGGAATTATGTGCAACCGGAAAGCTCATGATAGCGTTCACATCATTCAAGGATTACATACATGTTCTGGATTTCTCCCTCCTACCGTTTTTGCGTGGATATCGTCACGAAAAATCACATCCCAGCAAAACGATACTACTATTCATACCAGCGAGAAAACTAAGCAATGGAAACACGGTTACTGATTGTAACATTATCCCGAAATACTTTACATAAACATAAGTATATATTTGCTAGTTTGAAGCTTGATATAATGCTTAAACATTATTGATGGAGAGAAAACAAGTGTAGCCCAGTATACAATGTGACATTTTTGATTTAGCCCGTATTGATTTGGAAATACTAGACGATTTGCTTCTTCTTCTTCTTCTTCTTCCTCTTCAATGGTACTAACGTTCCTAGAGGAATTTCGCCGTCTCAACGTAGTATTACTTGCGTCATTTTTATTAGTACTTAGTTGAGATTTCTATGCCAAATAACACGCCTTGAATGCATTCTGAGTGGCAAGCTCTAGAATACGCGTGACCACAGTGCAAGTCGGAGGCAATTTCTTTGACGAAAAATTCCCCCGACCAGAACGGGAATCGAACCCGAACACCCGGCATGTTAGTTATGACGCTAACCACTCGGCCACGGGAGCACAGGCGATTAGCTTAGGTGGTCCAAATTTCCCCCTTTTCCCCTACTAATGTTTTTGTTTTTGTTTTTATTTTTGCTGTTCAGTTTCTATAATACCAATTTGAGTTTTCCACTCTGAAATGGCTGTCTTGAGCTTATCTACGGTAGCATACTGTAGTCCCTCGACCTGAATGCTTTGTTTTTATATTGTTTCTCCCATCAGAGAAACAATTTGATCTGCATCGTGCCTTAAGTTTGCCATACAAATGAAACACAAATTTATTCATAACTCGAGAATTAATCAAGCAAACGAACCCAAATTCGGCGTGTGGACTTTTTAGGGTCAATAAATCATACGACAATCAATCAAGCAAACGAACCCAAATTCGGCATGTGGAGGTTTTAGGGTGCAATAAATGTTTCTATGCTGGATAGACACTCCTCCCCCCTTTCTGAGAGGGATGAAATACAAATTTCAGCAAAACTCGAGAATTAATCAAGCAAACGAATCCAAATTTGGCATGTGGAGGTTTTAGCGTGCTATGATGGATAGACACTCCTCCTCCCTCTCTAAGGGGTGGAGAAACTGCCATACAAATGAAGCATACATTTCTGCATAACTCAAGAACTAATTTAGCAAACAGAACCAAATTTGGCATGTGGAGGAATTAGGGGGCAGTAATTGTTTCTATGGTAGTTTGACAATCTTCTCCTCTTTCTGAAGCGAAGAGGGGATGAATAACTCGAGAACTAATCAAGCAAATGGATTCAAACTTGGCATAAAAAGTTTTTAGGGATCGATAAATGTTTCTATGATAGTTTGACACTTTTCCCCCTTCCCTCAGGGGCGATGCTGCAGAACTCAAGAATTAATGAATAATAATAATATAAGGGACAATAAATGTTTCTATGGTGGTTCGACACTCCTCCCCCTCTCTAAGGGGAGCCATACAAATGAAACACAAATGTCTGCATAACTCGAGAACTAATCAAGCAAATGGAACCAATTTCGGTATATGGAGGTTGTTGGGTGGCTGACCCACTTCGATAGCCCATAATTCATAAGTGCTGGTAAACAACGTATATTCACTCTAAACAGTATTTACAACATATATTTACAATAACTTATTTCACAACATTACATTTCAACTATTACATTCCAGCAAAATCGACACAACATTCAATATATATTTCTATAAGTTAATTCCGTGGTGGACGATTTGGGACTGATCCTGCTTTGAAGAATTACAATTTCATCACCGTTTTTGCTTGGTTGATCGCATCTCCATGCGATGTTTCCGATGGCCTTCGGCAGTGATGGATTCACCGATTCCTTTGCACATCATTCTTTCGCTTCCCGAACGTATAGGAGTGAGCGGTGACTACGCAGCCGTATATTGCTCTCCCTTCTGCCTGTAGTACAACCACGCCGAGAACCAGATGATCATACTGCCCGTGTTTGTTTACTTCCCACTATTGTTTAGGAACAGCTGATTAGGGAATTCGTTCACTCATGATGAGCCATTTGGGGTGATCAGTTAGTCACGAACAGAGGTTGTAGGGGGTAATACACGTTTCTATGGTGGTTTGATACTCCTCCCCCTCCCTAAGGGGGGCTGCATTACTCGAGAATCAGTCACGCAAACGGAACCAAATTTGGGATGTGAGGGTTTTTGGGTACGAGAAATGTTTCTATGATGGTATGACACTCCTCCGTCATCTGGAGTGGAGGGGTGATTCCAAAAAATTAGAACACATATTTCAATCAAACATATTCCAACCAAACATGACAATTGAAAATTTTCGGAAAACTCTGAAGTAAATGGGAAAATTTGTAAAAATTCAATTCCCATATGTTCTGCAATTTCATAGTGACAAGCGTTGTTAGTCCATTTGATGTTTGCGTTAACGAAATTGATCTTTGTTCGAAAGTGGAAATTGATTTTAATGTGATAAAACTCACTCCTATAGCTTCTTCTATCTATATAAATAAAAATGGATCGCCGAATGTGTTGATGAGAGCAAAACTCGAGAAAGGAATTGTCTGGTTTAGGGCTGTCTTTAGTGTATCATATTTTCTGTATCAAAAATTTTTTTCGATATAACGAAGAAACATGTTATTTGCAAGTGGTTGGAAAATCATGTACGAGAATTGTGTCCGAAAATAATCCCCTAATCATAATATTATAATGACGAGCTTTGGTAGAAGTACTAGGAATTTTATAGTAAAAGGTAATTTTAAAGGGTAGATTAAAAGATCAATCAATGAACAGTTCTGCGATTGGACCCATGAACGGGCGCTTAAAGGGTGTGTCACATCAAATTGCATCACGGAAAAAACGCTGTGGAAATTCGCCCAGTAGACCGATTCTTTTGAAAATTTTAGACAGTAAAATAAAAACTATTAAACAACTTTTGGCATTTTCCTTTTATTCACACTTCGAGCCCAAGCTCGTATGCTCGCACCTTCCTCTTTACCCCGTCCATAAGGTTCTGTACAACGTCAGGTTGTAGTTTTTTTTGAACAGCAATCCATTTTCTCTTGAAGTCCGCCTCCGAACTTTTGGGTTCTTCCGGAGGGCCTGCTTCATAATCGCCCAATATTTCTCTATTGGGCGAAGCTCCGGCGCGTTGGGCGGGTTCATTTCCTTTGGCACGAAGGTGACCCCGTTGGCTTCGTACCACTCCAACACGTCCTTTGAATAGTGGCACGAAGCGAGATCCGGCCAGAAGATGGTCGGGCCCTCGTGCTGCTTCAATAGTGGTAGTAAGCGCTTCTGTAGGCACTCCTTAAGGTAAACCTGCCCGTTTATCGTGCCGGTCATCACGAAGGGGGCGCTCCGCTTTCCGCAAGAACAGATCGCTTGCCACACCATGTACTTTTTGGCAAACTTGGATAGTTTCTGCTTGCGAATCTCCTCCGGAACGCTGAATTTGTCCTCTGGGGAGAAGAACAACAGGCCCGGCAGCTGACGAAAGTCCGCTTTGACGTAGGTTTCGTCGTCCATTACCAGGCAACGCGGCTTCGTCAGCATTTCGGTGTACAGCTTACGGGCTCGCGTCTTCCCCACCATGTTTTGCCTTTCGTCGCAGTTAGGAGCCTTCTGAACCTTGTATGTACGCAGGTCCTCCCGCTGCTTGGTCCGCTGGACGAATGAACTTGACAAATTCAGCTTATTGGCGACATCCCGGACCGAACTTCTCGGATCACGTCTAAACTGCTCAACTACGCGCTTGTGATCTTCTTCACTGACGGAGCATCCATTTTTGCCGTTCTTTACCTTCCGGTCGATGGTTAGGTTCTCGAAGTATCGTTTTAGTACTCTGCTTACCGTGGATTGGACGATTCCCAGCATCTTACCGATGTCCCGATGTGACAACTTCGGATTCTCGAAATGAGTGCGCAGGATTAATTCACGACGCTCTTTTTCGTTCGACGACATTTTTCCAAATTTACGAAAAATTGACAGCGAAGCATGGCCAACGTGATCTATACACTCTTATCTGATTATAAGCGAAAGCTGAAGATATAATTCCTAAAAATTAAATTTCTACAGCGTTTTTCCGTGATGCAATTTGATGTGACACACCCTTTAATGCCAGTCATCTGTCCAGACAACGACCAAGACGTTTCGACGAGAATATTGATGCCGTTCGAGCCAGTGTTGCAGAGACTCCATCGACATCAGGTCGCCATCGTTCGCAAGAGTTAGGCATCGCTCGAACCACTCTCCGACGCATAATTCGTGTTGATTTGAAAATGTTTCCGTATAAAATTCAAATGGCTCAACAACTTAACCCATCTGACTTACCACGTCGACTTGATTTTGCGAAATGGACCATCGAAATGGCCAAAAATGAACGTGGCTTTTGGCAAAAAATCATAATGTCTGATGAGGCGTATTTCAACTTGAATGGAGGAGTGAATAAACAAAATTGTCGGTTTTATGCTACTGAAAACCCTCAATTCATCTTTACGACCAAAAAGTTACTGTGTGGTGTGGCATTTATGCCGATAAAGTCATCGGCCCGTACTTCTTTGAAAACGAAAATGGAGCAACGGTAACCGTGAATGGGGAGCGTTATCGGACAATGATAACCGATTTATTATTGCCATTTGTTCGTGAAAATGAATTGGACAATTACTGGTTCCAACAGGACGGCGCTACATGCCATACAGCGGCTGCCACGACCAAATTAAGCCGCGAAATGTTCCCCGGAAGATTAATATCGAAAAACGGCGATTATGACTGGCCACCGAGATCACCTGATTTGACGCCTCCTGACTTTTTTTTATGGGGATATTTAAAATTCAAGGTATACACTGGTAAACCAAGGACCCTGGCTGCGCTGAAAGACAACATCCCACAAGAAATTGCTGCCATATCGGCCGCAACATTGGGCAAAGTGATGGAAAATGCCGAAAAAAGGGCACATTTTGCGGTCAAGGCCAGAGGCGGTCATTTACGAGATATCATAATCAAAAAGTAGTTAGAACAAATCTCCTTGGACCAAAATAAATGAATTTAAAAAAAATTAAAATTCCACTTCTTTACTTTGCTATTGCAAAAACAAATCCTTCCACTTTAAATGGCCCACCCTGTAATTTGATAAAAAAACATGCGTGGTAGGTGATTGAACAGACGAATGAATTAGATGAGATATTTGAAACTAAAAAAAATGAAAGGAAAAAAGGAAAATTTACCTCACAGAATATTGTACTCCGAAGACAATTTCCAATAGATTCAATACTTATTCCAACTGAAACTGTATTCGATTAGTTATAATTATGAAACCATGAGCCGCTGTTCGTCAACTAATTTTCTGAAATTTCCACTACATATGAAAAAATTCTCCTTGTTTATCACTTAGAAATCTTGTTTATCTCTCATAATATTACAAGTTATGTATTACAGCTATTTCATGTAAAAATAAATCCAACCAGTAGGACATCCATGCTATGCTATCCACTCGACCATTGGAGCCACTTCCACCGATTACTCTGCTTGTAATCCGAAAGTGCATGATAGATTAAGTCGTTGGTGAACCAAATTCCGTTCCAACCTGCCAAAATCAGTTCCGACCAGAATACTTCGGCAATCAGCCTCCGACCAATTGAGTTTTAAAATGAATTCGCATGTTAAATGGTTTCCAATTTCCATGAAACAGGAGACTGGAAACAAATAAAACAATCTATTCGAATTCTATTAGAATCACTATTACAACGACTTAGTCCAACTATTGCCTGCCGGCAAACAGAATTCAATTTATCGTTCTGTTTTTCACCTTGATTACATTTTCGACAGATGATATTTGAACGATGCTTGGCAACAGCCTTAACACTTTCGTCGCCCCGTCACACACTTGACACTTTCCTTGTTCAAATTGAATATGATTTTCTAAAATAATTTGATAGAATAGACACCTGAGTGTAACTATAAGATATGTAGAGAAAAAAAAATTATAACCATATCATTGTAATGTTTATACTATACTTTTTATTAATTTATGGTGCGGATGATTTGTACTGCAGCTTTTTGCGAAACCCTTGTAATATGACTTTGGCATATGTTATTGTTGTCATATATTCTTCAAATTAAATTAAATATTGCTAGATCATGTAAAAGTTGTCTACAAACTATGTTTGATTTAATAATTTATCCGCAAGTTGGGCTCCGAAAGAAACTCAGAAAAGTCGATTTGGGCGACGAATGTGTTAAGGCGAGTTAAGGCAATAGAGCAATTCCAAATTAAATCGACAAATGACAAAACATTTTTGATTCGAATGAAAGTTTGTATTCCGTTTGAGTTGAAGGAAATATGAGTTTTCCACAGCAATTGGGATTTTTTTGACTCAAGCGTAACCTTTGAAAAGGGCGTATCGATTTTAGTAGGAGAAATCGTTGAGAATCAATATCTCAAAAACTATGAGTCGTACCGAAATATTTTCTTAGAAAGAGTTATAGAGTATTGATGTCTAAACATGAAAAAAATATACACTGAGAAAAAAAAATAGTACTCTTTTTTTATTAAAAAAAATTAAATTGCAATATCCAAAATACATATTTTTTAATTTATTTAATTTTTTTCATATAAAATAGAAGTCATGTAGAAAATTTAAAAAATGGGTCCAAGATGGTAAAACTATTTTTGACGAACTTTGTGGAACATCGAATTTTTATGAATTTTCGAAACTTCGAATTTTATGAATTTGCTTACAATTTCCAACAACTTTTCCAAATACATAATCATGGTAAAAATATATGTTTAGGAGTTACGTTGAAAATCATTTGAACACATGTGGGTTAATATAAAACGTAGCGATATTAAAAAATGTTTTTTTATCTTAATACAAACTTTTAACATGTTATACATTTTGCTCCAACAGAACACAACATTTATAAAAGGAAAAAATATAATTCTCTACAATTTGGTCAAATAATTCCTATATTTATCGGAGTTTAAGAGATACTAATAATAATACTAAAATTTTTAGCATTTATTTTTTATCGACATTTATTTTAATCAACTAACAATTTTGTTGTATATAATTTATTTTTTTCATTATTTTCTTATATTTCTATACACATTATGATAACTTGCTGCATTGTCGTTAGAGTACAACATTGCTGCTACTTCATTCTCGGATACAGGTATAAAATAATGATACTTTTGGGTCGCTGGAATTTGTTTGGTGTTATCATACATGCTACTCAACTCTTCCACACCCTGATCATATTCTTCTTGTGACATATATGAAAATGACAATTTTGTAAGATAGTCTTCTTTTCGCTTGCTAGCCCAGTCAAATAACGTTTTTGCACTCGTAATCGGATGTTCATGCTGCCTAGCCAAACTAGCTCTTGTTGCCATCCGTTCTAATATACCACCAATTGCATCACAAGGTCCTTTGCCGTGTGATGTTGCAAAAAAATGCCATTCAGCGTCAATGTCTTATTTCGATTTAAACTGACATAAACTCGCAAAATTTTTCCTATTTTTATACTGGGATGCAGCACCATCCGACATGAATTTTATTCTTTTTACCTGCATTTGTTGTTTCAAAAATGTTACCAATTTAGAAATAAATACTTGCACAGCTATTGTGTCATGACTTAAAACTTCAGATATAACTACAAAGCTTAAATTTGCCAGAGAACCTTTTTCATCTCTATAATAAACAACGAATGGATGGATTGTTGCTTGATCATTGTTCCCGTGATGACTTTGAACTTCATCTTGAAGCACAAATGAATAATTTTCGGAAAAATCGCATATCACAACAACCTCATTTTCTTGCAAATTAGCTTTTATATTGTTAAGAAATGTGGACTGTTGTGTTTTAATGTAATCATGAGTAAGTAATTTTTCTATTTTTTTTCGCAAAAATACGATACAAATTCTTCCACCGGTTTTACAAGAGTTTCTATGTCGCATCGATCAGTAGAAATCCATTGTACATAAGTGATTTGAATTAAATTGCGTTCCTGAAGCTCATCATTTTCATGGAATGTACAAACACAAACGTTATGGTTTCCTGAACTACTCAGCAATTTGCAATGCTTCGGAAGCATTGATGCAAAAGAGCTAAATCCAATTTAGCAATTTGGATTAAATCTGTTGAAAGTTTCCCGTAATGCTGTTATTAATAACCTTTTTTGGATGTGTTGACGCTTCCCATCTTATTATTATTACATTATTTTTAACATCTTCACTTAAACTTCGTCCATATTTGCTATGTGGTGTCGACAATACACCTTTTTTATTTGCCAGTTTTTTGGCTTGAATTGCCATATATTTATTAACGCCAAATTCTTCTTCCATTTTTTGCACGGACCAAGACGTAGGCAAAACTGTTAAAATTATAACTTTTTCTGATCTTGTTGTCTCTGTGTGGTCAAATTTCTCTTTGAGCTGATTGATAATCTTATCAAACTCTTTTGCCTTTTGTTTAAAGTTCGACTCTTCGTCTTCTTCATGTGAAAAGGAAAATAGATTTCTTTTAATACCTTTAGAAATTTCTTTGAATTTTTGTTCGGGATAACTAGCCTGTACAAGTCTTTTCGTCATTATTGGTGAAACGTTAATACCGGCGATTCCCTTGTTGAATAGCTCAATGTTGTACGCTCGGGAATACTCTGGTATATTGCTGTTTTGGGAATCTTGCGAAGATGCTGAAACGACTGAAACTATTGATGGTACTTCTTCCAAAGTATTTCCTACTGCTGTACTGATCTGCTCCTCAGTATTACACTGCTTTGGTTTGAAGAGTATACATATAAACGGCATGATCCGCAAATTTTTAAAGATGTATCTAAAAGGATATTGCATCTCATTGACTTAAGTTTCTCAATCATTGACACGGTTAAGAAATGTTTTTCAGATGAACAATTCTTACCGTTTTTCGGAAACGGTCTACAACACGAAAAAAATTTTTGTGGTCCATTGTGGTATACTGTTATTCACTCTAGAAGGAAGATTGTTCGACTGATGAACGATGTTTGAATATGAGTAACTTTATATACATTATAGAGGTACCTTGACGGCGCCAGTGGTTGTGCGGTTAACGTAACAGCCTCACAATCCGATCGGTCTGGGTTCAATCCCAGCTGGCGTCGTTGAGATTTTCTGAGGCGAAAAATCTCTGGTTACGTCTTCCTTCGGAGGGGAAGTAAAAGAAGTTGGCCCGGCTCATGAGTTGTTGAGTCTGATAGGTAGGAACAGGTGGAGTCGCCTCCCTGATGTCGGTGATTGGCACTGAAGTGGCGGAAATAGGCCGACGAAAAATAAGCGAAGATAAAAAAAAATAGAGGTACCTTATAGGAATCGACTTTAGATACCTGTACAGAGGTAGCTTAAAGATACCTGACTTTATATACAAATACAGAGGTAGCTTAGAGATATCTAATCTAGGCATAACGTAAACAAGTTAATTATATTTGTACCCATAACGTCCGGTTGAATCAACAAGGTGTATTTGTTGTTGGAATGTCAATTCTACTGTTCGTGTTTTAATTGAGTAACACGAATAATATGTTAAAAGTTTGTATTAAGATAAAAAAAAGATTTTTTAATATCGCTACTTTTTTTGTTAACCCACATGTCTTCAAATGTTTTTCAACGTAACTCCTAAACATATATTTTTACCATAATGATTTTTAGTATTTGGTATTTGGTAGTATTTGGAAAAGTTGTTGGAAATTATAAGCAAATTCATATAATTTCATGAACATGACGCTATAACACGACAAACATATTAAAAGGGAATATTTACCGTAAAAATACAACAAATTAATTTTTTTTTTGAATTATCTCGAGAATGGCTACATTTAGAAGGAGATTTATAATGAGCTTTTTGTTTTAAATCACATCAGAAATCATAATTAAAATGATTGCTATCATACAAACATTCGAAGTTTCGGAAATTCATAAAAAATAGATGTTCCACAAAGTTCGTCAAAAATAGTTTTACTATCTTGGACCCATTTTTTAAATTTTCTACATGACTTCTATTTTATATGAAAAAAATAAAAAAAAAATAAAAAAGGTGTATTTTGGATATTACAAATCAAAGTTTTGTAAATAAAAAAACGAGTACTAATTTTTTTCTCAGTGTATATTTTTTTCATGTTTAGATATCAATACGCTATAATTCTTTCTAAGACACTATTTCGGTACGACTCATAGTTTTTTAGATATAAATTATCAAATATTTCACCTACTAAAATCGATACGCCCTTTCCAAAAGTTACGCTTGATTAAAAAAAAATCCCAATTGCTGTGGAAAACTCATATTTCCTCCAACCCAAACGGAATACAAACTTTCATTCGAATCAAAAATACATGTTTTTAAAATCTGCACTTTTTGGACGATTTCATTTGGAATTGCACAATACGAAGAATTACGAATACAGCACAAGCCCAAGTATTTGTTCGCACGTGTATAATACTCGGTCAGAAAAATGCCATCAAATTTGGCATTTGTCTGCCAACGTGTTTTATACGGTCCCATCAAAATTTAATGGACAAATACATTAAGGCGCAAAGTGTCTCAGTTTAGCGGCAGTCGCCGGACAATTGGCTACATCAAGATTTTGATAGCTCAACAAAAATGTCTCCCTGAGGAGGCCTGCGTCATAACGGTAAAATAACGACCAATCCACGAATGAGCGGATACGGCGCTAATTTATTCCACATTGCGGTTCTATTGAAAGGATTTTGCATCACTCCACCAAACAAGGAGCGAGTGATTTCGACAATTTTCCAATACTTCCACAATGATGTTACAGTATCTCACACTCGTCGGTATAATAATCTGATTCGCAAAAATTTCAATGGCTCCAGCTTATTTCACGATTCGCTATAAGCGTACTTCACCGGTAAACAAACAAAATGCTTTACTTCGGATGGAATCAATTTCTGCCATTACCGCGTATCACTCGATGCCATTAAAATCGTCGCCATCATCATCGTCGTCGTCGGCAGACAGATCCTTTTGCTAGCGCCGTTCGAGGAAAATAATAAAAAAATCAGGAAGTGGGTTATATCTATGGTATAACCGCAAGGGTGACGTAGGACTATCGTTGATTTAGAGATCATTTGTTTGAAGTTGAATCTGAATTCATTCTGAATGAATGAATATTTGGAGAACTTCGAAAACGAGAGCGTTACGTTGGAGCCACAAGGTTTTATGCATCCAATATTGGATACGGAAATATCCTACTGATGGGGAAGAATAATCTTCAGAAGCTATCCTGATTGCGGGCGCATACAATATTGGATACGGAAATATCCTACTGATGGGGAAGAATAATCTTCTGAAGCTATCCTGTTAATTGCGATTGATTGAAAAACCACAAAACCAAATGTATTTGGTCACAGTGTTACATGGATAGAAAACATTCAATTAAACTCTTTCACATGAATATATTTTGAAAATTCCCAAAGGAACTGGCAGATTATTTTCAGTAACGATTAGATATTTCCACATTTTCCTCGATACTGGAAACCCACCAGTGGTTAATGCCAACTCGATAACCACCTGTTAATAGCACTTGATTGAAACATATTTGGTCACAGTTAGAGATGTGCCATCCGCTCATGAGCTGTTCCGAAGAATCGACTCTTTGAAGTGAGTTGACGCGGAACAGCTCGCAAAAAAAAATCAAACAGCTCTTCAGCTCACTTTGATGATGATGAAGGAGAGAAAAGAGCTGTAGAATTGAAGAGAGTGTGTGAGCTGTAATATTCAAATGAACTGACCGTCTCTCGCTCTCCGTGTTATGATATCAGTTCAGTTTCATTTGTTCCTTGTCTTTTCAACTGTTATATTCGGGTTGACGGAATTGGGCTTTGTTTTAGGGGGCGCCAAAAATAATAATTGACTTTCAGGCAGAATGAGCACGTTTTTAAAATTCAAATTATGAATGAAAATTAAAGTCTGTGTATTAAATTAGTCTAAAACACTTTGTTTGTAGGCGGTGAAAAAATCTCAAAAAATTCTTCTTGAAGACAATTTTATATTATAATGAAAAGTCTCAGTAAAAATATCGGAAATGTATAGACAAAAATTCATTTAAATTTTAACATTTTAAACTGGCTTCGTCTTCTAATCTGATAAAGATTACACTATCGAGTTTGGGACCCAAATTGAAAGTCGCCACCAGATGTCGACTCTGACAACTGAGCTGATCTGAGCTGTTCATCATGATGAGCTGGATTGCACACCTCTAGTCACAGTGTAACATGGATAGAAAACATTCAACTAAACTCTTTCACATGAATATATTTTGAAAATTCCCAGAGGAACTGGCAGATTATTTTCCAGCAATGATTAGATCTTTCCGGAACTTTCCCGATGCTGAGTGGCATCCTAACGGAAAGAGTTCTGCGCGTGTATGTGTCGATCCTTCGCCGTCCACCTCCTCCAGCACGTTAGGCAACGATGTTGTCTTGTCGATGTCCTCACGAAAAATGAATTTGTCTCACCACCAGAATATCGCTTAAGTATGCTTTTTGTGTGTGATTGAATCGAGAGAAGGTGTGGTTTACGATGGCAATTTGGAAGGCAAACTAGAGGGGAATGAACTCTCTGAGCTCGGAACTTTCGGCGACTGAGCAATAATCGATTGCGGGCGCATACAATATTGGATACGGAAATATCCTACTGATGGAGAAGAATAATCTTCTGAAGCTATCCTGTTAATTGCGATTGATTGAAAAACCACAAAACCAAATGTATTTGGTCACAGTGTTACATGGATAGAAAACATTCAATTAAACTCTTTCACATGAATATATTTTGAAAATTCCCAAAGGAACTGGCAGATTATTTTCAGTAACGATTAGATATTTCCACATTTTCCTCGATACTGGAAGCCCACCAGTGGTTAATGCCAACTCGATAACCACCTGTTAATAGCACTTGATTGAAACATATTTGGTCACAGTGTAACATGGATAGAAAACATTCAATTAAACTCTTTCACATGAATATATTTTGAAAATTCCCAGAGGAACTGGCAGATTATTTTCAGTAACGATTAGATATTTCCACATTTTCCTCGATACTGGAAGCCCACCAGTGGTTAATGCCAACTCGATAACCACCTGTTAATAGCACTTGATTGAAACATATTTGGTCACAGTGTTACATGGATAGAAAACATTCAATTAAACTCTTTCACATGAATATATTTTGAAAATTCCCAAAGGAACTGGCAGATTATTTTCAGTAACGATTAGATATTTCCACATTTTCCTCGATACTGGAAGCCCACCAGTGGTTAATGCCAACTCGATAACCACCTGTTAATAGCCGCGCGTGTATGTGTGTGTAGCGATGTCTTCCCAGGGAACCGTTTGTGGCATCACTCTCCTCCTGATAGATTCCCTTCTGGCCTAGGGTGCACAAACAGGCTCTTGGTGACACCGTTCATCCGCGCTTTCATGATAAATAAAGAGCTTCACCGCAACAGCGACAACATGCTCCAATCGCTGTTCAATTAGAACTGAGTGGATTTCCGAGCGCCGCTCGCTTATATACCGATTGGTGATTTCAATAGCCTGTTTTGAAAGCAATTTTAAGACTATTGAAACAAGTTTTTGGATCAAAAAGTAACAAGTATATAACGCGTAGACATTTTATCTTTCGAATGAAGTGTTTATCATACCATTTCGTTCAGTTGTTTAGGAGCTATTAACGCTCAAAATCTCGGTCTCCGGCGTAACGCTTTCGTTTTCGAAACTTTGATTTTACACCCCGGTATAGAAATGAAAGACGTAGTCCTACGTCAAAAAAACGCAAGCAATACGGCTCTTATTTTTCGCTTGAAAACTTCAATTAGTACACGCAGAGCAGAGCGATAATAAAGTATTCCAACTTCGTTCGACGGAAATAAGCATAATGGACCCGATGCTGCAAATGCTGGCATCATGACCTCCCAACAGGACAGTGCTTTGCACTTTCACTGGATCGTATAGAATATTAAATTTCGCTTTCTGCACCGCTTAACGCTTGCCTTGTTGAAACTTGTAACATTCTTGTTTCCGCTACAAGTTAGAAACGTGGTTGATGTTCCACAACAATTGGGATCTATCGCGGTTCAAATCGCTGAAGGGGAAAGAAGGAGTTTGGTGCCGTTGATCATTGGAGGGCTGAGGCACTGAAAATATGAATTGAAAAATTAATGTTCCATTTGACCGTTTCCTGTTTCTGCAGTCCACCAACTCATTTTAGACGTCTAATTGCTAGTGATTTAGAAATTACAGAAAAACTGCAAATAGGTTATTGTTAATAATACGATCAGTTATCAGTCTCGAAACTCAGGGTAATTCGAATTTGTTGATATGCAACCAATACCATTTGCAACAAACTGGGCCGATACTGTTAACCCTTTGTAGTCGTGTTAAACTTTGATATGTAGCCATTCAAGGCCAAACCGATATAGTGGTTCTCAGATTTTCGTAAAAATGAGTAGTTATTTTTATCCCATCAGTTTATTATTTTATTAGGTGCATTTAGCAATTCAGCTGTGCTCCCTTGGCCGAGTGGTTAGCGTCATAACTAACATGCCGGGTGTTCGGGTTCGATTCCCGTTCTGGTCGGGGGAATTTTTCGTCAAAGAAATTTCCTCCGACTTGCACTGTGATCACGCGTATTCTAGAGCTTGCCATTCAGAATGCATTCAAGGCGTGTTATTTGGCATAGAAATCTCAACTAAGTACTAATAAAAATGACGCAAGTAATACTACGTTGAGACGGCGAAGTTCCTCTAGGAACGTTAGTGCCATTGAAGAAGAAGAAGCAATTCAGCTGTAACAGAGCCGAATTCATTCGTGTACATTTTTATCTTAAGATAACTTTTGTTGTATATAACACTGTTACCATTTTCAGGCGTAAGTGTATTCCTATCTATCGATAAACATTTGTCCTATATATTGCACAGTAGTCGTTTAGGCGTAAGAGATTCCTAGTCAATCGATGCACATGTCGCCTTTTTCTGCGTAAGAATATTCCTATTGTTCGAATGCTCACAGTTGCGCTGCTCACAGTGGGCCTGTTGATATGAGGCCTCCATTGTTGTGTTATTAATAGTGCCAATTACCGATGCAGCAGAGTGAGCGATAAGGGACTGGGATTACCGTCATATGATGATTGTTGTGTGGACATAGTAGTTAGAATTACACACAATAATGGTCAGTTGAGGGGCTTTGAGCTATGAGTTCATGATCGTTCGCTTAGTAGCGGACACACAACCCATTAGGCTACGAAGACCCCTTATTAAGGTTAAGGTAGTAGATTTCCTTGATTCCCCCTTGGGAGATTTTACGGTTTTCAAAAAAACTCAAACTTTGACTGCTTTGCGCCACTTTCCCTCAAATCCGATTGAGCTAAAATTTTGCATAGGGTGTTTTTTCGAGGTGGTTAACATTTTGTATGAGAGAACTTTTTGAATTTATTGGGTCGATTTTTTTCCCATACATTCATTGGCACCGTATGCATCATAGTCCGATATTATCATCGCGGCGCATTTATTCCAGTGACGATGTAAACGAATGAACTTTACCAGACAACAAATGCATATGCACTATTAATGTAGTTCAGCGATATTTAAAAAAAAAATCTCTTAAATCTTAAATTAAATAATCATGGAATACTAACTGGATGTTGCTTTCCTACAATGATTTATTGAGACGTAAGATTTGGATGTGTCCCTCACTCATTACACCCAAACTAGCGTTGTCAGAAAAAAAATTATTTTCGACAGAAAACATGTCATTTCCTACCTTGAAGCGTCAAATAGGCAAATAATGTCATATGTCCCCCAACGCTTTGAAATGTTTGTATGTATGGAAGCAGACACTCATATTAATCTTATATTGCCGTACCATATATATTATACAAATGCTTACCAGTATTTGTGAGTCATGGCATTTTCTGTCATTTTTTCGCTCATTTAATGTAATATTCCTGCGAGGAATTCGGGGCAGGTATCCGCTTGTCTTTCCGATTGCCAGGCGAATGATTCCCTCGTCATATGTACGATTTTTTGTGTTTTCGGCGGCTGTTTCTCCACTCGGTGTTTTGTTTTTCACCTTTGTTAGGCTAGTGACTGGTGCGTTGCAAGTAGAGTTGCCAACCTTCCAGTTTTTCCTGTATATTGCCAGTTTTTTTTTAAGCAGTATACTAGTCTTTGAAAAAAATCAAAAGTTTTTCTTTATATTTCTGTAGATTATGTATTCAAGAATGTTGTATCCGGATCTTTTTTGAATTGAAAAACACGTCTATATCGATTCGTATGAAACACAAAAGAGGGTTTATTTATGACAGTTCTCCCTGTGGCTACTATCATCTGGCTCTATACATTTATGTCACTACTTTGTTGCTGATATGGTTTAACACCGGGAGGGTGGGTTAAGTACTATTCTACATCCCTCACTTTCTCAAAATGAATCAACTCTATTTACTTGGAAATCACTCAAATGCGTAGGCTGCTTCTTCTGCCTCATTGGACGAGTATGTTCTCCGACGGAAATAGGTGAATTGTTAACCAATACTTCACTTCGAAAAGACACCCTCGGCACCATCGTCTTCTGAAGATATCTGGACATCCTCATCGTCTCGTGAATGAAGCCGTTTTAAATGAGCTGTATTTCTATGAATTACTCGATCTGATATCTTGAAACGCAGCGTTACGTCGGATCCGTTCTTATCAATAATTTCCCACTCCTCTGGGCTGAAGTTGGATGCGAGCTTGTGTTCTTTCATTGGTCTCTTTACAACAACTATATCACCAGATTGAAGATTACTATTCCTTGCATGTCGTCTAGCATTTGCGTATTCTTCGTTTTTCTGTTTCTGTTCTCTATCTCTGTCCTTCACTTCTTCCAAAATTTCGCCGGAGTCGACTGAAATAGATGGTAATTTATCCTTCATAACCCGACCAAACATCAATACGGATGGTGCCACCCCGGTGGTTGAGTGAGGTGTTGAATTATACGTCAGTACGCACATTCGGAGATCCCACTTCCAGTCTGTATCCTTCACCTGGCTTATCTTTAGATGCTTTTTCAACATTCCATTCACTCGCTCCACTTCACCGTTCGCTTGAGGCCAATATGGTGTACTATTACGAAGTTTGATACCATATTGATCACAGAAATTTCTGAATTCATCGCTTCTGAATTGGGGACCATTATCTGTTTTTAGGCTCTCCGGCATTCCAAAAATTGCAAAATGTCTCATGCAAGGCTTTGACTGTCAAACTTGCAGTGGTTTGTTTCAACCTCTATAAACCGGCTAAAATAATCTACGATGACCAAAAGATTATCTCCGGATGGCAACGGTCCGACGAAGTCTGCAGATAAGTCCACCCATGGTCTTTCTGGCATGTTTGTGGATTTTAGAGGTTCCGGAGGGTCAAGTGCTGACACAATCGTACAGGATTTGCATTTTTTTTACTAACATTTCTACCTGTTTGTCGATTCCTGGCCACCACACCTTCTGTCGTAGTCGCCTTTTCATTGATACGATTCCAAGGTGTGTTTCGTGAGCGAGCTCAAGTACCCGTGATCGCAGGGCTTCTGGTACAATTAGATGGTTTCCTCTCATAAGAATGTTTCCAGAATTGTATCTCTGATTGGAACGGTTTGAAACATTTTACAGTTTCCGTCCATTTAGCTCCATCGAGAACTGATATGAGCTCCTGAAGTGATGTGATGTGTCTTGCTCTGTGTGCTTCTCTATTTCTTGGACTGTAACTGCCTTCGGCACGGTCGTAGCTTCCAAAGCTTTTATGGATGCTTCATGCTCATCGTCAAAAGGCTCTGGCTTAGAAACTGACAGTCGAGATAACGCATCAGCCAGGTTTGTAGCTCCATATGACATCAAACCTGTATGATTGCACTCGTAATACCCACCTTTCAATGCGTGGACACGGTTTGGAACGTGAACTAAATAGAATAAAATAAAACAAAAACATAAAACATTTCTTTGAGTTCAGAAAAATTCCGTAGCCAGCCTGTCTAGAAGAGTCTGTAGTCTCGTTGCATGTTTTTCTTCCGATTTTCCGAATACCACCAAGTCATCAAGGTATACAATAACTTCTTCTAAACCCGCAACTATTGTTTCCATAACCTTTCTGTTCTGGAGTTCTGGAGCTGAGTCAACGCAAAGTCGGACTTCTCCTGAATCTTTAAGGACCGGAACCAAAGGGGAAACCCAGGCAGACTGTTGGGTGACACGCTCTATAATGCCTTGCTCCAGCAAACACTGCAACTTTTCCGCAATTAAGCCTTCCAGGGTTATCGGGTCCCGTCTATAAGGTTGCTGAACAGGCTGTACTGTTGGATCAATGGGAATTTCTAACAGCACCCCCTTCACTTTGGGAAACTCCTTTGGCGATTGATCGATGGCACCAACATTGAATCCAATTTTCAAAACTTGCAATTCACGAGCTGTCTTTTCACCTAGTGAACATTGCTTACCTCCCTCTACAACGTAGAACTTCGCTTTTGTTGTGTTGTCATTCGCTTCTATTTCTGCATTGAACATGTCCTTGATTTTCAGCGGTTCACTACTTGCATAGGCTTTGAGTATGCGATCAGGTTGCCTGGACAAATCATAAGCCTGAACATCGACTCGTTTCAGCCGATGCCAAATGTGCACTGGAATTATGTTTACGTCGGCACCGGAATCTATGGTCATCGGAACTATGACCCCTCCTATGCGGAAATGAAATACGTTGCGTCCCATTGCATAAGAAATATTCGCATCTTCTTGGCAGTCCACGTTGCTCTCTGTTACCGTCCGGATACGTTTTGCTGGAGGGTTGTGCCAATCTGTCCTCCCAGCCTCATAAAATGATCTTTTGTGACGTTGTAAGGGTTCTTGATTTTGGGGTTGGTTGAATTTAGAACAAAACTTCGCATAATGACCATTTTGGTGGCATCTACTGCACTTTATTCCTCTTGCCGGACACCATTTGCTGGCCTTCAGATGCCCTGGATGTCCACAAGCGTGGCATGTCATTAGAACTCCACGGTTCATGACCGGAGTACACGATGGATATACAAAATGACCCCGACGCTGTTGTTTCACCGATTGAACCATCACTTCCTCTCGATAGGCATGTCCTTTATTTGTCATCTGCATCGATTTCACTTTGGATTCAGTCATAGCGGTACCCAGAGCTATAATTTCATTCAACGACCGTACATCTCTTTTCAATATTCGCAACGTACCTGAACTACCCTTCTCTGTTATCTGATCAATTATCATTTCCTCCAACACGTTCGGCAAAAATGCACATCGTTTTGCTTGTATTCTTAACCTCAATGTGAAATCAGACAACCTTTCAGATGGTTTCTGTGCCATCTGCCTAAACACATACCGTTCGTATGCAACCATACGCTCGGGTTCGAAATGAGTATCGAAGGCAGCGACAGCTGCATCGTAGTAAGGAGGTTCACTAAGCACTAAAAGCACTGTTTTGGCTTCAGGCAAATTGTCATGCATGTCTCCTGCAAATCAGGACCACCAAGAAATAGAAGTTTTGCGAATTTTTCCGATTGATCCGTTATGTTACAGGCACTATTCAAGTTGTCTTTTCCTTTTAGCCCACTCCGTTGCTTGTTGATTGTCTTCAATGTTTATATCAAACGGCTTAACAGTTCGTACTGACTCCATTGCTCTAACGAGATTAGAGAAAGATTGCAACAAAATTTAAGTGTTTCCTATGTTAAAACTAATATATATATATATATATATATATATATATATATATATATATATATATATATATATATATATATATATATATATATATATATATATATATATATATATATATTGAATGGATTTGGATTAAAGATGTTTTTAGTTGAGTCTTAAATCGTATAAATCATCATCATCACTTTCTAGTAAAGAGTTATTTCCGAAATTTAATATATTCTGAAATAATTCGAAGTGATAAATAAGCGAATGGAATAAAATGATTTTGTAGACCTACATCAACAATGAGGCAATAATCCCGATCCATGGCTGCAGTTCTCCAACTCCCGGCTGCACCGATTCTTGCCAAGTCCTGCTCCACCTGGTCCAACCACCTCGCTCGCTGGGCTCCTCTCCTTCTTGTTCCTACCGGATTCGATGCGAACACCATCTTCGCAGGGCTGCTGTCCGGCAATCTTGCAACATGCCCTGCTCATCGCACTCGTCCAGCCTTGGCGACTTTCTGAATGCTGGGTTCGCCGTAGAGTTGCGCCAGTTCGTGGTTCATTCTCCTTCTCCATACTCCGCTTTCCTGTACACCACCGTATATTGTTCCGAGCACTCGGCGTTCGAAAACTCCAAGCGCTTGTGAGTCCTCTTCAAGCATCGTCCATGCTTCGTGCCCATAGAGAACAACCGGTCGACTTAGGGATTTGTACATGGTAAACTTCGTACGGGGTTAGAGCTTGTTGGACCTCAAGGATTTGCGGAGCCCATAGTAGGCACGACTCCCTTTGACAATGCGTCTTCGAATTTCACGGCTGTTGTTGTTGTCAGTTGTTATCAGCGAGCCAAGGTAGACATATTCCTCCACCACCTCGAGCTCGTCGCCGTCGATCACAACACTACTACCAAGAAGAACTCTGTTGCGATCAGTCCCTCCAGCTAGCATGTATTTAGTCTTAGACGCATTGATCCCAAGCCCAATCAGCCCTGCTTCGTGTTTCAGTCGGGTATACAAGTCGGCTACCGTCGCATGTGTTCTTCCGATTATGTTCACGTCGTCAGCGAAGCAGATAAACTGACTAGACTTGTTGAAAATCGTGCCCCGCATGTTGAAGCCCGCTCTCCGCATAACACCTTCCAGCGCCACGTTGAAGAGCAGACCGGAGAGTCCATCGCCTTGTCGAAGTCCCCTGTGAGTCTCAAATGATTCCGGCAGCTCACTTGAGATCCGCACACTGCACCGCACACCGTTCATCGTTGCCTGAATCAGTCTTGTCAGCTTTCGGGGAAAGCCGTGTTCGTCCATGATCCTCCATAGCAGTCGTCGGTCGATTGTATCATATGCCTTGAAGTCGACGAAGATGTGGTGTGTAGGGACCTGATACTCGCGGCACTTTGGGAGGATCTGCCTCAGTGTAAAAATCTGGTCCGTCGTCGAGCAACCGGGCATGAATCCGGCCTGATAACTTCCCACAAATCTACTTACTATTAGCGATAGGCGGCGGAAGAGGATCTGAGACAAAATTTTGTAGGCACCATTCAGGATTGTGATGGCACGATAGTTCCCACAATCCAACTTGTCGCCTTTTTTATAGATGGGGCAGATTACCCCGTCCTTCCACTCCTCCGGTAGCTGTTCTGTGTCCCAGATCCTGACTATCAACCCGTGCATACACTCTACAAGTTTTCTCGGACCTCCCTTGAAGAGCTCCGCTACGAGGCCATCCTTACCAGCTGATTTGTGGTTCTTGAGCTGATTAATGTAAGGAGGCCACTTCACCCATCGTCGGGGGTGGTACGTCGTCATAGTTCATTGCACCGGTGTAGTCCTCCTCAACGCCGTCTTGATCTCCTGTGTGCGCGCTGTTCAGGTGTTCACCGTAGTGCTGCCTCCACCTTTCGATCACCTCGCGTTCGATCGTCAAGATGCCTCCTTCCTTGTTTCTGCACATTTCGGCCCGCGGCACAAAGCCTTTGTGCGAGGCGTTTAGTTTCTTGAAGAATTGATCATATGACATTTTCAATTTGGGTAGCCTCCAGCGTATGTTCGAACAGAGAAATTTGGAAGGAAGGAAGGAAGGTATTGAATTAGAGAGACTTTAAACTCTGAGAGTTCATTCGTCTCTTAGAAATTTGGAAAGGTGTGGAACTGTTCTATGGTAAAATGTACGAAGCCTATCAGCGATGTTTTGATACGGATTTTGACGGGTAAAATCAAGGAAACATTATTGAGAATTTTGAAACAAAAAAAACTGAACTGAAAAATATAAGTCACTTCTCGAAAATTTTAGTGAAAAAATCGCGATTACTAAATGAATCCAATTTGATCTAATTTACTCACAAAGTTTTCATTTCATTCAATATTGCAGTTTGAATAAAATAAAATTAACGTTTCATTTATCAGAAGCGAAGTAATTTTGCGTTGGCTCGGGATAATTTTGCCCTCGCTGAGTCTAGAGCTGCAAGTAAGGTCGATAAAGCCTTTTAAATACAAATACATTTTCAATACACTGGTGAAGTCTTTGTTGAAAGTGGAACGCGTTCCCTGAATGATGGCAGAAAAGATTTTGTAATGCGATGACAACATTTCGGTGTTTCGATAATATCACGAAATGGCTAACTGGATAGCTCGATAGTGACTCGTATGACTCAACACTACTGGATTATTATTTTTCAGGGCTTATGTTGAATCTACGGTTTACGCTAATAAATCAGCAACTCTTGATGAGCTGAGTATAACATGCGAGCCACCACTAATGTCATTATAACGGAAATAGTGCACAGTTTCGTTCATTTTCATCATCATTTCCGTGTATTAACGCTTCTGAACTGTTCGCTGTGTAGAACGAAACTGAAACTGCAATCTATAAAACCAACCTCCATATCCGGTATACGGTGTATTGTTCTAAAAAGTAAAGTGATTCTGTATCATTTTGGTCAACATCTCTTTGTGTACAATTTTTAATTCTATCTATCGCTTGTTATATTTTGTATGAAAACTTGTAGAGCTATTAAATTCAATGTGTTTCCAACTTTTACTACCACGTTATGTGTAATTAGAACTGATGTTGATTACACTCGACCACGGGTGCCTTCAACCACGATCCTTCCCGTACGTGTTTTGTTATTAGCCAAAAGAAAAATGTCACGACACAGAGTGAATGCCAACCGCAAAACATTAATCATAATAAATTACCGCCACGAAACGACGTCACGTTCGTTCGAACACCTACCCCAAAGAGAAGGCGCCCATGCCCCAAAGCGAAAAGCAAAAATCAATCCACTAGGAAGTGTATCAAGCGGAAACGGATTTGTCTGGATTTCCGTCACGTACACACACACACAATCTACCTCTCGCAGTGAATCAGTTCGCAACCGTACTTGTTTCATCCCACCGAAAAAAAGGAAGCAAACCGAAACCTCATCAGCCGATAGCTGCCCACGCCATCAACGAAGCCTGGGTAAATGTCGGGCTACAACTGATAAAGTTCGAATACGGGGGATAAAGTGAAATATAATAGAATAAGATCGAAGTCGAGTGCCATTCGCCGCCTGTGGGTCGGAATGGGTTGCTAATCCCCGCCGGAAGTACACTGGCTTCCGAAAGGGTTTCAAGGTGTCAGTGGGCTGACAAATGGGGGAACAACATAAATGCGAGTATCATGTTCGGTTCTGGACAGGAAAGTCCGAACGCAATTGCTGAGCTTGAAACCCGATTGAAGTAAGACGTGACCGTGATCAAGTGCGGGCTTAGTTGGAAACGTAGTGTAATCGATTTCTCATGCCTTCGGGGAATCCCCACGAATCACTGCACATTGAGGTGCATTATCCGATTCGAAGCACATTGCTTTTTTTTGCTTCATCGGTTCAAACATAGCATCCACTGAATGCTCGGATGGAGAAATATCCCATAACATTCTACACAAATGCTACCTTCGTTATGAGGGAAAGTTGAAATTTCTCAAGTTTCACACTGCGAGCAATGTACTATTATCATTGTTATTGTTGTTGTGGAAATGCCAACTGGAAACATGATTTGTGAATCCAGTCACGTTCAAACTTTTATCGTGAAGTTTCTCTCCGAGCGAACCGATACTTCGGTCACTTTATAGACTGAAGAAGGGAACCGCCGAAGTGAACGCAAAAACGGACATATTCAACATGTTTTGACGTAGGACTACGTCTTTCATTTCTATACTGGGGTGTAAGTTCAAAGTTTCGAAAACGATAGCGTTACGCCCGAGAACGAGATTTTGAGCGTTAATAGCTCCTAAACAACTGAACGAAATGGTATGATAAACACTTCATTCGAAAGATAAAATGTCTACGCCTTATATGCTTGTTACTTTTTGATTCAAAAACTTTTTTCAATAGCCCTAAAATTGCTTTCAAAACAGGCTATTGAAATCACACCAATCGGTATATAAGCGAGTGCCGCTCGGAAATCCACTCAGTTACGATTCCCTAACACAGACTTCAAAACCATGGAGCCTGAGGAAATCGATATTGCAAAATTGATGCAAGCTGCGGGTGCTTTTGTACTCGCTTGCGTTTCTGGAATGTTTCTCTAACACAGATTTCAGAACCATGGAGCCTATGGAAATCGGCACAAAAATTTAGATGCAAGCAGTGGGAACTTTCGTACTCGTTTGCGTTTTTGCAAATTGGAATGTTTTCCTAACACAGACTTCAAAACCATGAAGCCTGGGGAAAGATGCAAACTACGAGTACTTTTGTACTCGCTTGCATTTTTGCAAACCGGAATGTGTTTTCCCAATACAGATTCCGAAACCAAGAAGGGGAGAATCGGCATTGCAGATACATTCAAGTCGGCAATACTTTTATACCGCCAAACATTTTTACACTCCAGAATTCGTTTTGCTATCACGGTCTACAAAAGCGAGTACAAATGCAACGCTTTGGCTCGATTATTCAAGACTGCATTGGAAGATATCCCTTCATGTCACCAGCTCACTGAACTTCTACGCATACCGTTTGATGATTAGGTAAAATGTTGATAACTATTTGCTGTGATAACTACTACCATAATGCATGGATTGACATAAATTGAGATTTGTTTGGAATTGAATTCGTAAATAGTTTCATTCATTCGCTATTTTAATCAATACCCAATGAGGATCATCCGAGGTGGGATTATTGCTAATTGAAGAAAAACAATTGATTACTAAGCCAACGGCAGTCCTACGTCAACCTTGCGGTTATATCATAACTATAACCCATCCATAGTTTTTATTGTGGTTTTCCCTGCGGCATAAAAAGTAGGTCTGGCTTTGAATGTGATCCCTACTGGTTAGAGTTTTTGACTTCGCACCAAAAAAGTTTAACATTTAACTAAACAGTTTGAAGGACGTTTTTCCGTTAAATTGTTTTCAATTGGTTGGAAAAAGCCGTTAAATTTGAAACAATTTATAAATTTTAAACATGCACGAATTCTACCTCTGGAACCATACTGTTTTTCGTTTTTGCAAATACATTTCTCAATTGAAATTCCAACACTGCAGCAAAACCTACATCCTCACCCACACGCATATGTAGCTTATATGAAAATTCAATTCCATCAGCAGCATCAATGCTCGCTCAGCAGGGCTCATTTGAGCAGAATGGCTCAAATACGAACGATGAATACACCCACCATGGTGCTCACACAATTCGATGGTGGTTTCTGTTTTGCTCCCGCCATTCGTCGAGGATGAGAAAATTCACTTTCCGTAGCCTTGATCGTGGCAGTGATGCAGACAGCCCACGTGGTATGGCGCGTTCGGAGCGGAGAAGCTGAGTGTTGCCCGAGTGGAGTGCTACCGAAGCCAGTGAGTACCAGATAACGAGGGGTGTATCAGTTGATTGTTGGCAGGAAGAGTCAAATACAATGAATATCTATTCCACATCGTGGAATGGTACATAGGCATTTGTATTTAGAAACAGATGTGCAAATAGAAACCATCGTTTTTTTCCTAGATCAGCAATCACAATGTGATGTTAGGTACTTGTAAGCAACATGCCATAATACAGTTTGACGGCGTTGAGCTCCGTACTCCGAATTTGAGAAGTGGCAATGACAATGATGGATTTTCAGGAGGACTGGACACACTTTTAAAATAAAAATTATGAACGAAAATTTACGTTTACGAGTCAAACTAGTTCTATAGGTAAATGAAAATCACCTTTTTCTGCAAGTGGTGAAAAAAATCTTATATTATATAAAATTTTATAGTTTTGGTTCCAAACTTAAATGCAGCCGCTGAACGACATCACTGTACCGTTTTGCCTCAAATTCCGAACACATCATTTTTAAATGTGAATTTACTGAACTTTAATGTTATAAATAATTATATAATGGAAACCTTGCCATTCATTGAGGCGTAGGCTTCATTTTAACATCATTTACAGGTATCGAATGAAACACTGTTTAATATCCATCAAAGCTTAACCCTCTACAGCTCAACCCCGCCTTTAGACGGGCGTCACGGAAACTTTTATAAAATTATCCAGACATTATTTTTAGTGTTCATCCACACTAGCCTGTCTTGGAAATACTTCACCTATCATACAATCACATTGGTTTTATGCTAGTAGCTGTCAGCTGCAAATATTTTATGTTGGAAGTTAAAAATTGGAGAGAAAAGTGAAAAAAGATTATTTCTATATAGGGGGTCACTCTACGAAAAATGTAACGATTCATTGTGAGTTTTCAAACGCATATTAGTCAAAATCGTTTTTGCGACATATACTGTATTATATATTATAAGACAGGAAATTTATCCAGCATTTTTTTTGGCTCGAACATGAATAATGAACATAGTAAAAAAAAGTTAACAATTTGACGATTAAAATGGGTATGTTTTCTCTTGATTGCACTAACCACTCGCTTTCCTCCCCGACGTAACAAGCGATTTTTTTTGCCTAAATTCGGGCGTTAACTCACAATGTGAGTTGATGCGTATAATGAATTATTCTCCATTTACGGATAATAGGCATTTATCAGTTATTGTATTGTATGTCGCCCAATCAATCCGTGCTCAATTCTCGTTTTTTTCGTGTAGGTCTTGCTACAAACAATTTATGTAATTGTGGTCCAAGATGTCATAAAATCGAGCATGTTGTTTGGTTATGTAAAAAAATGCAAATAATTAATGGCGGCTGATCTAGAAGATCGAAAGGGTATAATCACGCATATCGGATTAGGATAGCTTCAGTAGTCGCGATCTCAATATTATGTTCCCCATATATGTCTTCCTTAGAAGCCAGCCTTTACTACAGATGCTACACGAAATTCCTAAGAGAGCACTCATGGCCATAGAATCTATATATATATATATATATATATATATATATATATATATATATATATATATATATATATATATATATATATATATATATATATATAAATGGATTTCTGTATGTCTGTCTGTCTGTCTGTCTGATTCTTATGGACCCCTCCCCCCTATCTAAGGGGGGCTGGGTCAAGCACATGAAACCAAATTTGGCATGTGCAGGTGCAATAAATGTTTTTACGGTAGTGAGACACGTCACCCTGCCATACAAATGAAGCACAAATTTCTGCACTACTCGAGAATTAATCGAATAAATGAAATGAAATTTGGCATGTGGAGGTTTCAGGGTGTAATAAATGAATCTATGGTGGTTAGATACTCCTCCCACCTCTCTTAAGGGAATGGGGGGGGGGTGCTGGTTCTGCCATACAAATGAAACACAAATTTCTGCATTACTCGAGAATTAATCGAGCAAATAAAACCAAATTTCGCATGTGGAGGTTTAAAGGATACAAGTTCATACAGGAAACGATTATTTTCCAGGGCTTCCATTTCATGTATCAAAAGAGAAAAAAAATAGAGAATTTGAACAATGAAGAAACTCAGCTCATATGCAATTACTACACCCAATCACAGTCCTATGTCAAGATTCCGTCCGTGCCCCTAGGCCCAGACCCATCAACTTTTTTTTATTTTGGTTGCACACTACAAACGAAAAACAAACACTCTTTTTAAGCACACTCAGTGGTGGAAAAATTGTTCGGCAAGTTTATTTTGGTGAGTATTTCATGGTTGACATCAAGTTTTGTTGTTACGGTAAATGTTAATTATAGTTTTTCGATAAAAAATCATAGCCCGCCTTGAGGCGGTGTTGGGCAGTTGAGCGAAAAAAAATCCAACTCCCGCAATAGAGTGACCGACTGAAAATTCACATCGAATACAGTTGTTATGCAAGAATTGAGTCTATTTTGGTGTTTTTGATAGGTTTGTTTTTCCGGCACGGTATGGAGACACGTCGTAGAGGAAATTGGTCTTTGACAAACGATCGGCAGGCCGAAGAGCTACTTAATTCACTGGATATTGATTTCGACACCGATGACGAAATAGATCCTGGAGACGACTTCGAAAGCGACGACGAATACTACAATGACCTGGGGATTGAAGAATTGTTGTCATCACCACCTCCACCCAAAAACCAAAAGAAAAACACCACTAAAAAAGCGGAGATTGGAAACCCGTCAAATCTTTTTGTAGGACCCGGAAAGTTCACTGGATCCGCATACAAAATCGATCCGCAAACAAAACGTCCGACTCAGAAAAGACAAGATATCCTTTCGTCCATTTTAATTTAGTCTACGGAAATTAAAAAATTAAAATGGACGAAAGGATATCTTGTCGTTTCTGAGTCGGACCTTTTGTTTGCCGATCCAGACCAGCAGTTTAAACATCTGGACACGCCGTTCAAATGTTTTTCATATTTTATCGATGGGATTCTGGAACACATTGCGGCTCAGACTAACCTTTACGCCAAGCAGATAAATATCAAGAGTAGTTTTTTCACAATAGATTTTTTTTTGAATCCTCATTTACATGTCGATCTACCGATATCCAAGTTGGAGATCGTACTGGAGTGAATATGCATTCCCACCGATCAAAGACACAATGTCTAAGAACAGATTCGATGAGATTCGTCGATACTAACATTTTAACGACAATAGTGCCGCTCCTCCGAAGACGTCAGATAAATATGACAAATCATTTCAATGAAAATTTCCAGTCGATTCCATTCACGCAACTTCTTTGCGTAGATGAGCAGATGTGCGCAACTACAATGAAGACGATTTTTCGACAATATCTACCAAACAAACCCCATAAATGGGGTTTCAAGCTTTTTGTTTTGTCCGATTCCTATGAATTTTCATATTCATTCGAGGTTTACGGTGGATCTGGCGACAACTTGAGACTTCCAGGTGTTCCTGATTTGGGAGCGACGGTAAATGTAGTTATGCGGCTGTCACAAATACTTCCCGATTTCAGGAATCAAATAATGTATATTGATAACTACTACACATCTCTGGCGTTGGTGATTTACCTTCGATCAAGAGGTACAATTACCTTTTAATAATATTTTATTTGAAATCCTGAAACGCACTTCTTTCTTGTGGGTATTTTTGATTTGGGAACTATTCGCAATAATAGAATCTCCAATAGCATGCTCCCTACTGATGTAGCTTTGCAGAAGTGCGAACGCGGCTATTCGACAGAATATGTGGGAAACATTCATGGAGTCGCCATTTCAGTGTCGATTTGGAAAGATAACAAACCGGTCAAACTGGCGTCCTCCTACGTGGGCACCAAGTCAAGGACACAGAAGAATTCACAGAAAACTGTTTCCCGTTTTGTACGCTCCGCTAAGCGTCATGTTGATGTTACATGCCCGGCTATGATTCGTGAGTACAATCGGCACACGAGAGGTGTGGACAAGGCAGATGGGCTTATTGGACGGTATCATATACGAATCAAAACGAATAAGTATACGAATCGCTTGCTGTTTCATTTACTTGATATGGCTGTGGTGAGCTCTTATGCTTTGTTCAAACGGCTACACAAGCCTGATCCATCCTCTGTATTGTACCAGCTACCAAACTTTCGAACTGAGGTTGCGAAAGCCGACGCTTTGCAAACCACCCGGTCGCCCACGTATGATCACCACAAAGAAACTATCCATTTCAAAGCGAGCATATGAAACGAAGATGAATTGGGCCGGTGGCTTCACTCGATTATCCCTAAGGTTAGCCTCAAACCATGGTTCAAAAGTCTGGACTTGAGTCGGGACTTTATTCGCACCTTCTCCCGACTCATGTCCAATCACTGTTCGTTAGACGCGCTACTCTTTCGTTTCAATCTGGCCGGCAGCAATATCTGCGTTTGTGGCCGAGGTTACCACGACATCGAACACGTTGTTTGGTCGTGTGAGGTGTATCTTGTTGCCAGATCAAATTTAGAGAACTCCCTTCGGGCTAGAGGAAGGCAGCCCAATGTGCCGGTGAGAGATGTGTTGGCTCGGTTAGACCTTGATTACATGTCCCAAATATATGTTTTCCTTAAATCTATCGATGTTCGTGTGTGATTATCCTTATATCCTTATACCCTCCATTTCTTCCTTTGTGAGTAATTGGTCCGCTTGCTATAAACAGAAGAATGAAATGTAAATTCACAACTGATGTACGAATAGATTTAAGAATTGAGTGTGTGTGTGATTATCAACATTGTAATAATTTCCTTATACCCCATCCTTTTCCTGAGAAAATGTCACCCTTTTAATCTCGAGTCCACCACGAGTAATCGGTTTCCCACATTACTAGCCATAGATTTAAGAAAATTGTTCATATATATAGTTTTAAAAATATATTTAAGATTTCGGCTCCTTTAAACTTATGTAACTGAGCCTGTAAAAATAAACGATTTTATAAAAAAAAAAAAAGCGAGCATATCTTCCACCCTCCGATGTCAGGTATGATAAAATGGATCGCTTTCCAAACATAATTCCGCGTTCCGGGGAAAGGACTTGCAAAAATCCGGGATGCACATCGGAAACGCAAGTCAAATGCATTAAATGCAACGTAAATTTGTGCCTGCAACCCAACCAGAATTGTTTTTATGCTTTTCATCATAAGTAGTAACTAACGAGTGGTTGAGAAAAAAATGTTTTTTAAAGTTTTTCTCGTGCCCCCGCCAACTGGTTTTTTGGTACAAATAAAAAATCCGTTCCTTTAAAAATTTGCCATTATGTTTTTCGATTTTCTCATCACAAATATGATCTACTATAGTTTTTTCATGCAAATAAAAAAATTGAGCTGTAGAGGGTTAAGTGTTCGGAATTTGAGGTAAAACGGTCTCTTTTTCTGCCATACAAATGAAACACAAATTTCTACATTACTCGAGAATTATTCAAGTAAATAAAACCAAATTAGGCATATGGAGGTTTTAGGGTGCAATAAATGTTTCTATGGTAGTTAGACACTCCATACCCCTCTCTAAGGGGGGCTGCCATACAAATGAATCACAAATTTCTGCATTACTCGAGAATTAATCAAACAAATGAAACCAAATTAGGTATATGGGGGTTTTAGGGCGTAATAAATGTTTTCACGGTGGAGCTGTCATAAAAATGAAAGACAAATTTCTGCATGACTCGAAAACCAAATTTGGCATGCGGAGGTTTCAGGAGACACAAACGCCATACAAATGAAGGATACATTTCCGCATAATTCAAGAACTAATCAAGCAAACGGAACTAAATTTGGCACATGGAGGTTTTATGGGGAAGAAACGTTTCTAAGGTGGTTCAACACTCCTCCCCCCTCTCAAAGGAGGTCTCCTATATAAATGAAAAACAAATTTCTGCATAACTCGAAAACTAATCAAACAAATGGAGCCAAATTTGCCATGTGAAGATTTTAGGGGGCACGAAACGTTTCTATGGTGAATAGACACTCCTCCCCTCTCTCTAAGGGGAGAAGAGGGGAGGGGTCTGTCTTTATTCTATCATATTTTCTGTATCAAACATTCATTCCATGTAACGGAGAAACATGTTATGTGCAAGTGGTTGAGAAATCTTGAACGAGAATTATGTCTGAAAATAATCTGATATTATAATGATGAGTTTTGGTAGAAGTACTAGCAATTTTTTAGAAAAAGGAAAATTCAATGGGGTCGATTAGAAGATCAATCAATAAACAGTTCTGCGATTGGACTCATGAACTTGCGCTTAGTAAGGAAACATTAATGTTTGAAGGTGGGTAAAAGGTGAAGGTAAAAAACAAATTTTGGGCAGGACGAAGTTTGCCGGGTCAGCTAGTCTGTTCAATAAATTAAGTGTTAGATTTAGTTAGTTTTAAATTTGTAGTCTTAATTATATATGGAATAAGTTTTATTTTATGGTGAATTTTGACTTTGTGAACGTTAGATAATACGTAATTGAGTCTGATTAATAAACGTCAAAGTTATTTTATTGACGTAGAACTACGTCTTTCAGGAAGGGTGCCAAATTAGAAAACAGGTCACGTTTTTATGAAATAAAGTTAATGTTAATAACATTTTTCACTGTGAACGAATTCTCATGATTTGCATACCAATCGAATCGGAAATTCTCTAAGATTTGTTTGATATGCTATATATTACAGTTCGCTAATCTCTAAACGGTTTAAATTAATGAAAACTGGAAGAACTTCCTTTTTTCCCAAACATTTGTTCTGCCGATTTGTGTGCTAACCATAACCGTTTTTCGAATTACATTAAATTATTACATATTACAACTCGAACATTTCTTAATAGATCGGAAGGATGTTTGCATCAATTGGTAGGAAATATTTCTATGCCTCTATCACAATCAATAAAATGTTATTTTATTGTTGTGATATTAACAGCCAAGTTTTGATTGGCCCAATTTACGGTTTCTCCAACCCAGACTTCAAAATCGATGTACCTGTGGAAATCCGCTCTGAAAATATACGTGCAAGTCAGGGTTATTTTTGTTCCTACCGAGCTGTGTTTCCCTAACACGGACTTCAAAATCAATCTGCCTGGGGGAATCCACTTTGTCAAAACATGCATGTCAGGGGTATTTTTTCCCACTGAGCTGTGTTTCCCTAACACGGACTTCAAAATTAATGTGCCTTGGGAAGACCGCTTTGCAAATACATGCAAGTCGGGGGTATTTTTTGGCGTTGAGTACATTTGTACTGGCTTGTCGTTGTGCAGACCGGAATATGTTTCCCTAAAACGTACTTTTAAACTGAAAAGCCTGGGAAAATGAATGAAAATGAACAATTGTACTAACAGTATCCAAATCAGTAACGACGGGCTGACACCACTTATGAACGTTTTATTCAAAATTGAAACCAAAACTGCTTCCAAAAACTTCCAACTGACGGTTTTGGAAACCGTAGAAGGGAATCCGTGTTGAGTGGGACACTTTATTACGAGCGATTCCCAAAAGTGAGTTGACACCTTTCCGTACCAATTGTTTGGAAACCAGTGAACACCAAATCAGAAAGTAGTTCTCCCAACCATTCAACACCAGCGGAACATTGGCTTTCAGCCGGCTTCGATAGTTGAGATGCCTTGTATCGCCTCTAGACGAGAGAGTGGTCGAGTCCTAAATCGGAGCGCTATCAGTCGTATCCCCCGGTTGAGAAGCTTATCACTCCGTCGTGAGTCGGGTGAGAGCATTCGCTGGCTGGCATTCCGCAGGATAACCAGCAGTCTGTTCACGGCAGTGTTCGAAGGAAAAGGTACCTATCGTCGAGATTCAGTGCGCTATCGAACGTCTGCGGGAAAAGTTGTGCGATTGCGAATGCTGTCGGCTGGCAAGGAAGTGTTCTCACGCTGAAGGACGGACGGACGAACGGATATTCATTTGAAGCATTAATCGGGGCATTGAGTTGATATATAATTGGCAGTGATTTGATGGATTACCTCCTCTGGATGGTTTATGCGGTGTAAGGATCGTTGCAACTTGCAACTGAGATATGAAGTGTTACTAGATTTCCATTGGGTGTTTGCATTTTGGATATATGTGCTTGCCTTTGCTAGGATTCAATAGGATTAATACTGTGGCTGGAGTGATATGTGAATGTGTGACCGGGACATTGTGAAGCAAAAAATTAATGTGATGAATGTTCTAAGAAGATAATCAGCTCATAACAGTGTTATCACATAAATTGGAATTTATATTGGATAATAAACATAAAACGTTCCCAAGTTATAGTGATCGAAAAAGGTTTGCTGGTTCATGGGCTGTTAAGGAAGAAACGTAAACGTAAACGAGTCGCAAACAGTAAGTCACATTCAATCAATTATGCATTTATGTGTGCCATATCCTGCCAATCAATCACTCGTCGTATGATCTTTAGGGGCATCATGGATTCTACTGGCGTTATAATTCTCCGAAAGTGATTTTTTTTTGTTTTTACGTTTTTACGTTTTTATTCAGATGAATGTGAAATTATTTACATCCGTCGTGTTAGTGGATGGTATGAATTTAACAGCCTGATGCGAACGGATTGACAGATTGCAATTCGCCTAGGGGGATGTTATGCCGGATTATAAATTTATGCCATGCATGATGATTAATGGGGAAGATGGGGAAGAAAAATGTCGGCGCTTTGTCATTATCCGCGGAAAATGTCAGACGGCCGTGTGTTTGGAAATAAGGAAAAGGCATGAACAATGCTAGCATAATAGAATACGGCAGACAATTCGAATTGTGCAATGTAAAAATATGTACTCTGTCGGGATGTTAATGATTAAACGGGAACAGTCTGTACCGTTTAAACACGAAATTAATTTACATTCCGTGTAACGGTCATTGATCCGCTGGAATTCCGACTTGGAAAATTTTAAACAGAGAATTCAAACCATCGAAGATTGAAAATGTTAGACACGATATTTTTAAGATCTATTTATCGTGCACTATATGGATGTTTTATGTTGTATGTATAATTTTTATAGTAAATTAGTTTTTTTTTTGTTTTTGTTTGAGAGACATAGATATCTAATCTTTGAATTATAAAATTTCATAATGCATATAATGAAAAGTGTTCATTTCAGTACCTATCGAATAAATATTTCTAGAATTCCTTAAACATTTTTCTATTTTGCTTTAGACGAATTTCATGCCAACTCGTCTTAGGAGTTGGAGCACCATCGCAGATAGTAGTAAAACGTTGTGGATGTAAAGACATGGGTCATTAGGCAACTTTGCATACTTGAAATATTCGAAAAACTATTAGACTACTTTTTACAAAAAGCCAAATTTTGTTTCTTATTTTCTTACAAAATTTTATAACTTAAAAACTATACTTACAAAATTATTGTCAAAGGATGAAATGTAGGAAATTGTCACATGTAGGAAATTTTCACAAAACATTACCAAAAACAAAATTTGGAAAAAAATTTCGCTGACAAAAAAGTCATCTTAAAAATTCAAACTCATTTTTCTCAAAAACGTATTGTTGCAAAATGTTGTCAACAAAACTGTATGCAGGTTCTCTGATGTCATAAATTTCCTTTGTTCCACAGGATAAATTATCAAATTCCTAGAATTAATTGAACCCTTTTATTTTGTAAGTATAAATATAGAAATTTCTTCTTACATTTAGTTTCCTAGGTATGAGTTGTCCTGCATACAGTTAGACAGACTCTTATTTTTATCAATAGCCTATAAATTCAGCAATTATTTAATATTTTTTACATTTTTTATAAAAATAATAATTTTGATTCTTACTCAGAATGACAAGAAATAATTCAACGAATTATTTAAATTAATTTCGACTGCAATTATTTGCATATTCAATTCACTCGCTCACAATGGTATCGTTATAATCTAGATGAATTTCACAATGACTCGAATGATCTCTAGATCTCTTTATTGTTTATACATTTGAAGGGGTTCTGATGTAAGGTGCGACGAATTGTAATGCATTTCGGTAACACGTATTTTTTTTAAATTCTCAAATATATATATATATGAATAGCCCTTACAATTCCCAACAAGTCGTCCATACATCGGAAGATCGGCACATTTACAGGGAAAAGGTTTTTCGAACTTTTTCATGTTTTCTTTGAAAAAATACAACTTATCCTAATTTTGTTTAAACTCAAGATAGCAATATAGTGTATTCAACAAAGTTCTAGATCATATTAAAGTATAAACTTTTGTCGAAGACAAAAACTTTCTATCTTTAATAATTTTTGGAATATAAGTCATTTTTGAATAAAGACTCCTGAAAAAAAATGTTTTGTTCGTAACATTTTTGTGTGTAAATTCTTACGTTTGACATGTTCTTGACATGCTTCTAAATAGAGAAAGGTTAGCAGAGCGAGTAAATTGCGATAATTTATACATAAAAATGTTACGAATAAAACATCAATAGTATTTCTTCAATGAAAAAAATGAAAAAGTTGTTGCTCGATAAACTTTTTTCCATGTAAATGTGCCCATCGTCCGATGTATGCAAAACTTGTTGGAAATGTGAAAAACTATTTATATTTTTTTTTCAGAATTTTAAAAGCATATGTTTTCGAGAAAAACGAATTTTAATTTTCAAAATATTTTTTTTTTCAATGAATTTTTTTTCCAATTTATGTTTTGAGTTTTTTCAACATTTTTTCGGAAAATTTTAATTTGAAAACTATAACATCTTCAAAAAGATGGTATGAGATTGAAATGTAGGAAATTACTTAGGTTTTCATTAAAAATAATCAAATATTTTAAGATACGACCGCATTGTTGACCTAGAACTACACTGTTATTTTATATAAGTCGCTTGTTCATACCTCCGGATATTATTCTATGATGTTGTGAAATTTTAGAAACAACTGCTTAGTAGAATAATCTCTGAAATGGATTTTTCATTGTAGAATCAGTTGGCGAATTAATTGATGATTCATCCATGCCCTCGCAAAACAATATACTAGCTGATCGTATGTCGCAATTTATTTCATACCTCGAACGCTATTCCGGTGGCCTTTTTCGCAATTGAAATAGACTCGATTATATACATGTTGCACCAGCACCATTATTCAACATCTCATAATTACATCAATATATCTTTGGCACCGCATGGAAACAAAAACAATGACAACACTTGCAAGTATCAAATATCATGCTACATGTTATTTAGTATTGCCTCAAAGGAATCGCACCTCTAGGCATCGTTCGTACAACGTAAACCAAGCGCCAAACAAGCGTTCGCCATAGCATGCATGCAGAGCCATACATTGGTGGCTTGAAACTACTAGGAATATAAATACTTCTCATCATTTTACGCTATTCTCAAAAGAAACGCTTCTGTTAATATTACTGGCATCGAAAAAAGTTGCATTACTTTCTCATGCTCGAGAGAAGCGCAGCTGTCACCCTTAGTGGAGGAAGTTTTGCTACTGGCAAGCGAAACCTAATCACATACAAAATTCCAGAACGTCATTCACTTTCTTGGTGACTAAACAAGTGAAATAAACTCTGTTTGTTAATAACAACCTTTTCGAGTAGTAGCAGTAGCAATGCTTCATTATGATCAATATTAGCGCAAATGCAATCCTAGTTGAAGACTGTTTTGCGACTGGCACGCGAACCCAAATAACTTATAACATTCCAGTAAGACATTCAAGATGCTTGGTATTCCCCAAATAATTTTTCGGCGCACAACCTTAACGCTTGCTTCGCCATAACGTCAGTTTAATGCATTGATGCATTCTCAAAGGCACCAACGAAGCCCTCATGATGGCGGAAGAAAACTATTTTAACTGCTTGGAAAAAAGACTGAATTATGCCACACAGCTTGTATTCTGCTGTAACACCCATCAATGTGAATTCACTGATGAGTTTGTCAAGAGCGATCGCCTTCACCACCAGCGGGGGAAGCTTGATTTTGGTTGCTGTCTGGGTAACGACGTTTACATTTTCGACCGACGCGCCGAAATCGCCTACTTCGCTGTTATTCGATGCGGTGTCCCACTCGCGAGGGCTCGGTTCAGTGCAAGCGCTTTTCACTGCATCAACATCGCGTGCATCTTTATATGACGCTTGCCTCGAAATTTTATTGCCCCTGCCAATGCGTTCGTTTTTTGCAGGGCTCGAGCCTGCGTTCCTCTTCTTCTTACTCATCACACACTATGCGAAGCGTCCAATTTATGACGCGGAAAAAAACACACGATACGAATAACGCGAAAAACAGAAAAACAGAAACAGAAAAACCAAACGACGATATCCAAGTTGGATTACCACTGGTGGGGTCCAATCTTAGATCGAAGCGCAGCGAAAGCAAAGCGAACTGGATTGCTCAACAGTCCGATGCCGAATGAAAGTTTGCCTCAGCGAGATCTACTGTTTATACTCTAGGCAAGTATTCCCCTTCATTCTTATACTTTTCCTTTGCTCACGGAGACTTTGAATCCTACGATTTCCCCTCCGTTGGTCATCGATAAGTTGCTCGTTATTGACAGCTCTGTTCGGGAAAGCACACAAATGGATTGAACAAATGTATGGGAAAATAAAAACGCTTAAAGTTTTCATGAATTTTAACCATTTACAAACCAAGGGATTCTAATGTTTAGCATATTAAACAAATCTTACGGAATTTCTGATTCCTTTAGTATGTAAATCGCCAAAATCCGTTCGCTGCAAAAATAGTTATTAACGTTAACTTTATTTCATAAAAACGTGACCTGTTTTCTGATTTGGCACCCTTAATGAAAGACGTAGTTCTACGTCAAAGAAAATGTTTTGAAAATTGCAATTCATTTTTCTCGAAAACATATGCTTTTAAAATTCTGAAAAAATAGATATAAATAGCCCTTAAAATTTCCAACAAGTTTTACATACATCGGACGATGGGCAACTTTACATAGAGAAAGTTTTTCGAACAACAACTTTTTAATTTTTTTCTTTAAAAAAAAACTATTAATGTTTAATTGGCAACATTTTTATGTATAATTTATCGCAATTTACATGCTCTGCTAACTTTTCTCTATTTAGAAACATGTCAAGAACATGTCAAACGTGAGAATTTACACACAAAAATGTTACGAACAAAACATTTTTTTTCAGGAGTTTTTATACAAAAATGACTTATATTCCAAAAACTATAACTGATAGAAAGTTGACGTCATGAACAAAAGTTCATATTTTAATAAGATCTAAAACTTTGTCGAATACACTATATCGCTATCTTGACTTCAAACAAAATTAGGATCAGTTGTATTTTTTTTTCAAAGAAAATATTTAAAAAAAAGTTGTTGTAAGAAAAACTTTTTCCCTGTAAAAGTGCCCATCTTCCGATGTGTAGACGACTTGTTGGAAATTTTAAGGGCTATTCATATATATATATATATATATATATATATATATATATATATATATATATATATATATATATATATATATATATATATATATATATATATATATATATGTGAATTTTAAAAAATTCGTTTTTGAGAAAAATGAATTTTAATTTTTAAAATAACTTTTTTGTCAGCGACATTTTTTTCCAAAAAATGTTTGGTATTTTTTCGTATAAATTTAAACAATTTCCTACATTTCATCCTCTGACGTGAATTTTGTAGGTATCATAGTAATCATAGTTTTGTGTCTCAAAAAGTTATACTGAGGAAAAATAATAAGGAAAGTATCTGTCAGAAATGGTCTGAGATCTGATCTCAACGCTGGTATAGGCAAGTTGTAAAGCCAGAGAAGTGTGTTGAAGAAAACAATAAGAATTTTAACGATAACTTCACTTTAAACACTTTTTTTTTCAGATGAAATTAATTATTTTTCGGACTTGAAAAAAATCTTTATACCATTTTTTAAGTCGTAATGATCGATAATGATCTAGGGGGAAAATGTTGAATGATTATTATTTCAAATTGAAGAGAGGTTCACGTCGTCATGATACATGATTTTTGTGTCAATTTTATCTTAGAAATGGTCTATGATAAATCAAACACTTTCTATGAGGGAATCAAAGACTTCTTCTTGAGATCTCAACTTGGAAACTATTTGTCTGATCAGAAGGAATACAAATTAATTAAAAATCATACACAAATTTTCCCATACGGAAAAAAATACACTACACAATATATTGTTGTTCGTTAATTTCGCATCTAATTTGAATAAAACGCATTTTATTTTCATCGTCACCATCAAATTTCCATAAAACTTTCTTCTCTCACCTTTTAGGAGTAAAAATTCCATTCCATTTTTACAAGAACATCTCAAGTAATCTACCCCTACTATGCATTCAAGTTCCTTTCAGTTAAAGAGACATTCCGGGGCTTATGGAATCTTTTTTTATTTCATTGATAGGAAAAAATAGTTTTTAACCGGCATCGTAAATCAAAATCCATTCAAAGATAGGAAAATCAGACATGCCTACAGTACCAAACCATGAATCTATATTGAAATCCCAATTGAATGATGCATGGGGAATTCGAATAGGATACTTTTTGATGAAGTCTTAAAATAGCTTGCCTTTCTCAGGTTTATATACAATAGGGTGCCAAAGAATGTATGGGAAAAAAATCGACCCTAAAATTTCAAAAAGTTACCCTTTACAAAATGTTCACCACCTCGACAAAAAAAACCCTAGGCCAAATTTCAGCTCAATCGGACATAAGGGAGAGTGGCGCAAAGCGGTCAAAGTTTGATTTTTTTTTTGAAAATCGAAAAATCACCCAAAGAGAGGAGTAAAGGAAATGGGGGGTTTCGAAAAAAATTGATGCCAAATGTCTTAAAATGGCATTAAACGTCAAGATCTAGTGTTATATCGAACTTTTTTATGTCAAAAATCGACACTCTGAGACTTAGTTTTTTTTCGGAATACGAAACGAAAAATATGAGTTTGGGTGCCAATGAAAATATTTATTTCGATTTTTCATTAGGAACTTGCTACGAAATGTTGATTTGCACGATAATATACCTGATGCAAAATATTGGCTCATTCGGACTTCATTTACTGGTGTCACAAACGTTAAAATTTGAGTTTTTTTGAAAACAGAAAAATCATCGGAAATCGGGGTTTTTATAAAAAATTTATGTCTCAAAAAACATTTTTTTGTCGAAAATAGATTTTTCAGGCAAAAAACCGATTTTTTTAACAAAAAAAAATCGAGATAACTGTAAATCTCGACGTGTCATGCAATTTTATGACATTTGACATTTTTTTGAACACCTCGATTTTCGGTGATTGTTTTTCAAAAAAAACTCAAATTATAACGTTTGTGACACCAGTAAATGAAGTCCGAATGAGCTAATATTTTGCAACGGGCATATTATCATACAAATCAACATTGCGTAGCAAGTTCCGAATGAAAAATCGAGATAACTATTTTTATTGGCACCCAATAACATATTTTTCGTTTCGTATTCCGAAAAAACCAGAGTGTCGATTTTTGACAGAATGATAATTTTTTGAGATGACACTAGATTTCGACGTTTCAGGCCATTTTAAGACATTTGGCATCAAATTTTGTTTCGAAAACCCCGATTTCCTTTACTTCCCCCTTGGGTGAATTTTCGATTTTCCAAAAACTCAAACTTTGCCGCTTTGCTCCACTCTTGCTTAAGTCCGACTGAGCTGATATTTGGCATAGGGTGTTTTTTCGAGGCGGTGAACATTTTTTATGGGGTAAATTTTTGAATTTCGAGATAACCATTGTCATTGGCAACCTAAACATACAGCTTTGAGTATCAAAATTAACAAAAACATTGCAATGAATTTATTTTATTTATTTATTTATTCATTTCGTCAAACAAATGTAGACTACACACTTATACACTAATGTTACAATGTTTTCTTAGGTTAAATATTATTTTTGCGGTACATGTTTCTTTTTAGCTGTTTTTTATTCATTGTTGTGTCAATTATTTCGCAGTGCTGATTGTATATACGCATCATGCGATTGATAGGGGCGTTATTTGCATAATTTGTTCTGGATGTTTTGGTTAGAAACAAATTTCGCGTTCTTAGTTGACGCCCAGGTACATAGAAATTTAGTTTTTCTAGTAATTCAGCTGACTGTACTCGTTGCGGAATTAGGTCATTAACAAAAGAAAGCATTGCAAATTCACGGCGTTCTTTTAGTGTTTGGATGTTTATGAGCATGCAACGTGCTTCATATGAAGGAAGTGGAAATGAGGTCCAGTTGAGTTTACGAAGTGCAAATAGAAGAAACTGTTTCTGGACTGACTCAATGCGTTCTTCATGTACGACCATATACGGGTTCCAAACGATGTTACAGTATTCCAGAATAGGCCTTACATATGTAATATATAAAAGCTTTATTGTGTATGGGTCCTGGAAGTTATGTGAGAAGCGTTTGACAAAACTTAACACACTATTCGCCTTATTTATTACAGAGTTGTAGTGTTCTATGAATGTGAGTTTACAGTCCAGGACGACGCCTAGATCTCTAACTATTTCACATTTTTCTACATTTTGATTTCCAAGACATATTACAATATTTGGTACATGTTTTTTTCTGCTAAATGTTATAGAGTTGCACTTTTTCACATTCAGTGTTAGTAGATTTTTATCACACCAAGTATGGAATACATGTATTTCGTTTCGAAATGCTTCGATGTCGTTTTCATTTCCAATTTCCGCGAAAAGCTTCATGTCGTCGGCATACACAAGTACATTGATACGCTTGAGAACGAAGGAGATGTCATTAACGTACAGAATGAAAAGAAGAGGACCAAGATGAGAGCCTTGTGGGACTCCCGATGTGACTTTTACTGGATTTGAAAGAGAATTTTGAAAATGAACAATTTGTTCACGGTTTGTTAGATAAGAATTGAGCCAGTTTAAGAGTCTTTGTTCCATTCCTATTTTCTGCAATTTGAAGAGTAGTAATGGAATGTCGATGCGGTCAAATGCTTTACTGAAGTCAGTGTAAAGAGTTTCTACGTGTTTGCCATTTTCCATTGCATTCAAAATAAAAGTCACAAAAGCCAACAGATTAGTTGCAGTTGAACGGCCTTTGAAGAAGCCATGTTGCATACACGTAATTCTATTTTTTACTTGTTGGAAGACTTTTTCGTTGACTATTGCTTCGAATAGTTTAGGAATGCAAGAGATAATGTCAATTCCACGATAATTACGTACGTCAGATTTAGCGCCTGATTTAAAGATAGGTACCAAAAAAGATTGTTTCCATTTTTCTGGGAATATTCCAGTTTGTAGTGACATATTGAAAATGCAATGTAAGGGAAGGGTGAGTTCCTCAGCCAGGTTCTTTAGGAATATAGGTGCTATTCCGTCAGGTCCTGGTCCTTTTGTTCCCTCTAATTTTTTTAGTGCATGGCATATTTCCTGTTGTGAAAGATAGTTCACCGATATGTCATTTGGATAATCCGGTAAAAATGAAAAGTAGTTCCGATCGCGATTTTCTTCGGAAAATGTGGTATATACTTCCTGAAAGAAATTTGCAAAGAGATTACAAATTTCGTTCGAAGAATTCCTCACATCCTCATCGAGATGCATCTGCGATGGGAAGTTATTGCTTTTGAGCTTAGACTTTACGTAATTAAAGAATTTCTTCGGGCATGATTTGACTTCAGTTTCGACCTTTCTATTGTACTCTTCGTGTGCACTTTTAATTGCAAAATTTAATTCTTGGGAAATATTTTGATATTCAAGCAAATTTTGATGACTTTTGTCTATTTTGTATTTTTTATGTGCTTTTTGTTTTTTATTCTTTAGATTTCTTATTTGAACGTTAAACCAAATAGGATATTTGCTGGTTGAATTTCTTCGTCTTCTTTTCTTCGGCACAAATTCTGATATTATGTTATTCAGAATTTCGTGAAGAATATGTACAGTTAAGTTGACATCTCGTTCGCTGTTTAATAAAGTTTGCCATTCTATGGCTTGTAGGCTACATTTGATTGCTTCAAAGTTCGTCTTGTTATATTCCGGTACTTCTTCATACTCCCAGTCGATGGGCAATTGTCTATTATGTCTAATTCAACACTTTTGTTTATTTTGATTTCTTGGATCTAGTGTTAGCCACGCAACATTCGCTGGAAGCTCCAATTCCCTGCCTCAAAATTAAAAAAAAATCAGAGTATCGGAATGCTAAATGCTGAAGTTATTACTGGCACTGCTCAAGCTCTATAAATCTCATAGGGACTGGTTCCAGCGCTCCGTAGATGGAAAATTTAAATTTGCATTCCACCACGGTTTTTTTCTTTTCGAGATGTGATGAAATCGCTTGGGAAATAGGAAAAAGTGGAGCCAATGATAGACTTTTTTTTCTTTGTTTGTTCCACCATTTTTATTGTCCTCCCAATCGCATCGAACAAAACGAGCTATCAGAAAATGCTAACAGAAAATCCTAGGATCGTTGCAGTCATTGAAAGCTTTCCAAGACGACGGAACGCAGACAGAGTGGTGCAAAAGTATATGGAAGAAAGTTACAATATGACCTTCTCATGAAAAACTCATCGACGGAATGCGTGAAATAGGAATGTAGATAAAAATACACCGTTTCTATTCTTAACGATAGTTTTGCGAATTATAAACATAATTGTCTTTTTGTCTTTTGAATATATTTTTTTTTTATGAAAAAATAAATCTCATGGAAGACCAAACCTTCAAAAGTATACATGCACAGTGAGTCCTGCCACATGTAGAAAGTGTGTGATTTATCTCGGAGCTGAGCTGTAGCTAAAAATATTTAATCTAAACGGAAATGCGTCATTTCATATACACTAGGGTGGCAATGGCAGTATGGAAAAAAATTCATTCATCGAATTTTAAAAACCGACCATGTACATTTTGTTTATTGGCCCCAAAAAAATAACCTGTGCAAAGTATCAGCTCAATCGGACATGATTGAAGGGTGCATCAAAGCGCTCGAAGTTTTGATTTTTTGATCCTCGAAAATCTTCCAAGTATGGTTTTGGGTGCCAATAAAAATAGTTATCTCGATTTTTCATTCGAAACTTGCTACAAAATGTTGATTTGCACGATCATATACTCTATGCAAAATATTTGCTCATTCGGACTTCATATACTCGTGTTACAAACGTTAAAATTAGAGTTTTTTTTTGAAAAACCGAAAAATCACCGAAAATCGAGGTTTAAACAAAATTAATGCGGAATGTATTAGAATTGTATTACTCTTCGAGATTTACAGTTATCTCGGAATTGTTTTTGTAAAAAAAAAATTGTTTTTGGCACTTCCGCCTTTTGGCACACTTCGCCTGAAAATAGATTTTTGACAAAAAATTTTTTTTTCGATATTTGGCATCAATTTTTTTTTTTAAATACACCGATTTCCGGTGACTTTTCGGTTTTACAAAAAAGCTCAAATTTTAACGTCTGCGACATCAGTGAATGAAGTTCGAATAAGCTAATATTTTTCATGAATATATTATCGTGCCAATCAACATTTCGTAGCAAGTTCCGTAAGAAAAATCGAGATAACCCAAAACCATACTTTTCATTTCGTACTCCGAAAAAAAACCCAGAGTGCCGATTTATGACAAAAGAAAATTCCAGATGACACTAGATCTCGACGTTTCATGCAATTTCAAGACATGTGGCATCAACATTTTTTTTCTAAAACTCCTATTTCCTTTTTCCTCCCCCCTTGGGTGATTTTTCGATTTTCATAAAACTCAAACTTTGACCGCTTTGCGCCACTCTCCCTTAAGTCCGATTGAGCTGAAATTCGGCATAGGGTGGTTTTTCGAGGGGGTAAACATTTTGTGTAGGGTAACTTTTGAAATTTTAGTTTCGAAATCGAGTTTTTCCCATACATTCATTGGCACCCTAATGGAGACGTATAACAGATTACAGGATGAATGTATGTAATGTGTGTAGCCGATTCTGTTGTAAAATGAAAATCCAAAAACTAATCTTGCATCAAAAAAGGAAAAATTGCAAACGTTTTTTTATTTTTTTTTTCCTAAATCATTAATTTATGTTTTCAATTGATAAAAATTAATAAAATTTATTTACAGGTCAATCTACCATGTTCGTACTGATGATGATGATTTTTTTGTTGTTGTTTTGTTAATGTAAAGGGTGTGTCACATTAAATTGCATCACGGAAAAAACGCTGTAGAAATTCGCCCAGTAGACCGATCCTTTTGAAAATTTTAGACAGTAAAATAAAAACTATTAAACAACTTTTGGCATTTTCTTTTTATTCATACTTCGAGCCCAAGCCCGTATGCTCGCACCTTCCTCTTTACCCCGTCCATAAGGTTCTGTACAACGTCAGGTTGTAGTTTTTTTTTTTGAACAGAAATCCATTTTCTCTTGAAGTCCGCCTCCGATTTGACAACTTTTGGGTTCTTCCGGAGGTCCTGCTTCATAATCGCCCAATATTTCGAAGCTCCGGCGCGTTGGGCGGGTTCATTTCCTTTGATACGAAGGTGACCCCGTTGGCTTCGTACCACTCCAACACGTCCTTTGAATAGTGGCACGAAGCGAGATCCGGCCAGGCCCCGGTCGGGCCCTCATGCTGCTTCAATAGTGGTAGTAAGCGCTTCTGTAGGCACTCCTTGAGGTAAACCTGCCCGTTTACCGTGCCGGTCATCACGAAGGGGGCGCTCCGCTTTCCGCAAGAGCAGATCGCTTGCCACACCATGTACTTTTTGGCAAACTTGGATAGTTTCTGCTTGCGAATCTCCTCCGGAACGCTGAATTTGTCCTCTGCGGAGAAGAACAACAGGCCCGGCAGCTGACGAAAGTCCGCTTTGACGTAGGTTTCGTCGTCCATTACAAGGCAATGCGGCTTCGTCAGCATTTTGGTGTACAGCTTCCGGGCTCGCGTCTTCCCCACCATGTTTTGCCTTTCGTCGCGGTTAGGAGCCTTCTGAACCTTGTAAGTACGCAGGCCCTCCCGCTGCTTGGTCCGCTGGACGAATGAACTTGACAAATTCAGCTTATTGGCGACATCCCGGACCGAACTTCTCGGATCACGTCTAAACTGCTTAACTACGCGCTTGTGATCTTTTTCATTGACGAAGCATCCATTTTTGCCGTTCTTCACCTTCCGGTCGATGGTTAGGTTTTCGAAGTATCGTTTTAGTACTCTGCTGACCGTGGATTGGACGATTCCCAGCATCTTACCGATATCCCGATGTGACAACTCCGGATTCTCGAAATGAGTGCACAGGATTAATTCACGACGCTCTTTTTCGTTCGACGACATTTTTCCAAATTTACGAAAAATTGACAGTGAAGCATGGCCAACGTGATCTATACACTCTTATCTGATTATAAGCGAAAGCTGAAGATATAATTCCTAAAAATTAAATTTCTACAGCGTTTTTTCCGTGATGCAATTTGATGTGACACACCCTTTATATTGTAAAAAAAAGTAATAAGCGTTGTCTACGCGAGTTTGAGCCTCGCGCGCGCGTTTGGAGGGCCTGGACTATGTTAATGGAACACTGGCAGAACACTGATACATAATGAAATTTTTATGTGGGTCTGAAGTGGAAACTGGAATGGGGATAGCTCATTCAGAATTGTCGTAAACTATCTTTTTATAAGATGGATATATCGAGTATTTCTGAATGTGGCAGATCTCTATCATGTTCTAAGTAGACACTTTTAGATATTGGGTTCGATTCCCAATCTGTCAAGGATCTTCCCGGGTTGGAAATTTTCTTGACATGCCCTAAAAAAACTTTGGGTCTGAAGTTGGAATTATCATTATGATAATGTAGATAAGGATAGGACCATTGTTTTTCTTTTAAAGTTTTTGCCTATTTATGATGTTCGATTAATAGAAATTCATGCCTGCAACAGAGTCAGTTCGCTGTTTTGTTTTATAACACTGATATCTTAATTTGGTTAAATATAAATATTATCTATTATATAAAACAGCCAGTTCAAACCTTTGTAGGGGTATGAGGAGGGTCTTCATCATTTATTTATTTATTTATAAACTCGACAATCGGTTGCTAAATCTTATATACGGAAATTTGGAAATTTTTCCACCCATCTAACACAATAAAAAAAATTATATATCTTTTTCTAAAGGCTCCCATTTGGATTGGTCCAATATATGGTCCCCCAGTTTTGCCGCCTAAAATGAGCCAGTAAAGTAGCATCGGAGCTGAAATCGAACATAACAAAAACAATCGTAGTTAGAGAATGAACTCTCCGCTAATTTATATATGTTACTAGCTGACCCGGCAAACTTCGTCCCGCCCAAAACTTATTTTTCGTTATCACATCTACGTTTTCTTACTGAGCGCTATTCATGGGTTCAATCGCAGAATTATTCATTGATTGATCTTCTAATCTACCCTTTAAAATTACCTTTTACTATAAAATTCCTAGTACTTCTACCAAAACTCGACATTATAATATCAGAATATTTTCAGACACAATTCTCGTTCAATATTTTTCAACCACTTGTAAATAACATGTTTCTCCGTTACGTTACATGCCAAATTTGGTTTTATTTGATTGATTAATTCTCGAAAAATGCAGAAATTTCTGTTTCATTTGTATGGCAGCCCTCCTTAGAAGGTGGGGGGGAAGGTTTTTGGAGTGTCTAACCACTATAGAATCATTTATACTTCACCCTTCAACCTCTATATGCCTTTTTTGCTTGATTCATTCTCGAGTAATGTAGAAATTTGTGTTTCATATGTATGGCAACCCCTCCTTAGAGAGGGAGGTGGAGTGTCTGACCACCATAAAATTATTTATTGCACCCTCAAACCTCCATATGACTAATTTGGTTTCATTTGCTTGTTTAATTCTCGAGTAATGCAGAAATTTGTGCTTCATTTGTATGGCAGTCCCCCTTAAAAGAGGGGGGAGGGGTATCTTACCACCAAAGAAATATTTATTGCACCCTAACGTTTCCATATGCCAAATTTTGTTTAATTTGCTTGATTCATTCTCGAGTAATGCAAAAATTTTTGTTTCATTTGTATGGCAGAACACCCACCCGCCCTCAAAGAGATGGTTCATTTAACGTACTCATCATTTACTCACACCGTTGGTGTAAGTAAAAAAAAATCAGACTTTAAATAACCAGTCAGTTTAATTTACTTATTTTTATAATTATCAGTTACATAAATAAACAGCCCATTTTATCGTGCGTTAACAATACTTTTACAGTCTAAATGGTATGCAGTCGAAGTTTAAACGATTTAGATATAGCTTCTTCTTCTTCTTCAATGGCACTAACGTTCCTAGAGGAACTTCGCCGTCTCAACGTAGTATTACTTGCGTCATTTTTATTAGTACTTAGTTGAGATTTCTATGCCAAATAACACGCCTTGAATGCATTCTGAGTGGCAAGCTCTAGAATACGCGTGATCACAGTGCAAGTCGGAGGCAATTTCTTTGACGAAAAATTCCCCCGACCAGAACGGGAATCGAACCCGAACACCCGGCATGTTAGTTATGACGCTAACCACTCGGCCAAGGGAGCACAAATTAGATATAGCTGCTGCATATAAATTTTACAACAAACTCAGCTGTTTAATTTATTTGCGAACATCTATTTTGAATATTTAACCCAATTTCAATAAAATACATCGATATTTGTTTAAAACTCCACTTTATAACATCTTTCAGTTGTTTTTTTGTTTGTTTGTTAATATCTCAAATTTCTTCATGTGAGGGTTAAAGTTATAAGAAGAGCCTCTGGAGAAGATTATAGGCTTGATGATAGATTTTCGCTCGGAAACCTTTTTTTTCTCTCGGCACTTGATTTTATCCAACATCCGCTTTGTGAATGCTCTATGTCTCAATGAGCCTTCTACAGAGTTTTCCAACTTTAAATTCCGAAAGTAAATTGAAATAAAACACACTTAGAATTCGAATTTCGATGAAACTTTTATTTCAAATTAAAGTTTGGTTTATGCCATTATGTGTGAAATACAACATCATTCAAATGTCCACCTAGGGCTTCCTCGCACACATTGATCCGGAACAGGTAATTTTCGATGACTTTTCGGCACATATGGGGCGGTATCTTGGTCATAACTTCACGAATGTTGTCTTTCAAATGTTCAAGAGTTTGCGGAGAGTTGGCATAGACACGGTCTTTCGCATAACCCCACAAAAAAAAGTCTAGCGGGTTCAAATCGCATGATTTGGACGGCCAATTGGCATCACCAAAACGCGAAATTATGCGTCCCTCAAATTTCGTTCGCAATATGGCCATGTTCGGTCGTGTTTTGTGACACGTGGTGCCGTCCTGCTGAAACCACATGTCATCCGTATCCATATCTTCAATTTGTGGCAAAAAAAATCGGTTAACATGCGGCCATAGCGCTCACCATTCACAGTTACCGTCTCGCCGTCCTCATTTTCAAATAAATACGGCCAGATGACTCCACCAGACCATAATGCGCACCACACAGTGACTTTAGGCGGATGCAATGGCCTCTCAACAATCACGTATGGATTTTCTGAGCCCCATATACGGAAATTTTGGGTGTTCACATAGCCACCGAGCTCGTAATGTGCCTCATCGCTCAAGAAAATTTGATGCGAAAATTCAGCATTTTGCTGCTGTTGTTCGTTCACCCAATCGACGTATGCCCGACGCATTCCATGGTCACCACGCTCCAATTTTTGTACCAGTTGGACTTTGTATGGATGTAGGTGCAAGTCCAAATGCAAAATTCGCCACAATGATGTGTTTGACAAGCCCAATTGCTGAGCACGCCGTGGAATCGAAACATTCGGGTCATCCTCCACACTGGCAGCAACAGCAGCAATATTTTCGGCCGAACGCACATTACGATGATGCACAGGTTTCACAATATCCGCTACGGATCCAGTTTGTTCGAATTTACGCACTACATTAGCGATTGTGTGCTCTGTAGGCCATCCATGACGACCAAAATCCGTCCGTAATGCTCGATGCTAAAACGATGGCAGACATTCAACTAACGATATGACGCTTTGGTTGACAGTTATGTCAAACGGTTGTCAGCGCAGGGCTGTATACTTTCGGAAGACCGAAATGGAAAACCCTGTACTACCATCTGTAATTCCGCGTCGCCCTGAATCGTGGCCGGTGAAATGGATTCATTTTCACCTTCCGTGTCGGAGTTATCATAGAATCGCAACAAATCTCTTTTTCCAGACATTTCACTAAATTTCTTTCAAACCTCTTTGAATACACCCTATAACAACTGAAAATATCGACGGAGACGGTTTGACTATTATCGGAAACGTACATGTTAACACTACAAGGCCACCTGGTGATTACGTCTAGCTATGCGAACAAACGTTTATTGAAACGATTGATTGTCCGCATAAATAGACGCAAGCGTTTTCCAAATGGAAAAAAATACGTTTTAATCCGCAAAATCTCCTAGGCCCTTTTTTGGCCGATAATATCCTTCAACCGGACAGATTATTTCATTGGAAATGTGCATGGTTATTCTTGTAGGCGAAAAAACTACAAAAATGCTCTTTCCCAACACTAATCTGCCGTTCTACGCATAGTTGTCCCATGTTACTTTTCGACAATTTTCAGTTTTCTTCGTTAAACGATGTTTTTATGCCTAATCTACTGGAAAAATACAAACAAAGTTAATATTTATTCCAAGTTTAAAAAAAAACAACACCAAGCTCAATTGTCCCATGTTTTTTTTCCAAAATATATATTTATATCAAGGCTCATATGGCGTTAGCCTGACGGGGCCGGAGTTCAATATTTTGACAGTTTTTCTTATTATCTATGTTAGTAATATGTAACCGATTACTCGCGGTCGGCTCGAGGTTAGTATTACAAGTGTTCTCGTAATTGGGATGTTGCTGTCTCCAATGCTCTGTACGTGTGCCCGACACGGGATACTATAATCAGGATGGTCTTATAGAAGTTGGACAGAGTGTATGTGAAAGATGTCAAAAGTATGTTTGCGGAAGATGAACACATAAAAAATGAACCACTAATAATGCATTATTTTATTCCAAATTGAAATAATTTTTTTTCCATTGGTAATATGTACTAACAACATATCATCTAACTGTGAATAATATAAAAAATATAGAAAACTTATTTCAAACGAATTTTTCTACACATTAGTTATCCTTTCGCAATGAAGTAATTTTGACTGCTTTCATACAAAGCTTCAGTCTTTCTAGTGTTAACCAGGACAGAAGCTTCCGTTATTCACACACACACCCACACACATGCCAGAGCGAAGTGCAAATAAAATCGTATTCTGCAGAAAGGATTTCCGATTTTCCGGGAATAATCACATTTGTGGAAATTCGCGATGCTGTTTGGCGATGTTTGAGTTGCGATATTCCAGCTTTTCCGGCATCACGAGAGAACTCATGCAAAATCAGGTACAGTACGGATATGATTGGATAAATATTATGATTTCTGTGGAAGGTACAAGTTCAAGCATGCTCTCTACGCATATTACTCTATGCGGTTCATGTCGGAAAAGATACCCGGCTAGGGCAAACCTACAAAGCTTTTACTTGGCCGGGAACATGTAACCTAGTTACCTAGTCTTATGGCACGATGAGGAACCGTGCATAAAAATATATTGTTATTTCCCAAGCTTTGGCAGAAGCCAAAATTTCTAACACTCACTTACGCTGAGCCGGTCTTATGACCCCTTCGACAAGCGTCTCATACCCTGAGCTAACCGGGAGTTTAGCCCCCTCCACAAGGTAGTTTTGACGGAATAACTCTTCAGGGCGCCGTTGCACAAATGTGCTTTTGCCAGACCAAATTTTGAATTGTTACTCATCGGCATAGTGGTGCATCGGCATTCTACAACAATCATAACATAACCATTATCCTGGAAGTACAATGTTTCAAGGTGGTTGTAAAATTCTATTCACATAAAATTGGAAATGTTAAAATCAGCCCTGTCTCATGATGGTTTTGTCGAACGGATTGTGATGAAATTTTCACCTTCGAAAAAGAAACATGTCAAAGAATTACAGAATCGGTCATTAGGGGCTACGTTATAAAATAAGAGGAATGAAATGATATGATGGTGATGAATGGTGGCGAAGTCTCAAAGTGGCTTCGGTAACCCAGTTTGAGGTAACAGTGGGGTGCGCCTAATATTTGATCTACCTCCCAACGCAATTCCTTTGTAGCTCCACAATAAGAAATTCTTCTATCTGTTCTCACTACTAAGTTATGCACATCGTTTCCTAGCCACACCACATACCAGAGAGATTTTTTTTCATTACAAGGAGCACACATCCTCGTGGCCTTGCCTTAGCTCGTTTACAATGACACTGCATGCAAATTTGAATCTTTTACTTATCCCACCAGCGTTTTAATGTTAAGTATTCTTTTCACATGGTTTAATCGTGACGAAAGCGTTTTGCATTTCAACTAGTAAAAAAAATGCGAAAAGACTATGACCATGGGAGGTGACTTCATGTTCCAAGTGCGACAGATTTTCCTACTTTAACTCCCGTTTAGCGTTACTAAAGTAAGTGAACATAATCACACGATTGCGATTTCATTACGTTCTTTCCCAAATTTGATCAGGAGCAATAGTAAGTCATGTTTATAACCCGGATAAGGAGTTTTACCCGCTAATTTGTTTGGACTGTTTCAGCACCGTTCCCTGGTAGTAGCTACGAGGAAGGGGATTTGGCATGCACATAAAGTACCGTGAGAGATATGACGATAATCCAATGATTCCGACAAAGCACACGTTGGGCATACAAACAAGCGAAATTCCTCGGCCCGCATCATGAAACTCGCAATAGGCTGTGGCATGATAAAACACGGCCCCGGATAAGCGTTGAAAGCATTTCAAAGGTTAACCGGCGTGGTATTATCGCGTGTTTATCAAAAGCATAGATTATGGGACGAACGGTGTGTGCTGTGTGCCAGAGGAAATAAAGGATGCAGCAAGGATAATGCTCGGACTGAGTTTTTACTTTCTTCGCCAAGAGAGGTATTCATATACAATTGCCAATTTATGGTATATACAAAACTTCTATAGGAAAAACCTGTATTTTTATCGTCATTTACAGCTTCTACCTTACTTTGAATCGTCGAAACCACTCAAACACTAGTGTTTTGGACAAACAATTATCACCATTAGCTATTTTCAGCAATTAAAACTTTTCGAGAACTGCCCTTCGGAGTTGAAAGTGCGCCAATATATCCTAGAATGGCAATCAGAGGAATTTCAAAACTAAGGGAGCAATGTCTCATATGCTATCATTATGAGATTCGAAATTAAGGTAACAATTACGTATGCACGTTGATTAGTTAACTATAAGTCAATTGATACCATAAGGACTTTGAATACCATAGTGTTAGAAATTATTTTTGTTGAGAATTATGTCTTCTGGGAACATATTAGGCTGTCAAAAAAGTCCTGCGGTATTTCCGCGAGGTGTCGTTGTAAGCGCGTAGTTCTAGTTGTATTCATTGTATCGAGTCATACTATAGCTTGTTGGAAAGGTATTTTTGCGCGCTATAATATAGTCCTTGACAGTGTTTTGTTTGGTTAAGTCGTTCGTGAGTTATAGTGTCGTAAATATGGAGCAAAATAAAGGGAAAATCCGACATATTTTACAATACTACTATGGCAAAGGCAAAAATGCATCTCAAGTTGCCAATAAAATTTGTGCAGTTTATGGACCCGATACAGTTTCCATTTTTACCGCATAACGATGGTTTCAACGTTTTCGTTCTGGTGTAGAGGTCGTCAAAGATGCGCCACGCTCCGGAAGGCCTGTCGTCGAAAATTGCGACAAAATCGCTGAATTAGCCGAGAAAGACCGGCATAGTAGCAGCCGTAGCATCGACCAAGAGCTGGGGATAAGTCATCAAACCGTTATTAACCATTTGAAGAAGCTTGGATTCACAAAGAAGCTCGATGTATGGGTGCCACACACGATGACGCAAAAAAACATCTTTGACCGTATCGACGCATGTGAATCGCTGCTAAATCGCAACAAAATCGACCCGTTTCTGAAGCGGATGGTGACTGGCGATGAAAAGTGGGTCACTTACGACAACGTGAAGCGCAAACGGTCGTGGTCGAAGCCCGCTGAAGCGGCTCAGACGGTGGCCAAGCCCTCATTAACGGCCAGGAAGGTTCTGCTGTGTGTTTGGTGGGATTGTCAAGGAATAATCTATTATGAGCTGCTTCCCTATGGCCAAACGCTCAATTCGGACCTGTACTGCCAACAACTGGACCGCTTGAAGGTAGCACTCATGAAGAAGAGGCCATCTTTGATAAACAGAGGCCGCATTGTCTTCCATCAGGACAACGCCAGGCCACACACTTCTTTGGTGACGCGCCAGAAGCTCCGGGAGCTCGGATGGGAGGTTCTTTTGCATCCGCCGTATAGTCCGGACCTTGCACCAAGTGACTCGCCAATAAGGAAGCGAGCTTCTATAACAGGGGTATTATGAAGTTGGCATCTCGTTGGGAACAAGTCATCGAACAAAACGGCGCATATTTGACTTAAAACAGATGATTGTAACTAATTTTATGAACAAATGAAAATTCAAAAAAAATACCGCAGGACTTTTTTGACAGCCTATATTAGGGTGAAATATTAAGGGTGAAAAAAGAAAAAAAACAAAAAATAAATAGCACCACGAAAGCTTTTCATCTCTATGCTCTGCTATTTTATTACTAATTTATGATTTTTTGACGTAGAACTACGTCTTTCAGGAAGGGTGCCAAATCACAAAACAGGTCACGTTTTTATGAAACAAAGTTAACGTTAATAACTATTTCCACTGTGAACGAATTCTCATGATTTGCATACCAATCGAATCGGAAATTCTCTAGGATTGGCTTGATACGCTATACATTACATTTCGCTAATCTCTAAACGGTTTAAATTCATGAAAACTGGAAGAACTTCTTTTTTACCTCACATTTGTTCTACCGATTTGTGTGCTAACCCTACCCGTATTTCGAATGCTTATAACTCGAACATTTCTTAACAGATCGGAAAGATGTTTGCATCAATTGATAGGACATTTTTCTACGCGTCTATCACAATTAATAAAATATCATTTTTCATGAGAACATGAACAATTGAATAACTGTAAAATGTCAAGCGTTATCTAAACGCCCTAACCGCCAAATTTTGATTGGCCCGATTTACGGTTTCCCCAACACAGACTTCAAAATCGATGTACCTGTGGAAATCCGCTCTGCAAATATACATATAAGTCGGGGGTATTTCTGTTCCCACCTAGAGGCGAATTAACTGAAAAGTTTTAAATCTCTATAATTCATCACGTTCGTTCGTTCGTTCCCACCGAGCTGTGTTCCCCTAACACGGACTACAAAATCAATGTGCCTGGGGGAATCGGCTTTGCAAATACATGCAAGTCGGGGGTATTTTTTGTTGTTGAGTACTTTATTAAATAAGAGGAATGAAATGATATGATGGTGATGAATGGTGACACAGTCTCAAAGTGGCCTCGGTAACCCAGTTTGAGGTAACAGTGGGATGCGCGTAATATTTGATCTACTTCCCAACGCAATTCCTTGGTAACTCCACAATAAGAATTATACTCGCTAGTCGTTGTGCAGACCGGAATATTTTTCCCTAAAACACACTCTTGAACTGAGAATTCTGGGAAAATCGTCATTTCAGATACTAGGGGTGAATGAACTTTCGCGGTTCGAGAACTACGTAAACATGAGAGATGCAATAATTTGAGAGGGAAATGTATCATACAATGATCGTTTAACAATTCTTCCGTTCACATATTTTGGTAGTCCTAGGCAGCATATCAAACGTAAAAAGACGTTCATCTAATTTAATTGTAACGAAGAACATAGATTTCGATTCATTCTAAAATAATACTCGAAGTGATAAACAAGTGGACTGCATAATATAATTACGTCGTTCTACGTCGAAAATATGCGGTCCTGTCTTAGATACAACCCCTTACAAATTTTCATCAATAGATTTGCCTCTCCCTGACAATCTTTAGAAATATGGGTGGGTAATGTCGGGGTTATAATCGGAGAACATTGATGCTGTCGATGATAGTGCAGGGTTCTTCGTCTAGCATGACTATATGAGGGATGCAATGAATATCTGAACATTGAACTTGTAGGAAATAATGAAATATTCTGAACAGTTATAACTCGACCATTTCTTAATAGCTCGCAAAGATGTTTGCATCAATTGATTAAGAATATTTCTACACAACTATCATGAAGAAGAATGAAGAAAATTTTACTTATTTTGAAATAATGACAAATTTTGAGAACAATTGAATAATTGCAAAATGTCAAGCTTAACGCGCCGTTTCAACTGGTCCAATTTGTGCTCTTCAAATTTTACTGACCAAAACCGGCAACTAGTGTAAGCGTATGAACACACTAGACGGCTATCCCGCGCCGAATGAGCTGCTTGGAATTATGAGCTGCAGCGGGATCTCGATGTAAAACACATTTAGTGGCATACGACGAACTCACTATCTGTTATATTTTATATTATTATTATATTATTATAGACGGATTCAAGACGGAGTGTATGATACAAGATGCAGTTGTTTATACAGTAATTCGATAAGATAATATGAAAACAGAATTTTGGAAAACGGAAGAGGGAATGTTTACCTGAGCGAGAGGGAGAGAGAAGTTGAGCACAAACGTCTGAAATTCTGCATTCTCTCAATAATGTTGATGATATTTGTGATTCCGCAACCACATGACAGCAGAGTGGTTTTGACGTGTTGGCTCATCTGATAGTACATTTCTAAGCGTCTTGCTTACTGTGCAACTTTCAAAAGCCCATATACACTAATACTCTCACGCCGTCCACCGTTGTGGCTCATCACTTCCATCGAGCCACCGGGGCGAATTTAGAGTCGTGCAACTGTCACATTGGAACAGTGCAACAATTAAACCGCTTTGTGTGTTTCACCTCATTCACGTCCCATTATCGAGCCCCGCGGCAGCTTGTCATTGCAAAATCCGCGCAAGAGAACCGCCTAGTGTGTTTTAACAGCGGAATACAATTTGAATACATCAATGCATTATTGTGAAAAGAAACGTAGCATTTCACCGTGCATTTCATTCCAATACACTGGAAGCCTGGGGAGAAGTTAAACATTGCATCGTAAGGCCCACCCCTGTTTAATTCTAAAACCGATCAATTCGAATAACATTCGCAGTTCCTTTGCGAACCGCTAATTCATTTTCTAATCGCGAAGCTACCGAGCAACGGTAGCATAGCAGCAGCACCATCAATATTGTGAGCAGCGGGTAGTAGTAGAATTTTCCTGGCATCCATAGGACAACTCTCACCCATCGCTTTCGTTTAATCGAACCAGAACACAGTGATGGTAAAAATTTAAAACCACATGTAGCTGCATTCAGTCTGTCTGGAAAAGTGCATTGTTCTTGCGAGAACAAAAATGAGTGCTTTGGCGCGCTTTTCAGGGCCACCGAACCATCCACTAAAAAGTTATTCGATGCATTCAAAGGTGATATCCAAATTAATAAAAAGTAAACTGATTTTTGTCCCCAGCGAACAAGCTTGTGTGAATATTGGGCCTCTTGGTGGTTGGGGACTTTCTGAGCGATAATTTAATCTTCTCGAATTCGTGCATTGTTTTTGGATTAAAAGTGGTGCCAAAGTACAACACATTGCAAGATTTTTTTTTTCCAACAGTGAGAGCTGTGTTCATCGGTTGAAAACTGGAGGTGAAAATACCTTCCATTGTGATTGCTATAGCTACCGCCAACACAATTAATTTTGGTCTTTTTGTTGTTGCTATCGTTCTGTTTTGGAAGTCTCGCTGCCGCCGACTGGTTGCTAGCTTGATGACTATTGAATCGTAATTGATATTTCGTTTGACTGATTGATTTTTTTTTTGTATTATAGAGGCTTGCAACTACAAAGTTCATTCGCCTCTAAGTGTCTTAACATATGCAAAAGTGTGCCGTTGAAAATGGTCATCTCGAATTTTTGAACGGGACTTCCTACAAAATGTCGATTCCCCAAAAAAAAATACTTATGCAAAATTTCAGCACAATCGGACATTATATACTAGCAGGGCTGTGGAGTCGGGGAAAAATTTCCCGACTCCGACTCCGATTCCGACTACTCACAATTATTAGTACCGACTCCGACTCCGACTCCGACTCCTGCAAAAAAATGAAATAATTCGAACCAGGTTTTTCATTAGACCGTTTAATTTACGACTTTCTTAACACTGACAAATCATATCTCTAAAACGAAAAAAATAGCATCGATGATATCGACATATGTTATGTGAAAACTTCTCAGCTTTCTAGAAAGATTATAAAAAAATATAGCGCCCTCTAGTCCAAAGCCATGAAAACAATAAAAGGCTACAATCAATAATTACGAAAAGAATCCATTGTTAATAATGTTAATAAAAGGCTAGCTCATTGGCTTCAATTTGATATGTCGATAATCTGAATCGGTTCAGTGGTAGTTGTCAAAAGTTATGAATTATTGAAAAAAATCATTTTTAGAAAAAGTGGAAAAAAATTATTTTTCGGACCACATGAAATTGAATTTTTATTAGCGTGCCCTAATAAAAAAAATTTAAAAAAATACGGGTCTAATTTTTTGCGATAAATAACAAAATTACCAAATTTGACGAAAATTTGAGAACCACTATATCCGTTTCAAATGGAATGGCTGTATAAATATAATATAAAATGTCGAAATATACCATTTCATACACGTACCTACTATTTCAATAATGATTTAAACAAATTTGGACAAGAAAACACTCATAATTCTATCTCTTCTAGCATGACATGTGACACTTTGCCCCCCACAGGTGACAACTTTACCTCTTCACTAAAAAAATGTTCGATTTTTCAACTGTATCATCAGCATTTTGTTCATTTGGAGTGAACAGTCCAACTGTGAACATTCGAACAATAGGAATATTCTAACGCCGAAAAAAGGCGGCATGTGTTGTGTATCGATAGAAATGGAATACTCGGCATGTGTTGTGTATCGATAGAGTTGGAATATTCTTAGGCCTAAACAGCTACTGTGTTATACATAAAAAAACAAATGTTTATCGATGGATAGGAATCTTAAGCCTAAATAATATACAACAATAGTTATCTTAACATGAAAAATGTATACGAATAAATTCGGCTCTGTGACAGCTGAATTGCTGAATGAGCCTAATAAACGGATGGGATAAAAAAAATCAGCATTTTGTTCAAATGATTACGAATTCCTAAGCACATAATTCATTCACTCTAAAGGTAACGACTCCTGATATAGTTGAAACGAACCCGAAATTCAACAATACCCATTAGTGTGAGGCTTGTGCAACTTCAGTGACGCAGTTGTGACAACTCATTCTATGAATAGCAAACGCAATACGAATGCATAGGAGTACTAGGGTAATGCAAATGACGAAGATAGTCTTGCCCGCGGTTGTCACAAATCACATTCGAGGAATTGTTTTCTGTTGAATGGTATCCTGAAATGCTAGCCCGATTAATGGAAGCATTTTTTCTCTCTCTCACACAAAAAAGCGTACAAGCAGTGTTTAAAACTGTTCTACTTCAACCCTCCTATGTCTCTTTAATTTTTCGGCGTTATTGATATTTATTTGAAGATGAGGAATATCCAGAAAATATTCTTTCTTCAACTTCATGCAGTTCCAATAATCATTTAACCTTTTCATTACGGCAGTGTGCTCCGCCGAAGTGCTACCCCTGTACGGAGCACTGCGCCGAAAAGTATGCACATCGTGCTGGTGTGATCGAAGAGCAGTATGATTTTCATGTCGTCTAAAGACGACGGTCGTACACACAACTCGTCGCGTGGATGTCGTCTATAGACGAGGCTCGTAACGAAAGGGTTAAGTCTTCTCGGAACAGAATTACTGATTTTTTGGTCTATGAGACTCGTTGCGCGAGTATAGGAGGGTAAAATATTCACCATACGTAGTATCATTGAATCTTTCAATAAATATTTTGTCTATCACTAGATGGTACTGATGCTCATATATCGTATAAAACCAATCCACTTGTATCGAAGGAACGCGCACCTGAAATATGACATTTTAGGTCACATTTTTTATGAACAAAGTTTGTGAGGTGATGCTTTTCGACGTCGGACTACGTCTTATATTAAGGGTGTCAAATCAGAAAACTTTTCTTGTTTTTATGAAATATTTTCAACTTCTACAACTATTTTGGTTGCAATCGGATTTTTCTAGATTTACATATCAATCGAAGAACTTGTTTGATGTGCATTGTAACATATCCTAGTCTCTGAACAATTCAAATTCGTGAAAATAGGAAGCATTACAATTTTCTCACACATTTATTTTGTGCATACCTGCACTTTATGCACGTGTCGTCAATGACGCAGCGACGAAGCACAATTTTTATACACAACTACGAGCCAGTCGTACGTAAATCGCACGCTCGAAACGCAAATACAGTGCTTGTTCTGCGGGCATTGAGGAGAAAGGTAACATTGCGGTGTGATTTGCAATATATCAACACAAAGTTTCACTTCAGTCAGCGTGCGGTCTACAAACTTCTTTATTGCTGATGTCACACGCAACGGTTTTGCTTGATACGAAACCACTTCGAAGGGTCGATGATATGTTGGAATTGAAAGATATCGCACTCCTCGGTACGATTCTCTCCGCTACTTCAAATCCGAGATTGAGGTTCTATGAATGATACGCCGCGTCGGTGTTCATCCCATCTGGTTGAGAGTGTTTGTGTCATTTTGCATCAACGAGGGCAGTCCGATAAGTACTTAGCCTACAAAAAAAAATGGAAAAGAGGATTTATTCCTCAACATAGTCTTCTTTTAGCTCGATACACTTGACCCAGCGATGCTCCAACTTCTTTAACCCATCTGATAAATACGTTTTCTCGGGGTCTGCAAAGTAGGCCTCCGTGGCAGCGATGACCTCCTCATTCGACCCAAATTTCTGCCCGGCGAGTGACTTTTTCAAGTTTGGAAACACTAAAAGTCGCACGGGGCCAAATCTGGAGAATACGGCATGGATAATAGGGCAGCAGTTCGTAGTGCAATTTGACCAATTTGGCCGTGGCGACGGCGGAATTTCCACTTTTTCCATTTTTCTAAAATCACGCCCGCTTCCACAAACGGTCAAAACAAAACTACGAGTCCGATTCGGCTGAAATTTTGACATTAACCGTCTAAGAGAATGTACTACACGATAAGTAATCTCTCTTGCGATACTGACACCATCGGGCGATGAGGCTAAGTACTTATCGGACCGCCCTCGTACACACACATACACACACACACACATTGTTGTTGTTTTTATGTGTTTTGTTCACTAGAAATGAGGAATAGTGAGGTGGTGTTGGAGCAAATATGTAATCGCCTGCGATCGTAATGTATCAGTGAAAATCTGGTTGGTTTTAATCTTTTAATTGATCTTGAAGCATCTGGTCACTTTAAACTAAGGGAGTGATCTACAACGCCTTCATGGAATACTAGCAAACTTCGTCCCGCCCGAAATTGTTTTTTGTTATCAATACCTTCAAACATTCACGTTTTCTTACTATGACCAAGTTCATGGGTCCAATCGCAGAACTGTTCATTGATTGATCCTCTATTCGACCCCGTTGATAAACTCTAAAACCTCAATATGCCTAATTTGGTTTCATTTGCTTGAATAATTCTCGAGTAATGCAGAAATTTGTGTTTCATTTGTTTGGTAACCCTCCTTAGAGAGGGGGGAAGGGTCTCAAACTATCACGAAAACCTTCTCCGGCCCCAAAAACCCCTACATACCAATTTTCATGTTGATCGGTTCAGTTTTTTTCCGAGTCCATTAGAATCAGACAGACAGACAGAAATCCATTTTTATATATATACTAGCTGACTCGGCAAACTTCGTCCCGCCCAAATTTTTTTTTGTTATCAATACCTTCAAACATTACGTTTTCTTACTATGACCAAGTTCATGGGTCCAATCGCAGAACTGTTCTTTGATTGATCTTCTAATCGACCCCGTTGAATTTTGTATAGCGGTTCCCCCTTAGAGAGAGGAGGTGGAGAGTCTAACCACCATAAAAACATTTATTGCACCCTAAAACCTTCACATGCCAAATTTAGTTTCATTTGCTTGATTAATTCTCGAGTAATGCAGAAATTTGTGTTTCATTTGTATGGCAGCTCCCCCTTAGAGAGGTGGTGGAATGTCTAACCACCGTAAAAACATTTATTGCACCCTAAAACCTCCACATGCAAAATTTGGTTCCATCTGCTTGATTAATTCTCGAGTAATGCAGAAACTTGTGTTTCATTTGTATGGCAGCCCCCCTCAGAGAGAGGAAAGGAGTGTCTATTCACCATGGAAACGTTTCGTGTCCCCTGAAACATTCCATGACAAATTTGGCTCCATTTGTTTGATTAGTTTTCGAATTATGCGGAAATTTGTCTTTCATTTGTATGGCAGCTCCCTCTTAGAGAGGGGGTGGAGTGGCTAACTACCATAAAAACATTTATTGCACCCTAAAACCTCAACATGCAAAATTTGGTTCCATTTGCTTGATTAATTCTCGAGTAATGCAGAAATTTGAGTTTCATTTGTATGGCAGCCCCCCCTAAGAGAAAAGTGAGGAGTATCTAACCACCGTAAAAACATTTATTGCACCCCAAAACTTCCACATGCCAAATTTGGCTTCATTTGCTTTATTAATTCTCGAATAATGCAGCAATTTGTGTTTTATTTGTATGGCAGCCCCCCTTAGGGAGGGGGGTGGAGAGTCTAACCACTATAGAAACATTTATTGTACCCTAGAACCTCCATATGCCCAATTTCGTTTCATTTGCTTGATTAATTCTCGAGTCATGCAGAAATTTGTGTTTCATTTGTATGGCAAACCCCCCCACCCCCCTTTGAGAGGGGGAGGGGTCTCAAACTATCACGAAAATCTTCCCCGGCCCCTGAAACCCCTACATACAAATTTTCGTATGGATCGGTTCAGTAGTCTCCGAGTCCATAAGAATCAGACAAACAGACAGAAATCCATTTCTATGTATATAGATATATAGATAGATAGATAAATCTCATTGTTATTAGGCATTCACCATCAAGATGCACACGTGTTCTGTTAAATTTTTGCTTAAAGGGTGTGTCACATCAAATTGCATCACAGAAAAAACGCTGTAGAAATTCGCCCAGTAGACCGATCCTTTTGAAAATTTTAGACAGTAAAATAAAAACTATTAAACAACTTTTGGCATTTTCTTTTTATTCATACTTCGAGCCCAAGCCCGTATGCTCGCACCTTCCTCTTTACCCCGTCCATAAGAGTTAATCTTAAACACTAAACTTTACTTAAAAAAAACAATTTCTTCTTTTCGAGCACACGATGTGCATCTATTCACTATTCAAATTTAACTCTAACCTTACATTCATTGTCCCTGCTTATATATATCAATGATTTGTGTTTACAATATCTTGAATGTGGGAATGTTTATTCATGGCATCAGCGCGATGCTGATATCGATTCTTGTGAACGGTTGATTGTTTATTCTTGGTCTCCGGGTGGTCCGATAAGTTGTGATTGTTGATGATGATGTAGCTGGATGGTGATTCGGATGTTTATATTCCGCTTATCGGCTATGCGGTCTCGATTTGTGCTAACTGTGCTAACTCCTCCCCTCTTGATTGCTTTGTCCTCAAAGTTTACTTTTGGATGGTGCGTAATGGTGTTGGTGCATCAAAGAATGCTTGAAGTTGTTTTTTTCTTTCGTCTGATAATTCCTCTGTGTTGTTGGTGTCAGGTTTAATTTCCGTTGTTTTTGGTGGCTCATTTATTAGGATGGTCTCAGCGTTTTTGTCGAAGTGGACTGTTATGTTGGCCTTTTGTTTACGTCTGGAAAGGAATCGAAGAATTGCAAATGTGCTTGCGATTAGAATTATTGTTGATAGTCCAAATGATCCAAAGATATTGAGTTTCCAACTCAAGGAATGATTTTGCAGGTTTAATAGTTCCAATTTTTCGCGATGTTCAAGGGTTAAATTCTGAAGGTATTCCACAGGTGGTGCGTCTATGATATGAATTTCGTTAACACGAAGTCCAGTGGTAGGATCATATGTTTTTGCAGGAATAGTTGTTTCATAATTGGAATATTGTTCGCCGTTGATATGAAGATTGCATTGGCTGAATTGTATTAAAAACGATCCATATAGGGGTTGACTGGAATTGGTACAATTTGATGAGACTTCTGCACCAGCGTCATTGATCAAAATTGTTGCATCGTTGATTCGTTTTACGAGTCCCTTTGAATATACCTTTTCAAAGGTGCAATTTGAATGTTTCCCTGTAGTAAGTTTATATATGCATTCATTTGCATGTTCTATTTGAGAATTATCGCATAAGAAATAGTCATCTTGCTCTTCACAAGGTTGATTCAATTCGTAAACATTTGTTTGATTTCTGATAATGTAATTTTTGTTCAATAAAATGCGTTTCATTGACTTGATTATTGAGTCAATGTAGTCGTATTCAAATGTTTCAGTTGATACTTGTGGAATCTTTAGCATATAGATAATGTGCGTATTATTCAGCATTACTTGTGCTTTGGCTTGTGTTAATAATTCTTCGAAGGAAGTTATGTGAATATCGTGGTTTTGTAGAAAGGTTGCAATTTTTGTAAAATCTTTTATCGATAGTAGTTTGCTACTAGGGATTCCGTGTTTGGCCATTAGAATTGCTTCTTCTAATGTTTCTACCTGATTTTGTAATGAGTCTATGTTGGAGAGAATTATCAATTGATTAATTTCGAGGGAATGGTTTTTTGTTCTTTCATTCTCGATCTTTAGTACTTGATTGGTTATGTCTGTTATTTCTTGGATTCGTTTGTCGATAGCTTCGTTGATGAATAACTGCTTGTTGTTCATGGTTATCAGGGCGTTCATGGAGTGATTGATGATTCGGAGATCTTCTGCATCTGGGCTGCCGGCGATCCATTTCCAAACTGTTCCGATTGTATCCCACCTTTTTCTTCTGTTTACAAATGGTTTGATTTTCATAAATGTTTCATATAACTTATAATTTTTGATTTGGATTAATTCATACAATGGATTATTTGAAGGATTATTCTGTATGTCACTATTAACATTGAAAATTGTATTGCCAATTTGAATTAAATCAATAGGATGTACAATGCGTATGTGTCCTATTTTTATTTTTGCTTTTCCTAGTGGTACAATTGCGAGTGGGTTATTTGTAAGGTCGTGTATTTGAATTCCTGCCAGTACTTGAGACGCGCAGAGGGCGAGTCTGTAAAGAAACGAAAAATGTTTTTATTCGCTTGTATTCTTTCGTAAATTACATTTATGGATTTTTCGATTATTGGAATCTATAATGTATGTATTGTGATCTTCTTTTATTTTTATAATGTTGTATCGACTCTTACGTTTATTGTGAGTATTTGTTTTTTCATATGCATAGCTATTGGGTTCGTATGTTTGATAAGCTTTTGGAATAATTTTTTCTTCTTTGTTTTTGTATAATTTTAATATTTTTTCATTATTTTTGTCTCGACTTCTTGCTATTTCTTCATAGGACGCATTATCTCTACTTTCTCCTATATAAATATTTTTTGGTGTTTTGTTAATAAATGAATGTATTGTGTTATTGTATTTATGAGTTGCTTCTTGAATGAGAGTAGTAATTGGCATATCTGGATTTAATGCTTTAACACATCTAGCTATTTCTCGTATTGTAGAGTGACATCTTTCTACTTGGCCATTGGTTTCAGAATGATTAACAGGAGTTTTGAAGATTTTGACACCTAAATTTATAATGTTTTGTTCTACGACATTTGATATAAAAGAACTTTCATTATCTATTACAATTAATGCGGGCAAGTCCCAATCATATAATAATTCCAAAAGAACATTCTTTACATCAGAAATGGCCTTTGACTTAATTGGTTTCATTTTGAGATATTTTGAAAATTTGTCAAGTGAGGATATAAAAAGGAAATTGGCATTGTAACAAAATATATCGAGATGTATGATCTCGCCAGGATAATTAGGGATTGGAGTTCTTACGGGGATAAATTTCTGAGGTTGTCGTTCATATTTTTCCATTTTGCAAATTTCACAAGTTCTTATATATTTCTGGAAAAGTTTATGTATTCCTGGGAAAAAGTATTTCTTTATGAGTTGAAGTGAGTTTTCCTTTGCATTCCGATGAGCGAAATTATGCACATCCTTGATTGTTTCTAACTGTTGTTCTTCATCTTGAATATCTTCTACTTTTGTTTGCGAAAATCTCACTTTCAAAATTTTTGAATTATAGTTTGTTTTATAAATTTCTTGTATAATTCCCATGGTTCGTTCATCTGTCATAATTCCGTTCAATATTCCTGGGTTGAGAAATTGTTGTAGTTTGTCCTTTAGAAAGTTTATATCAAAATTTGGTTCAACAAAAGTGTGTCTGTTGTATTTTTCAAAAAGAACATTAAATTCATAGGATGAATTAGGCCCAATCTGAAAAATTAATTGGTTCCGAAAAACGTTAATGGGAGCCTCAGTTGAGGGTATATAGGAACTGTCATCTTCTTCTGCCGAATGTTGAGTAGGGGTTAATGAATTTATTTGGATGCGTGAAAGTGCGTCAGCTACTACGTTGGATTTCCCTGGTTTATAGAACATTTCATAATCATGTTCCTCAAGGAAAGCTTTCCATCGTTTTAGCTTTGCATTATTGTTTTTGGGTGATAATGTGAATGTGAGTGGGAGATGATCTGTGTAAATTTTTAGTTTTGCTCCGTAGATAAAATTCCTTAAGTTGTGAAGAGCCCATACGACTCCAAGCATCTCTTTTTCGTTTGTTGCGTAGTTTTCTTCGGTCCTGGAAAGAGTTCGAGAAATAAATGTTATTGGTCGTTCGCCGTCCTGGAATTGCTGTGATAACACTGCTCCTATTGCTTTATCTGATGCGTCTGTGGTGAGAATGAAGGTTTTTTCAAAATCTGGAAATGTTAAAACGTCTTTAGAAGATAAAATTTCTTTAAGAGTATTAAATGAATTTCGTGCATCATCATCTAGATTGATGATTGTGTTTTTTTGACTGATTTTTCAGAATTTGGCGATGGCCATCCTCCCCTCTTAAAAGTTTTGTAAGGGGTTTTGCGATTTTAGCATAATCTCTTACAAAACGTCTATAATATCCAGACAGTCCTAGAAATGCGCGTAAATCTTTCAGAGTTTTTGGTTCAGGGTATTTACGAATACATTCAACCTTCTTATCGTTTGGTTTTAGACCTTCTTTTGAAACAATAAAGCCAAGAAATTCGACTTCGGTCCTTAAAAATTCTGATTTGTCAGGTTGAATTTTGAAATTAGCTTCTCTTAATGTTTCCAAAATTGTTCTTAAATTTTTCAAATGTTCATCAAGTGTTTTACCGAATATTATGATGTCATCTATATAGACATGACATATTTTTCCTAAGTGTTCTCTTAAAACGTCATCCATTACTCTTTGGAAGATTGCTGGTGCATTCTTTAAGCCAAAGGGTAAACGAATGAATTCATATTTTCCATTATTAACTGAAAAAGCTGTTTTTTCTATATCTTTTTCAGACATTGGGATTTGATGAAATCCTGATGCCAAATCCAATGTGGTAAAAAATTTGTTTTCTCCTAAGTTAGATAGGACTGTGGATGTATCCGGAATTGGATATCTGTCACTAATTGTTTTTGAATTTAATTTTCGGTAATCTATAACCATTCTGTATTTCTTTTCTTTAGAAGCATCCTGTTTCTTTGGTACTATCCAAACTGGTGAGTTGTAAGGGGATCGTGATGGTCTAATAATTCCATCATGTAAAAGTTTTTCTAATTGTTTATTAACTTCAGATTTTAAAGCTTGAGGATAAGGATAAGTTTTGCTATAGACTGCATTTTCGTCAGTAGTTCTGATATCGGCTTTGACCTTTGTAGTAAATGGTAATTTTTCATCCGGAGGTTGAAATAAATCTTGAAAATCTTTTAAAACTTTTCCGAGTCTGTCTTTTTGTTGCTTGTCTAGGTGATCATCTCGAATATTTATTTTGTTGATTTCCTGTAGTTTGTATTGGAGTAGAGGAATAATGAATTTGTTTTCTAAAATTAATTTTTCATTTGAAGTATCTATTACTGCTTTCAATTCTTTTAATGTGTCGTGTCCTATGATTGCATCAAAAGATTTTAATTCATTTAAATGAAAGAATTTAATCAAAACATTAGAATATGGTTTGAATAATTTTCCGCTGGAATATTTATTAATTTTTATATCTCCGCCTACTGAAGATACATAAAAAGGTTTTTTTATTTTGTGGCTGATACTTGCGTATCGAGGGTGAATGAAATTTTTGTTTGATCCTGTGTCAATTAGAATTTTTAGTGGTTCTTTTGCCTTACCAAAATAAAGAAAGTATGGTAGGGCAGATTTTAATCTAAAAAATTTAGTTCTGCTTTTTCTATGTCTTCTTCTTCAGGTGTTTCCCGTTCTTGTGTGTCAATTGTTTTCATATATCGTTCATATTGAGATGATTCTTCGTTTTGTTCCTCTTCATTATATTCGTTATCTATGCATGGATAATCGTGATCATTGGGATTAATTTCAACGAAATTTTGGGGATCTTCATATTGGCCGGTTTTAATGTTGAAGAGTCTTGGTCTCTTCATTGGGTTTACCTGAGTTGTATTTTGAGGTCTATTGCCGTAATTTATTTGTCTAGTCCTAATGGATGGATCTATTTCCATAGGTTCTGGTGGAGGTTGTCGGAAAGGATTTCTGGGAGGTAATTGTGGTTTTGGTTGAAAGGAATGTTGCGGAAATTGTTGGAAATTTGGTTTTGGAGCATTCCATTGAAATGGGGGCCTAAAATTATTGTTGTTATTAATAAAGGGCTGGGGTTTGAAATTGTGATTTCTGAAATTTTGAATGGGATTTGGTTTTAACATACGTGGTGGTAATTTTAGAGGATTAATTGGAATTAAATTTCTGGGTGCTGCTGTATGTTCAAAATGTTTTGGTTTAGTTAGCATTTTTCTGCATTCTACGTTTTGGAATGCGATACAATAACTGTATGCACTTGCTAAAGAAGTTGGTTCATAATTTCGGATGAATTTATAAATGTCTCCATCAAGCCCTCTTATGAATGCATCTATTGCCTTTTTATTGTAAGATTCTATTAAAGCTTTTGAAGCTTCTGGGTGACTAAATCTGTGATCTGTTTTGATTTGATTTGCTATTAGTGATAGCAATCTGTTTACTTCGTCGTAATAAATTTCTAAAGAGTTTCCTCTTTGTTGTACGGTCATTAATTGATAATCGAGTGTTTCAAGATCACGCTTTTCACCATAATAAGTGACAAGTGTTTTCTTGATCATCGTCCAGTTGATACCAATGTTAGAAGCGACTAAAGCGTCATTTGCTTCTCCTCTAATTTTCCGTCTGATAGTTTTGCATACCATGTGGAATTTATTTTGCAATTCAACACTATGGTTTGCAGTAGTATTATATAATTGGATTAGACTGTCAACATCACTGATCCAGTTATTTAATTCACTTGGATCGCCTGTGAATATTGGCAAGTCTTTGACTAAATCGGGAATTTTCTCAAAAGTATCTGGGTTTACGGGAGAACCGTCTTGTTTTGTGAAAAATAGGGGTGGATCACTGTAATCAGGAATATTTTGTGGAGCGGAAGCGGCTTCCAGAGCGGTAATCCTGCTCAGTAGTTGGTTAACGTCGAATTGTTCCATATTATTTATTCTTAATTGATTAAATGCTTCTAGCAGGTTATCCAGTTTAAAAAAATTATTGAATGTTAAAAAATGTTGATAAAATAAATGTTTATTTTAACCTGAAAAAAAATTGTTTAATATAAAAATAAATGTTTGTTTTAAAAATATTTGTTTCACAAAAAGTTTTATCCTAAAAATATTGTTGGAAAATTATCAAAAAATTTTAACCTTACCTGAAAAAGAATTAGTATATATATATATTTTTTTTTTAAATAATATGATTATTTTCAATGAATATTTTGGAAATTACCTTTATTTTTTTCTGAAATTAATTGTTTTGTTATTTTATTTAATTAATTAATTGTCACACTATATTTTGGAATTATACAATTATTTGCACTACTTGTATTTGAATCTTTGTTAAATTATTCACTTTATTTCACTTTGTGATATTTCTGTTTTTGTTTTTAGTACTTACATGTAAATCCTGAACATCTTGTGGGAACACCACAAGACTGCGGAACAACGTACTTTCGGATGTCAATCCTCTTTCAGTGACGTCTCGAAAAGCTTCGGTGCGCGTGTCCAGTACTTTTGTCTCGATGTCCTATTATCACCTTTTGATTTATCCAACCGCTGGCGGGTTCAGCGAGACTGGTTGGTCGGGATCCTTGAAGTGTCTTCCTTCCTTCCCAGTGTGGCGGCAAATTCCTGTTCGGTCCACAAGCGAGCTCCTAACTGTTGTGGCTACTGAGGGGCTCTTCCACACGGCTGCAGAGGTCCTGCGGTCCAGAGAGGCTTCGTGCGTTCGGATATTTTTTTCGGATAGTGTGGGTGGTAACTCTATCGTTCACCCTATCACTTCACTTGTCTCACTTCCTTGGCACTACTTTCACTTGGCAAGGTCCCTATTCGGGCGCCAGTTAATCTTAAACACTAAACTTTACTTAAAAAAAACAATTTCTTCTTTTCGAGCACACGATGTGCATCTATTCACTATTCAAATTTAACTCTAACCTTACATTCATTGTCCCTGCTTATATATATCAATGATTTGTTTTTACAATATCTTGAATGTGGGAATGTTTATTCATGGCATCAGCGCGATGCTGATATCGATTCTTGTGAACGGTTGATTGTTTATTCTTGGTCTCCGGGTGGTCCGATAAGTTGTGATTGTTGATGATGATGTAGCTGGATGGTGATTCGGATGTTTATATTCCGCTTATCGGCTATGCGGTCTCGATTTGTGCTAACTGTGCTAACTTAAGGTTCTGTACAACATCAGGTTGTAGTTTTTTTTGAACAGAAATCCATTTTCTCTTGAAGTCCGCCTCCGATTTGACAACTTTTGGGTTCTTCCGGAGGGCCTGCTTCATAATCGCCCAATATTTCTCTATTGGGCGAAGCTCCGGCGCGTTGGGCGGGTTCATTTCCTTTGGCACGAAGGTGACCCCGTTGGCTTCGTACCACTCCAACACGTCCTTTGAATAGTGGCACGAAGCGAGATCCGGCCAGAAGATGGTCGGGCCCTCGTGCTGCTTCAATAGTGGTAGTAAGCGCTTCTGTAGGCACTCCTTAAGGTAAACCTGCCCGTTTACCTTGCCGGTCATCACGAAGGGGGCGCTCCGCTTTCCGCAAGAGCAGATCGCTTGCCACACCATGTACTTTTTGGCAAACTTGGATAGTTTCTGCTTGCGAATCTCCTCCGGAACGCTGAATTTGTCCTCTGCGGAGAAGAACAACAGGCCCGGCAGCTGACGAAAGTCCGCTTTGACGTAGGTTTCGTCGTCCATTACCAGGCAATGCGGCTTCGTCAGCATTTCGGTGTACAGCTTCCGGGCTCGCGTTTTCCCCACCATGTTTTGCCTTTCGTCGCGGTTAGGAGCCTTCTGAACCTTGTATGTACGCAGGCCCTCCCGCTGCTTGGTCCGCTGGACGAATGAACTTGACAAATTCAGCTTATTGGCGACTCCCGGACCGAACTTCACGAATCACGTCTAAACTGCTTAACTACGCGCTTGTGATCTTTTTCACTGACGGAGCACCCATTTTTGCCGTTCTTCACCTTCCGGTCGATGGTTAGGTTCTCGAAGTATCGTTTTAGTACTCTGCTGACCGTGGATTAGACGATTCCCAGCATCTTACCGATGCCCCGATGTGACAACTCCGGATTCTCGAAATGAGTGCACAGGATTAATTCACGACGCTCTTTTTCGTTCGACGACATTTTTCCAAATTTACGAAAAATTGACAGTGAAGCATGGCCAACGTGATCTATACACTCTTATCTGATTATAAGCGAAAGCTGAAGATATAATTCCTAAAAATTGAATTTTTACAGCGTTTTTTCTGTGATGCAATTTGATGTGACACACCCTTTATTTATTCGAGAATTAGTTCGTTCTTCCAAACCAGAAATGAGTGCATTAGCCCTGCTGAAAGCGTGACATAAAATTCTTGTACTTGAACCGATGCATTAATTATGGATTCAGAAAAAATACATGATTGGACAGTTATACCTAGAATATCAACATGGGACAATTGAGCATGATGTTGTTTTTTTGAAAAGCAGGGAACAAACAATATGTTTTTTTGTGGTTTTCTGGAAGATTATGCAAAAAAACATTGTACAAAACAATAACAAACATCCGAGAAGAAAAGCGGAAATTGCCAAGAAGTAACATGGGACAACTATGCGTAGAACGGCAGTGTATTTCTATCAAATAAACATAAACCAAAAACTATATTATGGAAATATTCGGAAGGTAAGAGATCAAAAATAAGTGCTTAGAAATATATAAATTTCACGTCAGTCAATCCTAAATATGGATAGTTAGTGAGGCTTTTTGAAGAGTCAAAATTATTGAAATAAAATTGTAGCGCCAACAAAGAAGATAGCAATTTTGTGTCAATGTACGAACCAAAGAGCAGTTCAAAAACAAGAAACTTGAGCATGACATTTCAGAGGAAAAATAACGAAACCCCTAAGAAACCACTGACTAAAAATTATGCCCATTTGAATTGAGCTCCAATTCATTAACTGAATAATCTTAAAATGATGTCCAGAATTGTGTTAAGTTATGTTCTTTTTGAGTAAGAACAATTTTGAAAGCCCAAAACTGCGTACATGCGTAGAAGTATTTCCCCCCAAGAAAATTTCAAAAAAACGCTCATTTGACGAACAATAAATATGAAAACACCATTTGTACACTTTTTTTATTAGAGCAAATCAATTGCTTCCATTCTTTGAGGGTACTATTAGTTGATCCTCAATGGCTATCGATGAACCTAAAAAGAGCAGCTGATAACCAGAGAAAGACCGGTGCTCTGCTAGGATTTGAGGATACAATTAGACAGAAAATAACTCCTCGAATGTGTGGTTTGTGACTACCGCAGGCAACATTTATCTACAATTTGCGTTTTGCATTCGCATTGCGTTTGCCATTCATGGATGAAGTCGTCACAGCTGCACCATTAAATTAACACACAAGCTTGAGACTAATGGGTATTATCCAATTTCGGGTTCGCTCCCATTGATAGTCACATCCTCGCGAGAGCCGTTATCCTTTTTGGGTAGACGAATTAGGCCCCTCGGAACGCAATTTGTTATCCCTCTCTCCTAGTGAATGTGAATTGGACTGAGGATTAAACCAGATGATTTTCAATCATACGGTTCATGGATTACACCATTGAAGCTCCGTGTGCGTTAGAACGTGATGCAGAAATTATATAAGAGTAGAAATGTTCAATGCAATGCTAGCACTAGAAGCAATTTCGCGTATGTTTATTCGTACTCAATTGATTTGTTTCATTGGACATGAGTAAGCCGCGAAAATGTTACTGTCGATGGAATCATTTTGTTACGAAATCAATTTCGAATCGATGAAATAAAAAATCCGATTGTGCTGCAATGCGATGAAAATAGTAAAGGCATTATGTCGTCGCTATCTTGCATTTTTTTATTATTTGCAACACAACTAAAAGCTGCAGCCAATAATTCTATCCGGACTGTGCTGGCGTTCTACGCATAGTTGTCCCATGTTACTTTTTGACAATTTTCACTTTTCTTCACAAAACAATGTTGTTATGCCTAATTTTCCGGAAAAACACTAAAAAAGTTATTGTTTCTTCCCAGCTTTTAAAAAAACAACATCAAGCTCAATTGTACCATGTTGATATTCTATTCATAACTGTCCCACCATGTATTTTTGTAGATCCATATCAAATAAATCGGTTCAAGTACAAGAATTATATGTAACGCTTTCAGCGTTACACATACACAATGTTTAACAGAACACATGTAAACCTTGTTAGCGAAAGCCTAATAACAATGAAATTTATATTCTGCAAAGATGTTTCAAATCACTCCCTTCTTCATAAAACGATGTTTTTATGTATAATCTTTCGGAAAAAACACAAAAAAAACTTATTGTTTGTTCCCAGTATTTCAAAAAACAACATCTAGTTCAATTGGCCCATGTTGATTCTAGGTATAATTGTCCCACCATGAATTTTTGAACCGTAACCAAGATTGATTGATTCAAATGAGGGGATCTTTTCACAATTCATTAAACAATAGTTTTCTGCTTATAAAAAACCCAGTGTATTGCTGAACCGAAATTCTTGAAGCTTCTGGTAGACAAATATGCTAGAAAATTTTAAATGCTTTTTTCTCAGTTGCTGATTTTGGAACATGGGACAACTATGCGTAGAACCGCAGTGTGATACTTCGGCATTTGCAGACGTCTTTTTTCGATAACATCCCTTCCTTCCAAGGCGGAGATGGAATTCAATTCGAAGGATGATATAAGGGAAAAGAGGACAATTTTCCACTGCAAGAATTGAAAGCTCGCCCAAAGCAGTGCAATCAATGTTTCGAGATGCTATGAAAATGACACTAAGCTATACATACAGCAGTTATTAAGGTTTGCAAACAAAGAAGGGACGTTAGCTTCCGCACGGTTCTGTCAGTATCGACCGGAAACAAATAATTCGTAAATATACGCAAAATTTGGTCTTCAACTACTTCTCACAATTTCTAGCAACACTTACTGTGAATCTTTCCTTACCACTACTAGTGCTTGTCTATTCCACTTATTTCCAAATTACCATCTATGGATGAAGACGCCACAATTGCCCCATAAAACTAGCACAAGCGTAAGACTAGTGATTATGTGCCGAAAGCCGATTTGGTTTCCCACAGGTGTTCCATGTCGACGAGAGCCGTTATTAGTTTGGGCCAGTGACTCATGCTTTTAGGGACATACGATGTAATCGTGTGTATTCCTCTCGAATTGAATCGTAGCACTTCTGTAGAACACGTCATTGTCAAACATTCCAGAATAAATTCCAGTTAGATGCTGTTTATTACTGCGAATCAAATTGAAAGCCGTTAGTTGTGTGATGGTAGAATGTTATATTTATTGCATTGTGTTAACTCATAATAAAACCACATTCAAACAACGGAATTAGCCAATATGCATAATATTGGGTTGGGGAGAAAGAAACGTCGTATGTTGTCAATATATGGCAACACTTAAGCATATCTTTTGTTATACTTTTCGCATCGGGTCATACCATACGGCTATTTAAAGACGACAATCTGTGTCAACAAGTTACAACGAGTGTCGTTTTGACAGTGTTGTGATTGTCCTTTTCAGTCTCAAGTTATAGCGCATCAAAGATGGAGTCCACCAAGCAAGAAATTCGCCATATTTTACGTTTTCACTACCTGCGAGGTAAAACTGCAACGAAGGCGGCTAAAAAAATTCCGATACTGTAACGATTTGCACAGCTCGATTTCGTTCTGGTGTAATGGCTGTCGAAGATACATCCCGTAAAGTTAGGCCAATCGTCATGGAAAACAATAAAATCGTTGAAATCATCCAAGTAGACCGGCATGTGAGCACTCGCTCGATTGGCCAGGAACTGGGTATAGACCATAAAACCGTTTGGAACCATTTGTAGAAGATTGGATTCCAAAAAAGCTGGATGTATGGGTGCCACACGAGTTGACGCAAAAAAATCTTTTAGACCGAATCAACACCTGCGATGCACTGCTGAAACGGAACGAACTCGACCCATTTTTGAAGAAGATGGTGACTGGTGATGAAAAGTGGATCACGTACGAAAAAAGTCGTGGTCGAAGCGCGGTAAACCGGCCCAAACCATCGCCAAGCCCGGATTGACGGTCAGGAAGGTTTTGCTGTGTGTTTGGTGGGATTGGAAGGGAATCATCCACTATGAGCTGATCAACTATGGTCAGACCCTCAGCTCGGTTCTCTACTGTGAGCAGCTTGACCGTTTGAAGCAGTCGATTAACCAGAAGCGGCCAGAAATGATCAATAGGAATGGTGTGGTTTTCCACCAGGACAACGCTCGGCCTCACACATATTTGATGACCCGCCAGAAGCTACGGGAGCTCGGATGGGATGTCCAATTGCACACACCGTATAGTCCTGGCTCTAAGTGATTATCATCTCTTCCGGTCCATGTAAAACGCTCTTGGTGATACTAAGTTGGCCTCAAAAGAGGCTTGCGAGTCTGAGTTTTTTGCAAATAAGGAGGGGGGTTTTATAGGGGGGGGATGATGAAGTTGCCTTCTAAATGGCAACAAGTTTGCGAACAAAACGGCGCATATTTGACTTAAATTGGATAATTTCAAGTATGTGAAATAAAGCGTAAAATTTCGATCAGAAATACGACATTTCTATATTTGCAACGCGCACAACAAGTCGATTCTGATGAAATAATGTTCTCAAGTTCTTAGTATATTTTTATGAGCTCAACTGGTTTTCACAGAATGTGATTTATTTTCCTTTCAAATCAAGTCGGTTGCGTGCTTGCTAATCACCTATGCTAGAAAGTCGAATCCAAGACGGTTTTCACATTCTGAGGCTATCGCATGTTATGCTAGACCACATTAATTACAAGGAAACAGTTTATGGGAGGGAGTCGACGTTTGTAAGCCGACTTTTGGATGCCAATTAGCAGAAAACCATTCCTCGAATTTGGTTCTCAAACACATGAAGCAAGTTCATCCATTGGCTTCTGTTTTCTTAGACACTGAAGACGCATTTGATTATATATTGTTGACGTAGGATTACGTCTTTCGGGAACATATTGGGGTACAAAGTGAAAATCAAAAATCGCGCACATCGTGAACATTGTCCAATTTTAAACGCTTATTGCTTAGTCATTTCATGATGGATTAATATAATTTTTGCGTCAATCGTTTTCGGCACTCCATAACAATTTTTTATATTGAAGAAAATAATATATGTCATGAAACTAACTATCGAACAATTGAAAAATCTCAACCCCTATCCTAACGGGAATACCCATTTCTGATTGGTCGAAATTGACGACACATGCGGCGGGTTCCATCAAAACCAAGCTGCCTGGGGGAAATCGGCATTGCAAATACATGAAAGTAGGGGGAACATTCATTCCTACCGAAATGTATTTCCTAACAGAGATATCAAAACCAAGATGCCCGGGGGAAATCGGCTATGCTAATATATGCAAGTCGGGGGCATTTTAATATTGCAAGTAAGGTGGGTGATACGATTAATTCTAGCAAATAAAATTTAAATTTGGAACTTTAATGTTGATTGCTTCGTGAAATTTCATATCAATGACCGATCGTGTATTGTGAAAAATTTAGTACAAGTGTAAGTGTAAAATTGTATACGGTAGCAGTTGTATTAAAAATGACTTGATATATGAAACGATTTATTTGAATTTTCATAAATCAAATCCAAGGTGTGTTACCGCTCGAGAACGAGTCGTTTGGTTTGAGCTGTCTGTTTTATTGTGTTCGTTTTCACCCAAAAAAAGTTTATACGGCGAGAAGAAATGGAAAAGTGAAGAAATATTAGAAAAAGTGTTTTCCCATATCCTCTACACATAGTATTAGTTGTTGTTAGTCCAAATAAAATTCACATTGGGTTGAATAAACATTTCAAATATGTTTTCTGTATATTAAAGTAACATGTTTTTACTGATGAGTAAAATTGATAATTGTGTTCGTTATTGATAATTATCTTATATTACATTGGTGAGTTTTTTTTTCTTTATTTCATCCATACACAACACAGCAGGCATCTCGTCTAGGATAACAGAGGCCGGTTTTCATCTGATACGCACCAATCAACGACTGTTTACCATCCTTCTATCATAATTTCTCGGAAAACACTGATGGTGAACAAACAATACCCAACAACCAAACAAAATTGCCCTTTCCAGGGCAACCAAATCATTAACGATGTTTAACGATAATTCTTCAAACATATCCAAAATCTTCAGATAACCTAGCGGAATCCTACGTCAACTATGCGGTCGTGTCTTGGACACAATTTTGCATGCATACGTACCTAATTTTGAGAATCTTAATTCTATTGCATTTATAGATTTGATTAATTATGTGATTAACACGTTCGTCGCCCAACGCGATACTAATGAGTTTCTTGCGGGGTCCAATTTGCGAATCAATTATGAAGGTCAAACATTGTTTGTGGACAACTTTTACATGATCTAGATTTTTTTTTTATTTTGAAGACGAAATGACAGCAATAACAAATGTCAATGTTCTATGAAATAGGCTTAGGCGTCGTGCACAAATTAGGTAACGCTAAAAATGAGGTTTTTGGACCCCCTCCCCCCTATACAACAAAAAGAAACGCAAGACGAACACCAAACCACCCCCCCTCACCCTTATGTTACGCAACGCTAATCTGTACACAAATTCGAAGTCGTTTGAAATTTTTTTAGCTTTTTAAGTAATGAGAATATCAACGTATGGAGAATCAAATGTTCAGCCGGAGGTTCTTCATATGCAACTAGTGACTTTGGAAGAATTTTCGTCATGTTCATAGAATTTCGAACAAACCGAGATGGAAAATTAATGCTCACATCTGTTGGAATTGGTGCTTTCAAACCATCTGGCGTTTAGCTGAGAAGAACTTGGACTGATATAAATTGATGTTGACTTACACAAAAGTAACTACTCCTTCGTTCAATGCAGCAGTTCCTGTCGTTACATTTCACTAATTGCATGTCCTAATTTAGAAGTTTGCGGACTTAATATATTCTGCTTTGACGGGATATTCATCGATCGTTATCACAAAAATCAGCTTCCCATGCATACTAAACATGTTTTGTTTTCTAATTCCGGGTGAGATCCCTTATGATCACGAAAAAGTAATTAACCTAAAAAAATCGAGCCCATGAGAAAATGCGTTCGAAAAACAGTGCTGCCGTTCTAGGCATAGTTGTCCCATGTTCCAAAATCATCCTCTGAGAAAAACGCAATCAAAGATTTTTAGTATATTTGTCTACCAGAAGCGTTAAGCATTTCAGTTTGACAATATACCGGGTTTTTATAAGCAGTAAAGTATTGTTTAATGAAACGTGAAGAGTTCCCCCCACTTAAACCAATCAAGCTTGATTACGGTTCAAAAATACATGGTGGGACAGTTTTGCCTAGAATGGTATTTTATTGAAATACTGGGAACAAACAATAAGTTTTTTGGTGTTTTTCTGAAAGATTATGCATAAAACGTCGTTTTTGAGAACAAACAATAAGTTTTTTGGTGTTTTCCGAAAGATTATGCATAAAACGTCGTTTATGAGAACACCTTTAAACCATATAAATTTCATTGTTATTAGGCATTCGCTAACAAAGGGGTACACTTGTTCTGTTAAACTTTTTTTATTTGTTTAAGAATTTGTTCGTTTCTTCCAAACCAGAAATGAGTGCATCCTAGCTCTATTTTGCATCCTGCGATAACAGACGGAATGAGCTTATGTTTTCGGTAGATTAACGCGATATTCGAGATGCATTAAGGCAGTATTATAGTCAAGAAATTTGAAAAAAAAAATTTCCTCCATATATTTGATGTTTAGGCATTCATTATATACCGAGTTATGGCCATTTTAGTGATGCGGTTTCTAACCTGGTACGACCATAAAAATGAACTTCAAAAGAGTTTTTGTCGAATCTATTTTTTTTTCAAACTGGCGTACACGATATCTCAAGTTCTACTGACCCGATTCATGTCGTATTTATATGAATACAATCTGTACGCGCATTCTTTTTTGAATTTTGCTATTTTAAAAAAATCTGAAAACAGGAGAAAAAACGTTGAAAATGGCATTTTTTTTCTTCAAACGGCCGCCATTTTGTCAAAAACATGTTTTGACTTGTCCGAGTTTCATGCGATAGCGACATCTTTACTGATCTGTTCGATTTTTTTTTGTTTCAGATAACCAGAAGGGCTGGAATCACATGGCACAACTTTTTTTTTGAGCCACCTCACTTCATCAGCTTTTAACTATTCTGATTATTAATACTTTTTCCCGTTCAATTTATTTTTGTTTTGACGTAGAACTACGTCTTTTATTAAGGGTGCCAAATCAGAAAACAGGTCACGTTTTTATGAAATAAAGTTAACGTTAATAACTATTTTTGTCGTGAACGGATTTTGGCGATTTACATACTAAGGAATCGGAAATTCCCTAAGATTTGTTTAATATTCTATACATTAGAATCCCCTGGTTTGTAAATGGTTAAAATTCATGAAGACTTTAAGCGTTTCCATTTTTCCATACATTTGTTCCGTCCATTTGTGTGCTTTCCCGAACAGAGCTGTCAATAACGAGCAACTTATCGACGACCAACGGAGGGGAAATCGTAGGATTTAAAGTTTCCGTGAACAAAGGAAAAGCAGAAGAATGAAGGGGAATACTTGCCTAGAGTATAAACAGTGGATCTCGCTGAGGCAAACTTTCACTCGGCATCGGACTCTTGAGCAATCCAGTTCACTTTGCTTTCGCTGCGCTTCGATCTAAGATTGGACCCCACCAGTGGTAATCCAACTTGGATATCGTCGTTTGGTTTTTCTGTTCGTTTTTCGCGTTACTCGTATCGTGTGTTTTTCTTTCCGCGTCATAAATTGGACGCTTCGCGTAGTGTGTGACGAGCAAGAAGAAGAGGAAGGCAGGCTCGAGCCCTGCAAAAAACGAACGCATTGCCAGGGGCAATAAAATTTCGAGGCAAGCGTCATCTAATGATGCACGCGATATGATGTAGTGAAAAGCTCTCGCACTGAACTAACCCTTCGCGTGTGTGACACCGCGTTGAACAAAAGCGAAGTAGGCGATTTCGGCGCGTCGGTCGCTGGTGGTGAAGGCGGTCGCTCTTGACAAACTCATCAGCGAATTCGCATCGATGGGTGTTACATCTCCGACACAACCTCCTATAATTTTTGACGTAGAACTACGTCTTTCATTAAGGGTGCCAAATCAGAAATCAGGTCACGTTTTTATGAACTAAAGTTAACGTCAATAACTATTTTTGCCGCGAACGGATTTTGGCGATTTACATACTAAACGAAACGGAAATTTCGTAAGATTTGTTTAATATGCTATACATTAGAATCCTGTGGTTTGTAAATGGTTAAAATTCATGAAGACTTTAAGCGTTTCCATTTTTCCATACATTTGTTCTGTCCATTTGTGTGCTTTCCCGAACAGAGCCGTCAATAACGAGCAACTTATCGACGACCAACGGAGGGGAAATCGTAGGATTCAAAGTCTTCGTGAACAAAGGAAAAGAAAAAGAATGAAGGGGAATACTTGCCTAGACTATAAACAGTGGATCTCGCTGAGGCAAACTTTCATTCGGCATCGGACTGTTGATCAATCCAGTTCACTTGGCTTTCGCTGCGCTTCGATCTAAGATTGGACCCCACCAGTGGTAATCCAACTTGGATATGTTCATTTGGTTTTTCTGTTCGTTTTTCGCGTTACTCGTATGTGTGTTTTTCTTTCCGCGTCATAAATTGGACGCTTCGCGTAGTGTGTAATCAGCAAGAAGAAGAGGAAGGCAGGCTCGAGCCCTGCAAAAAACAAACGCATTGCCAGGGGTAATAAAATTTCGAAAATGTAAACGCCGTTACCCAGGCAGCAACCAAGATGAAGCTCCCCCGACTGGTGATGAAGGCGGCCGCTCTTGACAAACTCATCAGCGAATTCGCATCGATGGGTGTTACATTAGAGTACAAGCTGTATGGCATAAATCAGTCTTTTTCCAAGCAGTTAACATTGTTTGTTTTCCGTCATCATAAGGGCTTCGTTGGTGCCTTTGAGAATGCATCAATGCATTAAACTGACGTTATGGCGAAGCAGGCGTTAGGGTTGTGCGCCAAAAACATATTTGGGGAAAACCAAGCATCTTGAATGTCTTACTGGAATGTTATAAGTTATTTGGGTTCCAACTAGGTATGTATTTGCGCTAATATTGATCATAATGAAGCATTGCTACTGTTTTCGAGGTTGTTATTAACAAAAAGATTTTATTTCGCTTTTTTTTTTTTTTTATTAATTCGTTTATTTTTACAGGCTCAGTTACTTAAGTTTAAAGGAGCCGAATTCTTAAATATAATTTTAAAACTATATATATAAACAATTTTCTTAGATCTATGGTTAGTAAGGTGGAAAACCGATTACTCGCGGTGTACTCGAGTTTAGGAGGGTGACATATTTTTAGGAGAAGGATGGGATATAAGGAAATTGTAACAATGTTGATGAACACTCATTTCTTAAATCTATTCGTATATCTATAGTGTATTTACATTTCAACTTATTCTACTATTTATAGCAAGGGGACGAATTACCCGCAAAGGAAGGAAAGGAGGGTATAAGGATGTAGGGACAATCACACACGAAGATCTATAGCTTTAAGGAAAACATATATATGGGACATGTAATCAAGGTCTAACCGAGCCAACACATCTCTCACCGGCACATTGGGCTGCCTTCCTCTAGCCCGAAGGGAGTTTTCTAAATTCGATCTGGCAACAAGATACACCTCACACGCCCAAACAACGTGTTCGATGTCGTGGTAACCTCGGCCACAAATGCAGAGATTGCTACCGGCCAGATTGAAACGAAAGAGTAACGCGTCTAACGAACAGTGATTGGACATGAGTCGGGAGAAGGTGCGAATAAAGTCCCGACTCAAGTCTAGACTTTTGAACCACGGTTTGAGGCTAACCTTAGGGATAATCGAGTGAAACCACCGGCCCAATTCATCTTCATTCCATTTGCGTTGCCAGTTAGCGATGGTATTTTTGCGGACTAAAGAATAAAATTCATTGAAGGCGATTTGACGCTGATAAATATCGCCTTCAATTGCACCTACCTTTGCTAATGAGTCAGCCCTCTCATTACCCGGAATGGAGCAATGTGAAGGGACCCAGATAAAGGTAATGACATAACAGCGTCTGGATAAAGCACTCAAAATTTCTCGTATTCTCTCAAGGAAGTACGGCGAGTGCTTTTCCGGCCTCACTGAACGGATAGCTTCGACAGAGCTAAGACTATCCGTTACAATGTAATAGTGTTCAACAGGTCGTGAGGCGACGCTGTCCAGCGCCCAATGAATTGCTGCCAATTCAGCAATATACACTGAGCAAGGATTCTGAAGACTGTGTGAGGTGCTAAAAAATTCGTTGAACACTCCAAATCCTGTGGACTCGTTTATAGTGGACCCATCAGTAAAGTACATATTATCACAATTGATACCCCCATACTTTTCATCGAAGATCATTGGAGCGATCCTCGATCGTTGGTAATCTGAATATTCATGGATATCTTGCTTCATGGACAGATCAAAATGCACAGAGGAATTGATGTAGTCAAGGAAACAAACACGGTTGGGAATATACGAAGAAGGATCAACCTGCATGGAGATGAATTCATGATATGAACTCATGAATCCGGAGTGAAAATTTAGCTCGATCAGCTGCTCAAAATTTCCGATCACCAATGGGTTCATAACCTTACACCGGATGAAGAACCGAAGAGATAATAAATTGAAGCGATCTTTTAGTGGGAGTATGCCTGCCAAAACCTCGAGACTCATGGTATGCGTTGAGGGCATACATCCCAACGCGATACGGAGACAAAGATACTGAATTCGCTCGAGTTTAATGAGGTGTGTTTTGGCAGCTGATTGAAAACAGAAACTGCCATACTCCATCACTGAGAGAATAGTTGTTCGATACAACATTATAAGATCTTCGGGATGGGCTCCCCACCAGGTGCCGGTAATTGTACGGAGAAAGTTTATTCTTTGTTGGCATTTTTTACTCAGATACCTAATATGGGCCCCCCAAGTACATTTGGAGTCGAACCAGACCCCAAGATACTTGAATGACATAGCATGAGTGATCGGTTTACCCAAAAGTTGAAGCTTTGGTTTTGCTGGTCTATGCTTCCTAGAAAAAACCACCATCTCTGTTTTCTCCGTGGAGAATTCGATCCCTAGCCCAATGGCCCAGGTTGAAAAATTGTTCAAAGTATCTTGTAAGGGTCCTTGCAGGTCGGATTCGTTTGATCCTACGACAGACACCACTCCATCATCTGCAAGTTGTCTTAGGCTGCAATTTTGTGTAAGGCAATTGTCGATGTCGCTTACATAGAAGTTGTACAAAAGGGGGCTTAAACATGAGCCCTGGGGGAGGCCCATGTAAGAGACCCGACTTACTGCCGAATCTCCGTGAGAAAAGTTCAAATGTTTCTCACAAAGCAAGTTATATAACATATTATTCAATAGAGGCGGCAGACCCCGAGAGTGTAATTTGTCCGACAAAACCTCTATTGAAACAGAATCGAAAGCCCCCTTTATGTCCAAGAATACTGAAGCCATTTGTTTTTTTTCGGCGTAAGCCATTTGAATTTCTGAAGAAAGCAACGCAAGACAATCATTCGTCCCCTTGCCCCTGCGGAACCCATATTGTGTATCTGAGAGTAGGCCATTCGTTTCAACCCATCGATCAAGGCGAAACAAGATCATTTTCTCCAACAATTTCCGTATACAAGACAGCATTGCTATTGGGCGGTACGAATTGAAGTCGGACGCGGGTTTTCCGGGTTTTTGAATAGCTATAACTCGTACTTGTCTCCAATCATCTGGAACAATATTATTCTCCAGAAACCGATTGAATAAATTCAACAAGCGATGTTTCGCCACATCAGGGAGGTTTTTCAGCAAGTTGAACTTAATTCTATCCGATCCCGGAGCAGAATTGTTACAAGAAAGCAGAGCAAGAGAGAATTCTACCATCGAAAACTCGGAATCAAGATCGCACCTATCTTGTGGTATATCTCGAACAATTTTTTGCACAGGAGCGGAATCAGGACAAACCTTCCGTGCAAAATTCAAAATCCATCGATGTGAATATTCTTCGCTTTCATTCGTTGAATAGCGATTTCTCATGTTTCGAGCCACTTTCCATAATTTTTTCATTGACGTTTCTCGTGACAAACCTCCCACGAAATTTCGCCAATAAGCACGTTTTTTCCCTTTGATTAAGTTTTTAAATTGATCTTCAAGGGCTAAATACGTTTGAAAATTTTCAGGGGTTCCACGTTTCCGAAAAGCTTTAAATGCATTCGATTTTTCTACATAAAGCTTGGAACACTGGCTATCCCACCATAGATTGGGAGGCCTTCGGCGAATAGTGGAACCTGGGATGGGTTTCGTTTGAGCGCGAACTGCGCTGTCATAGATCAAACGAGAAAGGAAGTTATACTCCTCCAATGGAGGTAAGCCATCTCTGGAATTGATGGCTAGAGCAATCGCGTCCGCATATTTTTTCCAGTCAATGTGTCTTGTGAGGTCATATGCCATGTTTATAGATTCAGAAGAATTCGACCCAATGGTGATGGAAATTTTGATTGGCAAGTGATCACTACCGTTGGGGTCCTGGATTACATTCCACTTGCAATCTAACGATAGTGAATTCGAGCAAAGCGAGAGGTCAAGAGCACTTGGGTTAGCAGGAGGTTTAGGTACACGTGTTGTTTCCCCAGTATTCAAAACGGTCATATTGAAGCTGTTACAAAGGTCATATATCAACAATGAACGATTGTCATCGTACTGTTCCCCCCAGGCAGTTCCGTGAGAGTTGAAGTCTCCCAAGATCAATCGTGGCTCAGGAAGGAGTGAGCACATGTCAACAAGTTGCTTGCGGCTAACCGCAGCTCTCGGAGGCCAATACAAGCTGACAATACAGAGGTCTTTGCCTCTGATGTTTGCATGACAAGCAACAGCTTCGATCCCTCCAATAGGTGGAAGGTCAATTCGAAAAAATGAGTGGTACTTATTGATCCCCAATAGCACCCCTCCGTATCTGTCATCACGGTCCAAGCGTATAATATTGAAATCGTGGAAAGAGAGATCATCTCGCGAAGAAAGCCAAGTTTCGGACAGAGCAAAAACATCACAATTGGAGTTATGAATTAAAAATTTGAATGTATCCAATTTAGGGATAAGACTACGACAATTCCACTGTAAAACAGTGATATCTCCGACCTCTCTATTTAAATTAGACATCAAGAGAGATAATCATTGCAAGGAGGGGCCATGTTTGCATCAATTGTTGCAAAATTGTCTTTAATACTGGAAGCATTGATATGACAAGGGTTCTGATGGAGTCGGAAACATTAAAACACTTGAAGATTTGGTCCAAAAGGTCAGACAACTTTATAAATCCCGATTGGGAAGTTGAACTGGACGGAAAAACAGGGACAGTTGGGGTTTTTGATGTCCCCTCGAGTGCTGGGTTGTTCAAAGATGAACTATTCCCACGGAAGCCAGGAGGAACCTGATTTTGCTTGTCCGCTGCACTCGATTTTTTAGGCAAGCTAACAGGGGGTATCACCGGGGGGACTTGTTCTTGAATTTTGGGAGTGGTCACATTTTTGCGCCGGGGATTCCCTTTGAAAATAAGCGGTGTGCCCCCGCTAGCTGTGTCCGCTTCCATTTCATCAACTGGCAACGTAGAGAAAACATTGTGTGTGTAGATTGGTTGTTGTTGCTGCTGGGCCAGTGGAGAAGCGCCCTTTAAAATTTCCGCAAATGTGCGTTTCGAGCGTTCCTTTAAAGAGCGCTTCTGTTTCTCCCAGCGACTCTTGTAAGTTTCACAAGCTGAGAGTACATGTGGAGCTCCTCCGCAATATGGACACTTATGCTCAGTCGCACTGCAGGATTCGCCCACATGTTGCTCTCCGCAAGTGGCACAGCGCTCCTTGTTGGCACAATAAGCTGAAGTGTGGCCAACTGACTTGCATTTTTGGCAAGTCATGGGCTTTGGCACGAAGAGTCGCATAGGCAGCCTCAATTTATCCACCATGACGTAGTCAGGGAGGGCGGAACCAGCAAAAGTTACTCGAAACGAGTCGGACGGCGTGAATTTAGTTTCTCCCCCTTCTTGGGAGACTTTCCCTAGTTGGCGGCAGTCCAAGATTTTAACACTCACCAAAGGGAGTTTTTTAAATTTTCCAAATCCTTCTTTTATCATTTTACACGTCAGACCCGTTTCAGTTACCACCCCCGAGATTTCTACGTCATGGGACGGCACGTAGACACGATACTCTAGGGTGAACCTCTGGTCGATCACAATACCGTTTGCATGTTTCCGGTCACTCACGATAACACGCAGTTTGTTCGGTCTAACTTTTAAAATTTCGATCACGGAGGAGTAGTATCTTGTCAGATCTTTCGTGATCTGAATAACATTCAGTGCTTTTCCGTTTGGTTTGGGCCGGAAGAAAACAACCCAGGGACCAGTTCCAGGTGCATCTTCTGGATAAACCTTGACACGGGGAGAGGATACAACAGAAGAGGAAGACGAGGACGAGGTTGGAACTGGCTCGGAAATATCAGAAGAAGGAAATGAAATCGATGGTGGGAGAGGAGGAGTGGGAGTTTTGGGGAGTTCAGGGAGGAGGGAGGAGGCAATTTTTTTCGAGGGGGGCTTGGTAGGATGAGCAGATTCGTCCCCAGACGAACTACATTCTGTAGGAGGGACTCGTTTATGTTTTTTCCCATTTACTTTTTTTGAATTGGTTTCAGAGTCGGAGGTCTCCATTTCTGGAGATCCCTCATCATTCTCCATTATAATCAATGTTCTAACTTATTTTCTGATCTTATATTTATATTTATTTTATATGTACCTCGTTGCACTAAATCGAACGGCAGACCACGTTGATACAGACGAGATGGTGTATCGGCCAATAATGCGATGAATCGGTATACCTCGGTGATAATACGGCAATGCAAGAAATACAATGCCGATAATCCGACACCAGCAAGAGGTCACAGCGTCCGCTGTAGCAGCCTTTGTTCTCCGCTGATTGTGGCACTGGTATTCCGCTTATCCACAGCACGGATCACACGCGACATTCACAAACCCGCTTGGGTGAAAACAAAAGCACTCCACCAGTCACGAAGCCAATAACGGTATTGTTGTAACGGTACAATAGACGCAAACAACTCTACGTCTGGATGCCTCGGCAGCTGGTTAACGAATGATTTATTTCGCTTGTTTAGTCATCAAAAAGTAAATGTCGTTCTGGAATTTTGTATGTGATTAGGTTTCGCTTGCCAGCAGTAACATTTCCTCCACTAAGAGTGACAGCTGCGCTTCTCTCGAGCATTAGAAAGTAACTTTTTTCGATTCCAGTAATATTAACAGAAGCGTTTCTTTTGAGAATAGCGCAAAATGATGAGACGTGTTTATATTCCTAGTAGTTTCAAGCCACCAATGTATGGCTCTGCATGTATGCTATGGCGAACGCTTGTTTGGCGCTTGGTTTACGCTTAGTTTGTACGAACGATATCTAGAAGTGCGATTCCTTTGAGGCAATACTAAATAACATGTAGCATGATATTTGATAGTTGCAAGTGTTGTCATTGTTGTTGTTTCCATGCGGTGCGAAAGATATATTGATGTAGTTATGAGATCTGGAATAATGGTGCTGGTGCAACATGTATATAATCGACTGTAGCCGAGTCTATGTCAATTGCGTAAAATAGGAATAGCGTTCGAGGTGAATTTTCAATGCTGGTCGACCCGATCCACCAACGATAGCTCAGAGAATTTATCACAATTTCAAACCAACAATTAAAAACGATTGGTACTTGATAAACTACACTCAGTTTATTTTACAGGAATTACATTTATTTTAACATGTGGACCGTGTGACTACTGGACTGAGATTAACTAGACTTTCAACAATTTTCCCCTAACTTCCTTTCTCAACTCTATATCTATTTCCTATTATTTCTTTAAAATCTATACCATCTATTTAATTTACACAACCATTTGAAATTTAAAGACAACAATCACTCTATAGATAACAAACTGACAATTACCCTATTGCCTTCTCTATTTACATACACTCATACACATATATTTACCATAATTCGCATTATGCCAGTAGCGCATCATCCATAGGGGGCTGCCAACTCCGAAAAATGCATTGACATAGAATAAATTGCGACATACGATCAGCTAGTGTATTGTTTTGCGAGGGCAAAAATGAATCATCAATCAATTATAGTCAACTGATTTTACAATGAAAAAACCATTTCAGAGATTATTCTACTAAGCAGTTGTGTCTAGAATTTCACATTTTTATAGAACAATATCCGAAGGTATAAATAAGCGACTTATACAAAATAACAGCGTAGTTCTACGTCAACAATGCGGTCGTATCTTGGACACAACCTCCTATGATTTTATATTGTTAAAAGATACATAAACAAATAATGATATATTTGATAGCAAAAATATTCTTTGTTTTATTTTTTCGGAGCTCGAAAGAACGTCCGAAATTTGTGCCTCTACACTAGAATACCCCTTTAAGCGGTGCCAACCAGTGCCACAGATTATCAAAATTTATTCACGAATGAAGGAATCAGACTTTTCCCAGTATCGCATGAATTCTCAACACCATATCTGCCATAATGAGTATAACACAAGAGTCGAGACGCGTGAACTTTTTCTGGTATATTGATCGAAAACAGCATGAACGAATTTCGAAAAGCCTACATTCAGGCACTTTCATTACTGTCAATAAATTTAGGTGCTTATCACGTACGTTAAGTTGATCTTCATCGCTTGCAGTGAATTTTTATTGAAAACGTGTCACCCATTGCACATATAAATGGTTGTGTATGCCGTTTCCGAGCAATCGTAAGTAGATTTATAAAACGTAGCAAGAGTTGTTCTATACATTCCATTGCCGAAGTCGTCATAAACAAGAATTTTGTGTGATGAATTGCCATCCTTTACCATTAATCGATTGCACTCTCAATTGGTGACGTTGAATTTTATGCTCTGATTTTCACTAACACGCAATGATCTTCATTTTCGACCTTACGAATACCATGACGAAAAGGAAGATGCAAATGAAAAATGAACTTCATGGCAAGCTGACGTTGATGTTCATTCCACTGGGGTTCATTGATAGTGTTGTTTCATATTTATCGACTCTCGCTTGAACAGTAGATTATCAATACAAGGAAGGCAGAAATTCGCCGAATTTGAATGTCGTGAACGTGAATATTTTCAGCACTGGTGCCAACTTACTGCCTATTACAACAGTTCCTTTATCTTCTTGGCTCAGGAAACACACCTCTTTCGGTCTCAGAATCGAAGATAGGGGCGGGTGAATTTATCCAGGAATAAAAATGGAATTTCGTTACGTAATGATCACGGCTGGGTGATCATTACGGGGTGACCCTCCCCACTATGTCACATTAAGTAATGAGACCTAGACCCCCCTCCCCCACCTACTAGCGTTACGTAATTTATGCACGGCGCCGTAGTGAAGAAACAGTAGTACAAACCATCTGTAATATAAACTAATAAATAGTATTATATAAACATTATATTTTTATGGTTTTGATTTTATGATTATTCTATTCAATTCGAACGAGGAAAGTAGTAGTAGTTAGTAGTCATCTTAGACTTCGTGCATAAATTACTACAGTACCATTATCTTCGAGCTGATGATCCGCTATAATAAACTCGAGAACTCATGTATTGTTTATGCTTCATTTACCATCTTCGATCGAGAGACCATACATATTGTTTGAAAAATCTACATTATATAGATGGACCAGTTGACAGAATTAATATATTACAAATGATTTTGGTTAGAAATGATCTTCTCATTTTGTTTGTGTATTCAGACATGAGACATGAGTCAGACATGAGTTTAAGAATGTTCTGATAGGTGATGGATCCTAATCCGCTTTAGCCATATGACAATAATAGGAGAAATAATAGAAATCCATCCTCGCCATTCATACATTTCACTGTCATATTCATTTGAATTTGCATTAGGTTTGCTCTTCATGGGTAAAGTTGTCCCAGCTACACCATTAATTTGACACACGCTTCAGGCTGATGGTTATAACGCTGAAATTCGTGATTGGTGGTTACACACTAGTCCCATCATCCTTTCGAGAGCCGTTATCCCTTTGGGCGAACAGTTTATGTTTCCAAAAACGTAGGGATGATCCCTTCTTGGGTAAATTGTTACACTCCTGCGAATCAAATTATTCCCTAACATATGGTTGGTGTAGCCTAATCAACCATCGGAGTTATGTACACATGGTATACATGACATGCAAGCATGTGTTCGTATGAAAAACGTGACAATGCCTTTGATGATTATTGCTACAGTGGTACGAATCAAGCGAAATGTGAATTAATTTGAGCTGTGGGACGGTTTTTGGTTGGATGGAGTTCTGATTAGCCCTTACAATTTCCAACAAGTCATCCATGCATCGGATCAATAGATCGGAAGCACTGTTACAGGGACAAAAAATTCTAACAACCTTTTCATGTTTCATTTATCCTTCACCTGGCTTCACCTTTGAACCAATATTTTCAGCTAGAGGCTAAAAAAAGCGCTCTAAAGCTTAAAAGATGGAAAAAAATACTAGACGGGGACAAAACTGGTCACTTGAGCATCCTGAATCTCTTACCCAATGGACCAGCCTCAGAGACGAACAGTGGTTGGATGGAACCAAGCACTAATTATAACATTCCATACAGAGTGATCGAACATTCTCGTTCAGTATGGGATGAAGGTGGTCCCAACGTTCGTAATGGCTCAATCATGTTCTACACACTCATGGGTCGAAAATGGGAACCAGAACAGATGCCGGAGTGTATGGTCCCAGAACAAAAATCTCTGTGGCAGTGCCACAAATTATCAAAATTTATTCACGAATGAAGAAATTAGATTTTTCCCAGTATTGGATGAATTCTCTTCTGTTGAAACTCAACACCATATCTGTCATAATGAGTATAACACAAGAGTCGAGACGCATAAGCTTTGTCTGGTATATTGATCGAAAACAGCATGAACGAATTTAGAAAAACCTGCATTCAGGCACTTCCATTACTGTCAATAATTTCAGGTGATTATCACGAACGTTAAGTTGATCTTCATCGCTTGCAGTGAATTTTTATTGAAAACGTGTCACCCATTGCACATATAAATGGTGGTGTATGCCATTTCCGGGCAATCGTGAGTAGATTCATAAAACGTAGCAAGAGTTATTCTATACATTCCATTGCCGAACTCGCCAAAAACAAGAATTTTGTGTGATGAATGGCCATCCTTTACCACTAATCGATTTTACTCTCAATTGGTGACGTTGAATTTTATGTTTTGATTTTCACTAACACGCAATGATCTTCATTTTCGATCTTACGAATACCATGACGAAAAAGAAGGTGCAAATGAAAAATGAACTTCATGGCAAGCTGATGTTGATGTTCATTCCACTGGGGTTCATTGACAGTGTTGTTTCATATTTATCGACTCTCGCTTGAGCAGTACGTTATCAATACAAGGAAGGCAGAAATTCGCCGAATTTGAATGTCGTGAACGTGAATATTTTCAGCACTGCTCTGTGGCTATGGGAAACTGGCCAACAGTTTTTCAGGTAGAAATAACTGCAATAATAGAATGTTTGAATGTCTGCCTCAAAAGAAAATATAGACATGCTAACATCTGCATATTCTCAGACAGTCAAGCTCTAAATGCTTTTGAATGCTTTCCAAAAATTGTCTGGGAATACATTTCCATTTTACATCAATTAAGTCAGATAATTTCGGTACAATTGTATCGGATTCCTGGCCATTGCGGTATAGAGGGCAACGAGCGAGCAGATGAACTTGCCAGGAACGGCTCAAACTCTCTATTCACTGGTCCAGAACCATTCTGTGGACTCTCCGACTGTGTGTTGAAAAGCGAGCTGAAAAAATGGGAAGACCGGGAAGTGACAGCCAATTGTATGGCTGCAAAACTTAAACAGGCGAAAAAAAATATTACGCCGAGTATTAAAATTACTCAAAAGCTGCTAAGCCTTAATGAGAAAGGCAGGAGAATAAAACGGATTGTAAATTTTTGGATTGTTTAATTAAAACGTGGATTTATAATTTTTGCAACGCCGAAAGAAAAGGTCTTGCACATGCTAGTTCGATTTTGGATCGAAGGAATTGCCATTCGAACCACACTCAACATACAAGTGCCATTGTTCCGATGTATGGGTGACTTGATGGAAATTATATGGGCTAACCACATATTTTTTGTTCATGTTTTATTAAAAAAAAAACATTTTAAATAATTAAAATTTTAAATTTCGTTTTGTAAATTTGTTTAATATTTTTGATTGAAAACTTAAATCATCACAGATGTGATTTTTTTTATATTTTGGGTTATGATTTTCCAACGTTGAAATGCTTCGGTTGCGGTAGCTTATTGGGAAATTGGTATTTTTTTTATTTTTTCAGAAAAGACTTGGTCCAAAAAAGACTTTTTTCAAAAATTTATATCTTTTGAACCACTAAACCGATTTAGATGATTAACATATCAGCTTTCCAGGAAAAATATAGCGCCCTTTATTTTTAACCGAGAAAACTATGAAAAACTAGCTCAATCAATAATTACAAAAACGAAAATCCAAATTTTCGCAAAAATAATATTTAAAAAAAACTCATAAGCTACAATTTGATTTATCGATCATCTAAATCGGTCCGGTAGCTCAAAAGTTATGAATTTTTGTAGTCGAGAAAAGGGGAAAATTGTTTTTTCGAACCATCGGTTAACTTTGGAAAATCATATCTCAAAAACTAAAAAAAAAAGCATCTCTGATATCGAGATATTTTATGTAAAAAATCAGCGTTTGAGAAAAAATATAAAAAATACAGCGCTCTCTAGTCCAAAGCCATGAAAACAATAAAAAAAAGACTACAATCAATAATAACGAAAATAAAATCCACTTTTTTTGCAAGCTCAATATTTATTCAAAGGAAGGCTAATAGAACGCTCGTTGACTTCAATTTGATATGTTGATCATCTGAATCGGTTCAGTGGTTCAAAAGTTACGAATTTTTGGGAAAAAGTGGAAAAAATGATTTTTTGGACCACCCTAAAATGAAAATGGACACCCTAATAAAAAGAAAATTAAATCTATTGTTTTGTGATAAAGAATAAAATTACCACGTTTGCCGAAAATCTGAGAGCCACTATATTGGTATGACATCGAATGGCTATATATAGACATTTCGATCGCACTTCTATGTGGATTGACACTATTTTCGTAACTCAAATAATCAATCAAGAATCTTACATGTTGTTAAATTATGTTGAAATCGATTTTTCTTCATGAAAATAACATATATTCGATACGAGTTTGGGTTTGTTGAAAAGCCCCAATTCTCTAGTTGCTAATACAGGGTTTTCCATTTCGGGCTTCCGAAAGTATACAGCCCTGCGCTGACAACCGTTTGACATAGCTGTCAACCAAAGCGTCATATCGTTAGTTGAATGTCTGCCATTTTACAATATGGATCGTTTTAGCATCGCACAACGTGTTAATTTTGTTAAATTATACTATAAAAATGATGAAAACCCGCCAAATGTTTTTCGAGTATTACGGACGGATTTTGGTCGTCATGGACGGCCTACAGAGCACACAATCGCTAATGTAGTGCGTAAATTCGAACAAACTGGATCCGTAGCGGATATTGTGAAACCTGTGCATCATCGTAATGTGCGTTCGGCCGAAAATATTGCTGCTGTTGCTGCCAGTGTGGAGGATGACCCGAATGTTTCGATTCCACGGCGTGCTCAGCAATTCGGCTTGTCAAACACATCATTGTGGCGAATTTTGCATTTGGACTTGCACCTACATCCATACAAAGTCCAACTGGTACAAAAATTGGAGCGTGGTGACCATGGAATGCGTCGGGCATACGTCGATTGGGTGAACGAACAACAGCAGCAAAATGCTGAATTTTCGCATCAAATTTTCTTGAGCGATGAGGCACATTACGAGCTCGGTGGCTATGTGAACACCCAAAATTTCCGTATATGGGGCTCAGAAAATCCACACGTGATTGTTGAGAGGCCATTGCATCCGCCAAAAGTGGTTTCAGCCGGACAGCGCCACGTGCCACACAACACGACCGAACATGGCCATATTGCGAACGAAATTTGAGGGACGCATAATTTCGCGTTTTGGTGATGCCAATTGGCCGTCCAGATCATGCGATTTGAACCCGCTAGACTTTTTTTTGTGAGGTTAAGCGAAAGACCGTGTCTATGCCAACTCTCCGCAAACTCTTGAACATTTGAAAGACAACATTCGTGAAGTTATGACCGAGATACCGCCCCATATGTGCCGAAAAGTCATCGAAAATTACCTGTTCCGGATCAAGGTGTGCGAGGAAGCCCTAGGTGGACATTTGAATGATGTTGTATTTCACACATAATGGCATAAACCAAACTTTAATTTGAAATAAAAGTTTCATCGAAATTCGAATTCTAAGTGTGTTTTATTTCAATTTACTTTCGGAATTTAAAGTTGGAAAACCCTGTACTACCAAAAGGCGTCATAGAAATCATGTGGACAAAACAACAAAACAACAAAACAACATTGGACAACTCATGATCAGAATTGAGTTCATCAAAATGCGTTAATTTAATGGTTTAGCTATGTAAATTGGCATTGAAGCGGTATGTGGACGCTGGAAATGGCCATATTCCTTAGAGTGACCACTATGCCCTCACTTCCCCTATGCTAAATTTCTGCTTCGCTTTTGACAATTGTTCCACGGCGGCGAGAGCCGTTGCCGTGGGGTTGTTGTACTGTGGCCTCCACTGGTGCTGATTCGCGTGCCCCACTCGCGAATGAATTGCTCAGCCGTACTGAACTTCGTCTCGACACATCGCTTGCTCTGTTGTTCCTGGAGCTTATTTCTCTCTGCACCTGCTGCTTGATCTCGTCGATTTGCGTTTGGGAGAGCATGTTGTTGCGTACTATCGCTCTACGCCTCGCGTTCATCGCGTTCTGATCAAGCCTCCCGACGAACTCTGGATACGCTTCCTCGAACATTGTTAGTATTCGAGGGCGACCGCTCATGTCCGTCTCCAAAGCAGTGCAGATGTAATAGGCGCGGATCACGAATTCATTCATTTCGTGTGTCCACATGATCCGGCGCCTAGTGGTACCCACAAGTGTGGACGACTGTCGTCTGGCAGTCGCAACACGTCTCGTAGGCGCAGCGTTTCTTGGGTGATGTCGATGGCTGCTGTTTCCGTGTGGCGGTAGCTCTTCGGGTTGAACCCGGCTGGTGGCCCGCTCTTGCACATCGCCCTCCAGCCGCTGGCCGCTCGCTCTTACGCCCGTTCCAGGACCAGCTCCAGTTCGGGGACCCTCCTAGGGTGATCGCATTCTAATTATTCTTCGTGATCGTAGCTCCATTTTATTGGGTGTATCTCCTTTGCCCGGGAGACAGCGGGTTGGCAAGGCCTCCATGACCCGGGAGGCCTTCCCCGGGAGAGATATAGCGCTCTGACTCGCTCGCACCCCCTCACTTAGCCACTTTCGACACCCGTTCTCGGAGCCAAGACCAGGTGTGTGTTTCCAGTTCACGCCCGATCTAAAAATGTCGTCATATGATCTTCGTGGAGGCGTGAGATAGGAACATTTGAGACCAACAGGCAGGCTCCTACCCTAGGTTGATCCCCATTTGAGAACCTATGAAATTTTTTTTTTTTTTTTTTCAGATTTAATATATCGTTTATTCCATTCTATTTTAAAATATTATTTACATTAAAATTAATTTTCGCATCTTAAAAAGAATGCAAGTTCGCCTACATCGATTCTATCGTTCATTGAATTTACATAGGAGATGTATAATATAAATATTTTCAGTATTTGACTTCGTTTGGTAGGTCCGATGTTTGGCAGCGCTGGTTTAATCAATTCTTCGAAAGACAGGAGTTGCCATCCTTCTAGTATGTCAGTTATCTTCCGTTGTACGTAAGCCCATGCACCTACTACGCGGGGGCAGCTACTGAATTTATGTTGTAGTGTTTCTACTGCAGCATTACAATGTAAGCAGCCTTCACCGTCTGCTCGTTGAATGGTTCTCATCAGTTTTCTGTGCTCTATCTTTTCGTTTATAAACAAATATAAGTTGCTCCGCTGGCATGATGATAGCTGTTTCGTCGCAATGTTCTTCCATATTCGTTTCCAATTCGCTTCCGGATTTCTCCTTTCAATACGAGGCGTTTCAGTTCGCTCCAAGAAAAAGCGGTGTATTAGATCGCTCGTGGGATGTACTCTAACAAGTGGGGGGAGAAGGGGGATTTGTTGGGAAAGGATTTTGAGGCAGGGAAGGTCTGCGGGAGGAGGAGTAGCTTGGTTCAGAAGGGATTGATAATAGGGAAGGGAACCACTTGCTTGCATGTGACGATTTACCAATAGCGCTTTGCATTTTATGCCTGGTAGATGCAGTTTCAATCCACCAGCTTCTTTGTCACGCGCCAGTTGCTCCATTGGAACTCGCGCCGGTATTCCGCGCCACAGGAAGGAGCCCATGATCGCCGCTAATTTCGCTGTGTGGATACAATACGTTGGCAGGATTGATGCCACATACCATATCTTTGTGCTAATGAAGGTGTTCAGTAAAATAATTTTTTGTTGTAAATTTAGATTTCTCAACGAGTGTAACCACACCTGCTGAGCAAATTTCGATACAAGTGCGTTCCAATTTATGTTTACCATTTCCCGGATCGAGTTGGTAAAAATCACACCCAGGATCTTCACCTTTTCTGCTGTGACCAGCCACGGAACATTCAATGGATTCTTATCTATGAGCCCGACGTTTATTGCAACAGTTTTTAGCCTGTTGAGTTTTGCTCCCGCAGCGTGCTCGAAATCATTAAATAGATCATTGATACTCTCTATTGTATTTGTATTGGTTACAATCACAGATATGTCATCTGCATAGGCCACAACAAGATCGGAACCGAGTTGTCGCTCTAGTTGTTTCAGAAACGAGTGGAGGTATAGGACGAAGAGCAGCATCGACATCGGATCTCCTTGCCGAACCGAGCGTTCGATGCGGATGCGCTCCGAGAGGTGTCCGTTCACTAGTAACCGAGAGAAAGATCGCTCGGCAATTCGAACTAATAAGCTTACGAAAGTTGGGTTTATTCCTAGCTGCCGCATAGTTTGGTGAAGGTAAGAAAGGGATACCCGATCGAACGCATGGTCGAGATCGTAGCTAATCAGCTTCCCTTTTTGCTTGCTCGCTTTCAGCTGTGCGATTCTATCTTTCAGAGAAAGAGTGGCTTCAAAGATTGAGTGCCCGTCGTTAGAGCACTTTTGTGTATCGCTCAGTACTTGATGAGTCTGTATTACACGCTCGAGGCGAGACTTCAGGATTCTGCTCAAGATTTTGAAGTCCGCATTCAAAAGGCTGATTGGTCGATATCCTCGTGCAGTGTTTTCTGCTCCTCTCTTTCGTACTAACACGATTATACCGTTCGCGAACTCAGACGGCATCTCCGATACTAGGGCCTCGTTTAACACAAGGTTCAACTCTCGGTGGATGACGTCAAATGTGCGTTGATAAAATTCGATGGGTAACCCATCACTCCCCGCCGCTTTCTTCTTAGCTGATGTTCGAATTGCTGACCAAATTTCTGCTGTTGTTATCTCAGCCATGCAAGCTTCGTTCGACTCGTCATTTATTGGTATCACCCTCTCGCATTGGAATGGATACCGAGATGTGTCCTCTACCTCTGTCGCTGTGTACAATCTCGTGAAATACCGAAGCAGATGGTTCTCGATCGCTTCGGAAGTGTTTAGAGTTTCGTCGTTTTCGCCACGCATTTCTGTGATAATGTTTTTTTTCCTACGTCTCTCACCCAGCTGAAATGTACTGATGTTTTCTCCAGCAATAATGGTGTCGTTGATGCGCATGAAATTTTGAGAGAAACTGCGCTGATGCGCGAGCATTTGTACCTTAACACGGTTTATTGTGGTTAGCATCGCAGGATTCTGGAAATACCCATCATACGCTTGCTTTAATTGCGTGTATAGTCGTTGATGTTCCGCGTAAAATACGCTGTACGCTTCTCGGGATTTCCATCGAAAAAAGGACTGAATTTTTTTCTTAGCAAATGATAGCCACCACGTGAGCCAGTTTGGGTAGTTTTGCCTCTGTCTTGTAACATATTGCCATGAGATTTGGAATTCATCTATGTTCTCTGCTGTTAAAACATGTGGACGTAGCGACCAGTATGCGCGACCAGGTGCGCGTCCGAGACTTGGGAGGCATATACGAGCAGTTAGCGCTTTATGATTTGTAAACGAGCACACGTGTGTTGCTGCATTTCGCAGATGCCTGCAAAGTCCATGGGTGAAGTAGATGCGATCGAGCCGAGAGACAGAGTTGTGCGTTATATATGTGGGGGCAGGAGTCGTGGGATACAATTTCACCCAAATGTCGCTGAGTTGGAGCTGCTGTATGGTGGATTGGAGGGCGGGGCTGTTGTTGTAGCCTGTCGAGTCACATGTGCGCAGCACACAGTTGAAGTCGCCAGCGAGAATTATATTGTCGGTATTATGACGTAGATAAAAAGAAATTGTGTCATTAAAGAAACGCTCTCGTTCGGCGCGCATTGCTGTGCCCGATGGTGCGTAGATGTTGACCAACGTCGTGTTTTCGACGCGAAGAGCAATCAGTCGGCCGTCCAAACTTTTTTCGATATGGGAGAAACGTATGTACTCTTTTAGTGCTATTGCCGTCCCTCTCCTTGACTGATCAACGTTTATGACGACATTGTAGCCAGGAATAAGCAGCTGCTCGTTCTCTACCTCTTGCAAGAACACGATGTCAAGATCCATCGTTCTGCAGAAGGTTTTGAGGGTATTGATCTTCGATTCGTTGGTAATATTGTTTATGTTTATAGTGGCGACGTTGTAACTGGCGATATGAGTCATTATATATTGGTCTGTTCCCGCTCGTCGTCGCTTTCGTCCTGGCGCTTCTTGCATTGCCGGCGTGTTCTCGAGCGTGTGATTGAAATTGCCGCTTCGTCTGTTTCGTTCCCATCGGATTTTCCACTAGCAGGTCCGTGGTACACTTCGCCACTAGCAGGAGGTTGTTGACCAGAAGTGCTGGGCATTGAACTGCTATCCGATGGTTGTTTCGAATCCGATATGGGTATGATGGGAATAGTGAGAGGAGGAAATTGTGTTACCGACTGCGTATCGATCGGTTTACTTGTCTGTACAGGCATCGGCTGTTGTTGCTGTTTCTGCTTTTTCGACGGCGGGAATCGCAATGCTGACGTATTTTGACTCGGTTTCGCTATTTTTTGGACTGGCGGCTTCACAATCGGCTTTGCCGTTGCTGCTGCGGGCTGTTTCGCAGCATCGGCGTACGATTTTTGCACTAGCAGCTTTTTGTTCTGCACACAGGACGCTCCGACATGGATGAATTCCCGGCAGTGTCGACATGTTTGACGCTGTCCAAAATAAGACAGCAATGTTAATTCGCCATCAATGACGACCCACGACTCAATATTTTGTTTCACGATCATTTTCGCGATTCGAACACCTGTGCAGATACCCGGAAAGAAGTACTGCTGGTCATTTCCGCATATCTGATCTCGTATTGAGATAACATCACCATATGCGGAAAGGAATTCAGTGATGGCTTCATCCGATACATTTTCAGACAAATCGAACAATTTGACCTCCACTGCCCCGTCCTCCATCGTAATTCGTAGGGGAAGCTTCACCCCTCCTTCCACTGTCACTTCGTGCTTCCCATCGTGCTCTTCGCACACTTTTTGTGCCAGCGCTAGATCAACGACCTTCACGAAGGCACATCCAAGGCTTCGGCTGCATTGGATTCATGTCACTTCACCTGGTTTTAAACCCAGAACAGTCCCAACGAAATTTTGCACTTTCGCATAGTCCGGTTTTCGTTGCAACACCGCATAATCTATGCGGAATGTGTTTTCGCGGCGTACCATCGCGGAGTCGTAGTATGCGACAACACGCAAACGGCTCGGCGACAATAATGACGCAGCGGAACGATAGAAAAGTTAGCTTGTTTTGACTTCCTATTTTGGCTAAAGCGTGAAACGCGTCTGCTTGGCTCGGAAGATGAGCGCTAACTGAAATTGAATTATTCAGCAGTGACATGTTAGGCGTGACGCTAACCACTCGACCACGGGAGCAACAATTTTGGCTGGATCTTTGAATACAAATGGCCAATACTGCTTGTTCGCGACGATCGCGACCCGAGCTATAAAACGAGTGGAGAAGAGGAGAAGAAAGGATGATGCAATTGCATGCACACATAGCATATGTAGTGCAGTGTAAGTGTAGCTTTTAGTTTTTTCCTTCATTCAGTTTGTGATAACATCGAGAAATTAATGGTGTGTTTTAGCCACTGAAATTTCTCTGCTGGTTCTGCTGTGTGCCGCTGAAGGTTGCATCTAAAACTAATTTTTGGGTATTTATTTTTTTGGTCAGCATTTGTACGACGTCGCCCGCTATGCAGTCGGCTCCCCAGACTTTAATTGCCAACATGCACGCAAAAAAAAATAGAAAGCTTCTTTCTATTCAGAGAATGTTTTCTTTGAACGAAACCAAGGATTACTTAATCAGACTTGCAAAATGTGCATTAACGATCTATAAACTTTTACTTAGTCGCGGCAATACATACACACACTCTTTACAGATACACGGGCCGGAGGTTGTGCAGTCCACTGATGATTCAACAAGAGCCAAAGGTTGTACCGCTCATTACAACTCTACACGAGCTGATGATTGCGCCGGCTAGTGATCATTCTATCCTGGATTCCTCGAGTCGAAAAAGACGCACCACGCTAGATATGAGGTGCAGACTAGGGGGTCGTTGCTGATTAACGGTCAGCTGCATCCCAATAGGAAGTATCCCATGTCGGGCACACGTACAGAGCACTGAAGACTGCAACATCCCAATTATGAGAACACTTGTAATACTAACCTCGAGCCAACCGCGAGTAATCGGTTACATATTACTAACATAGTTGTAAGCAAACATTGTCAAAATATTGAACTCCCGGCCCCGTTAGGCTATATGAGCCTTAATGAAAATATATATTTTGGTGTATGAACTTATAGCCTCTTAGTTCGTGCAATTTTTGAAATGCGAACTAAATTTCAAGTTCGTTTCTGTGAAAAAGTATTCTACGAAGAAATGTTTTGGGATGAATAATTTCTTTCCGTGTATGAAAAGAAACGAAACGAAAGCAATGAATACTGCGACATCGGGTGATATGTTTGTACATGATGTTCTTGAATTATAAACATCGTGTTTGTTTTCACATGTCTATGTTTGTGTATCATTGTTCGTGTTGGGGATAGACACTCAACACTAGCGAGAATCATGTTCGAATTCAAACAAAAACATGGAATTTCACATCGCGTGGATATGTGTAAGTGTTTTTCGGAAGTCTGCCTGCAAGCTGTGACTTCTTTTTTTCGCTTGCATTAGTGTTTGGGAAACCATAGCGGACACATGCCATGACATGGACATGACATGGACACATTTACTTCTACTCGCATCAGTTTCTGTTCTGCTTTCGCATGGAACAATCATGAAAAATTGCCACATCACGATTAAAACGAAATGATTTTTATGCAAGGTTATATAAAGTTTATATAATGAAATGAAATACAGTTATCCCACTTCTTGTTTTTCATGAATGAAAGGCATTATTCAGACTAATGGTTAAATGCATTGCTCTTATAGCAGACGCATTCTGACGAGTGCCCTAACCCTTTCTGGGTGAAGCAGTTATGCTTCTGGGGACAAAGTTACGCTTCATAAGTGAATGGTTGCATTCCTTTGAGCCAGATCATTTCAAATTCAGTAGTGCATGCAGTTGAACTAACCACCAAATCGACGCGAATAGGTATGCTTCCAGATAAAATGAATAAATTGGATAATTAGTGGTACTCGAGCGTTGAAATACGTTTTACTTTCAACACTAGAACGATACGAGTCGTATCGTTTTATTGCGAAACGAATTTTAAGGGAGTATTCTAGTGTAGAAACACGCATTTCGGACTTTTTTTTTTGACGTAGAACTACGTCTTTCAGGAAGGGTGCCAAATCAGAAAACAGGTCACGTTTTTGTGAAATAAAGTTAACGTTAATAACTATTTTCACAGCGAACAAATTCTGATACTTTGCACACCAATGGAATCAAAAATTTTCTAATATTCGTTTGATATAATATACAGTACAATCCACTAATGCCTAAACAGTTTAAATTAATGAAAACTGGAAGCATTCTCATATTCCCATATATTTGTTCTGCCGATTTGTGTGCATTCCCGAACAGAGCTGTCTATAAGGAGCAACTGATACATTTGTTTTTGCCCGCTTTCAACATATTTGGTGTAAATAAGACATCCGCAATTTGAAGCCACACATTCTTTGTGTACGCTAAACGAGCTGAACAGCGAGGGAACGAGTGCCTTTCTCAAGGCAATGAGGGTGAAGATGTAGTGCTGGAGTAGAGTAAAGTTTTCCAAGAGCCTTTCTCAAGGCTAGAGACAAACGAACTGAAAAACAGGAAGTGGGTTATATCTATGGTATAACCGCAAGGGTGACGTAGGACTATCGTTGATTTAGAGATCATTTGTTTGAAGTTGAATCTAAATCCATTCTGAATGAATGAATAAATGAATATTTGGGGGACTTCGAAAACGAGAGCGTTACGTTCAGTTGCTTACTTTAAATTAATAATAGTGAAAATTCGAATTTCGTTATTTGCGTTGGAGTATCAAAAATTACTATGTTTTGAGGAGGCTGAATTAGATGTCTATTAAACCATAATAAAGACGAAGAAAACATATTTTTGGAGTTTTTCTATTCAATCATACCCTCTTCTTCAAATAAATGCCAATAACGCCTGAAAAATACACAATGGCAACATTACAGAGAAGTTAAATTTTCGGTCTGTGACACCGTGCGCGAGTATACGTGTTATGATTTTGAACGCGAGTACAGGAGGGTTAAGAGCAGACGAAGTGAGAAGGTCCAAAAAAAGTCACAGGAGGGTTGTGTCCGAGACCCGACCGCATAGTTGACGTAGAATTCCGTTGAACTATCTGTTTATTTTGGATATGTTTGAAGAATTACATCTTTTAACTCTTTGATGGCCCTGAAAAAAGCAATTTTGTTTGGTTGTTGGGTATTGTTGATGACAGAAGTATGATATAAGAAGCTGAAGTGGAATGATATATGATGAAAACCGCCCTCTGTGATCCTAGAAGGGATGCCTCCTGTGATATGTATGGATGAAATAAAGAAAAAAAAACTCACCAATGTTATATAAGATAATTAACAATACCGAACACAATTATCAATTTTATACACTTATACAGTCATTTTTAATACAACTGCTACCACATACAATTTCACAATTACACTTTTGTTAAATTTTTCACAATACACGATCGGTCATTGATATGAAATTTCACGAAGCAACCAACATTAAAGTTCCAAATTTAAATTTTATTTGCTAGAATTAATCGTATCACTTAGGCGGCTCGCACAACGGAGCAATAAGCGACTAGCAACTGTTAACATGCAATAAGCAATATTATCGTCAATGGATTTTTCCATTTAATTTTTGTTGATTTCGCACACCGACGCAATACGATATCGCTCTCGCCTTCACAGAGCAACACATGTCGCTAGCAACACGGCGTGTCGGTTGAAGAGCAACTTATCGCCCATATTTTGACAAGTTTCGTACATTAAGCCGATTGTTTGCAGAATGTTAGGGGTTTTTATTGCTCCAGTATGCGAAGAACAACAAAATATGTTGCCTGTTGTATATTGCGTATTGCAGTTTGCTAGTTGCTTATTGCTGCGGTGTGCGAGCCGCCTTACCCTACTTGCAATATAAAGATGCCCCTGACTTGCATATATTTGCAATGCCGATTTCCCCCAGGCAGCTTGGTTTTGATGTCTCTGTTAGGGAACCGCCGCATGTATCGTCAATTTCGACCAATTAGAAGTGGATATTTCCGTTAGGATAGGGGTTGAGATTTTTCAATTGTTCGATAGTTAGTTTCATGACATATATTACTTCATTCAATACAAAAAATTGTTATGGAGTGCCGAAATCGATTGACGCAAAAATTACATCAATCCATCATGAAATGACTGAGCAATAAGCATTTGAAATTGGACAATTTTCAAGATGTGTTCGATTTTCGATTTTCAATTTGTACCCAAAAAGTTGCGCCATGGCGTATACGATTGCAGCCCTTCTGGTTATCTGAAACAAAAAATCGAACAGATTCAGAATCAGTAAAGATGCACCTATCGCATGTCAAAAACATCTTTTTTGACAAAATGGCGACCGTTTAAAAAGCAAAATACGGTTTAAAACATTTTTTTATTACATTTCCCGATTTTTTAAAAATAGTGAAATTTAAAAAATGCGGTTCATGCAATAGTTGCCTGCAGATTGTATCCATATAAATTCGACATGAATCGGCTCAGCAGGATATGAGATATCGTGTACGCCAGTTGGAAAAAACTAGTTTCAAGAAAAACCGCGTTTGAAGTTCATTGTTAAGGCCATAGCATGTTAGATACCGCATCACTAAAATGACTCTAACACGGTAAATAATAGGATTTAGTTCTTACTAGGGTATACTTTTGAATGCCTAAACAACAGAAATATGAAGGAAAAAAATTGATCTTTTTCAAATTTCTAGACTAGAATACCGCTTTAAGGTGTAGTTGTCCCTCGAACGACGGTGAAAGGAGTCAAGTTATCACTATCCTTGTTCTCTGATGAACCAATTAAAGCAATCAGAGTTCTGTTTTTTTCTGCAACACGACATACAGCTTCCTTCTGTATCTTCAAGCGTATACGAGTGTCACCCATCTGGAGTGGTTTCTTTCCACTTCCCTATGTTCTATAGCTGGAGGAAATTACTTCGTTACGAGAATTACGGAGGAATAGGGGACAATTTGCAGCTGCAATAATTGAATGTCATTCAACCGACGATAGCGTTTCCGTGACACCATACATCTTCGAACATACAGTGATGGACAGAAAAAGTGAAGCTGACACATAGATAGTGACGCCCAAATATGGTCCAAAGATGTTATTATAATGAAGTTTTTCTGCTGAAAGGCTATTTCAAAATTCTATTTTAGTCTCATCAATGCCCTAAATTAATGAAGGAAGGAGTGTGATAACTGCTAACTGCTACTTGTCTAATTTTTTTTACGTTTTTGAGAAAGTTAAATTTAAATTTCTCATCTCTTACAACATATAATAAACACAAAACAATTTGTGTTTGAAATGTCTTCAATATTCGTTACATGTCCTTTCTTTCCTGAATTTCGTAGCGTTACCCCTCGTATAGAAATCAAAGATTCAGTTCGTGGTCGAAAGAAAGTTGGCAAGCTTAATCTGAACTTATAAATGGTAGAATATTTTGATGGTCATCACTATTCATCTCCTTCATTGCCATCGTTCATTCATTTGCGAGAACGGAAAAACCGCGATAAGTGTGAAACCAACACGATTGATGCTTGTTTCCTACGATTAGTTATAAAACTCAGGAATGGTTATAGCCCAGGTGAGTAATCGGTAAACAAACAAAATATTTGGTCAACGTGATCAAAATTACCGTTGCCCGGCAGACATTTGCAAGTCTATGATACAATAAACACAAATGACCGAATCGCCCTCAGGAAACAACTCGAAATACAATTAAACTGAAAACGAACACAAACCTCAAACTCACCGATAATATCCAGGTGTAAGTCAAGATAAGTTGGCGAAACGACACTCAGCCATTTGTCAAATGTTTCCGAAGTAGCACTTTTATTGTTATTTATTTAGCTCTCATTCCACCCAGTCCAGCTCCAACCGGAAGAAACGTGAAAAATGTGCGGCGAATGGGTGTTCCGGTTTCGGAACGTTATCGGGAGAGCAATTCATCCGACATGGGCATCTTATCCCCTCCCGCCCCCAACTTTACGTGGTTTGATCCGGTTCCAGCTAGCGTTGTTTGTTTGTTTGCTTTATTGGTTCCATTGGTTCCATTGTTGTTTGGTTTCCCCCTCTGGAATGCCGGATTCGAACGCTTTAGTTAATGTTTTTATAACGATGCAATAAATCATGGCTTCTGTTGACCATTATGCTATTGGATGATTGCTAAGATATGTGTTTTGTTTTCGGTTTGTGATTTAACGCCGTTTTCCCCATGAACATGGTGTGATCTTAAATAGCGAAAGTGAGAAAGTTTATTCATTACAAATATGTGCTTTGATTTAGCCTATCGATTTAATCAACACAGTCGACAATCGCAACGACAACGCAGAAACTGGAACGAAACCATTCTCCTACAGAAGCATGGAGCTCATTCCATGCCGCTGATACTTAACTGAATTTCATTATCGAACATTAGTGCGTCAGAAGCAGTTGATTGCTCTCCGTATAATATAATTACGTTTTAAAGTGGTAAACACCAACAACTTGTTAATTGCATGACTTTGGGAGGGAATTTCGATAATTTGATAGAAACTGTGTTTCGCTGAACACTCTGATATTTAAAGGGATTTTGAAGTATTTGTACAAAAGCATAGTTTCCACTTCTTTATCACCCCCTTTCATTAATCAATCTGTAGTCATCTCCATTCTTTTATTTCGATTTTTTTTTAATTTTTGTTTATATTGTTTATATTGTCAGATTTTCCGTTTTCTTACTTAAATTTTTCAATATTTTTTTCACATTTTTGCTTTTATACCGGAAAATTGAGTAATAAAAATGTAAAAAAATGAAAAAAAAAATAAATTCAAAGCCAAACAATAAAAAAAAGAATTAAGAAATCGAAGAAAAAAATAAACTTATTTATATTTTTTTATTTTTAAGAATTTTGATTTTTGATATATTTAATTCTTTAGATTTTTTTACATTTTCGATGTCTTGAATTTATCGATTTTTGAAATTTTCGATCTTAAAAAATGTTTCATACCTTTGTATTTTTCTAAAATTATCAGACAATTATTTAAAATATCCTCTTAACTTTAATCGTTTTGACCTTATTTTTTTTTTCATTTTTCGATTTCCTTCTTAATTTTCAATTTGTTTTTTTGCAATTTTTTAGAATTTCATGTTTACCATTTTGTGTTTTTTTTATTTGGCAGACTTATCTCACTTCTTAACTAGGCGAACCTAGCCAGAATTTTCACCTGCTCCCGGGCTTCTGAATGCCAAAGGGGGACTAGGCTCTGCGGAATGCACGTATCTGCATGCTCGTGCTGCTTTAGTCCTGACCGAGGAATTGTCGGACAATCGCGCAGGTGCTATGGATGACCGACTTTTGGATGCCGGCCAATTCCTTCTCGATGTTCAACACCTTTAGCGTTTCCAGAAGTGTCTTCGGGATAATTCCAGTTCCAGAGAGAACGACTGGAACAATTCTTGGGACCTCCCTTAGCCCCCACAGTTTCTTGAGCTCCACGGCCAATGGTCGGTACTTGCAGATTTTGCGACCGTGGGTCTCCTCCAGATTCTGGTTCAGTGGAATAGCGACATCGATGATGGTGACTTTGCGGTCGCTCTTGTCGTAAACCATTATATCTGGGTGGTTGTGGTGGATCGAGAGGTCGGTCAGAACAGTGCGATCCCAGTACAGCTTGAAACGGTCATTTTCCAGGACAGGTGCAGGCAGGTACCGGTAGTTTGGTACGTTGTCTTCCAGTAGAGCACATTGGAGCGCCAGTTGTCGATGAACAATACGGGCCACGTGGTTGTGGCGCTCGGTGTAGGCTGCGTTGGCCAAAACGGGACAGCCTCCCATAATGTGCTCTATGTTTTCACCTGGTTGATGGCACATCCGGCAAATGTCATCAACGTCTTGATGCCAGACGTACCGCCTGCAGTTTCTCGTCGGCATTATCCTGTCCTGGATGGCTATCATGTCGGCTTCTACTACTGAAGAGAGTTCACCACGCGTTAGCCACAGATTAGATGCGGCCTTGTCGACGTGTGGCCGGTCCAGTTGATGGGGGTGGGCACCATGCACTGCCTTCTGCTTCCAAGCTGCAATCTTCTCCTCCACTGTCTGCAGATTGCAGTTGAGTTGGTACTCCGCTTGCGCCAAGTGCAGAGCGTTGTATCCTCTGTCGGCGGCGCAGACAGCCCGGTATAGCGCGTTTTGGTTGGCGCGTTCTGCGAAGAAGAAGTTCGTCACATCGCTAATATCTGGCAAACCTTCGCGGTAGTCGGGCTTCTCGTCGCTAATGTGGTCGTAGAACGCTTTCTCGTTATCTCTGAACATCCGATTTTGTTCCTGGCGCTTTGCAGAGTCAGAGTAACGTTTCAGCCGTTTAGTTAGGACGCTCAATTGCTGTACCAGTGTGTCGAGTTTTTCCGTCAGCTGGTGAGCTCCCAGCTGGCGAAGTTCAGTAGGCCGCACGATCACAGCAACTTGGCGACATAATTTCACCGATCTGCTGCCTCTTTTGTACGCCATCAGTCTTCCAATTGCGGCGCGCTTGTTTAGGATCCGTTGCTCCAATCTCCTTCGCCATGGAGGCTCACGCCTTTCACGGAGATGTTGGAGCAGTCCGCCTCTTGGCCTAATACGGTATCCTAAACTTTTGGCGGTCGCCACAGCAGCACAGTAAGCTTTCAGTTGCAGCTCCTCCATGTTCTCAGCATCAACCAAGTGCAGCGGAAGAACGTGCTCGTTCATGAGCTTTACTGCACTTGTCAGCCTGCGGGAATGCTGCAACTTCGGGATCCTGGGGCGCGACAAAGGGTCCGTGTCGCGGAACTGTGAGATCGCCTCGTCGTAATGGAAGACCAGATCGCGTAGTAGTTGTTGATCTGGCTGTGGATCTTCCGACTCAGGGGGTTGTTGTACTGTGGCCTCCACTGGTGCTGATTCGCGTGCCCCACTCGCGAATGAATTGCTCAGCCGTACTGAACTTCCGCCGTACTGAACTTATTTTAGATTTTTAATATTTTTTCCGCTTTAGATTTTTTTTAGGTTTTACATTTGTTATTTGTTTTTTTTGTAGATTTTTGATTTTATTTTTTTTGATTTTTTGCTTTGCTTTTTGTAGCTTTGTATTTCATTTAGACCTCTGATTTTTTGAAAATTCCAAAAAGCTATTGATTAAAAAAAAATAACACTATTTTTAAATCAATCGGTTTTTGCCAATTTTCGTTTTATCATTTTTTATTCTTTTAAATATCTCAGTTTTTTTAACACTTTGAGCCCCATGTCGGTTCTTAAGGACTGTCTTTGAGCTTTTCGTTGGAAAATCGTTTATCACAGGTACTGGCAGTTACAAAACGAGGAAATATTTAAAAATATTGTGAAAATTTAAAAACTCGAAATTCAAAACTAAAAAAAAGCAAAAAAAAATATTGGGGAATTGAAAACGAAAAAAAAACACTTATTTAATTTTTTTGATTTATGAGAATTTTGATTTTTGATATTTGTAATTTTTAGATTAATTTTTTTCTTTACTTTCGATTTCTTAAATTTATCGATTTTTCAAATTTAAATATCTTTGAATGTTTTGTTAAATCTTCAGACTATTTTTTTCTATTTTTTCTATTTTTGTTCTTTTTAACATTTATTGTTACGATTTTTCATTTTTTTCAATATTCTTTTTATTTTGAATTTTATAATTTTTTTTAATTTTCGATCTTTAAATAAAATAGATAAAATAGATAAAAATAATTTAAAACAGTAATCAAAAATTTAAAAAAAATATAAAATTCTGTTTTTTTTCAATTTTTGATTGTTGTTTTAAATTATTTTGATCAATTTTTAATTTTGTTTTTTAAGATTTATCTAGATCATTGTTTTTTTGACGTAGAACTACGTCTTTCATTAAGGGTGTCATATCAGAAAACAGGTCACGTTTTTATGAAATAAAGTTAACGTTAATAACTATTTTTGCCGCGAACGTATTTTGGCGATTTACATACTAAATGAATCGGAAATTCCGTAAGATTTGTTTCATATGCTATACATTACAATCCCATGGTGTGTAAATGGTTAAAATTCATGAAAACTTGAAGTGTTTCTATTTTCCCATACATTTGTTCTGTCCATTTGAGTACTTTCCCGAACAGAGCTATAAATAACGAGCAACTTATCGACGACCAACGGAGGGGAAATCGTAGGATTTGAAGTCTCCGTGAACAAACGAATAGAAGAAGAATGAAGGAGAATACTTGCCTAGAGTATAAACAGTGGATCTCGCTGAGGCAAACTTTGGAGACGAATGAACTGCAAAGTTTAAAGCCTCTTAAAAACAAAGAAAGAAAGAAAGAAAGAAACAACAAGGTGCTACTGACATTCAACCGATTCGGTCGTGTTTTTAGCGCCCTTGTAAAAGAGTACGGAAAAATAGGAGTTTTCTCGCACAACTAATCAAATGCTTAGAGCAGCCTTTCTGAAGGCTTGATTAGTCCTAAATACAAATTGATTTTCAGCATCGCAACCCGAGGATAGCAGAAGAGGATATCAACAAACGTTCACTGCGGTGGCGGTGCTCACCGGTTCGCCGGAAAAAGCGCGCGCTTTTTCGGCGTCACTGACGCCACGCCCCCTTTTTTCTTTCGGGCAGTGTTGCCAGTTTTTTTCTGTAGTGCTAATAGTGAATCTTAATTATTAAATAAAATCTAAAAAGAAAAAAAAACACGCATACAAACAGTGAAGTGACTGAAGCAATTATTAGATTAAGTGTAATTTGAAATTTTCTGCACCTGTTGGTGGCTTTTCAAAGTGCTTTATCGGAACAAAGTGTGATTTTCTGGGAAAATACCCCTTAGTGAATATCCCCCATAAGGAATTTTAGTGGTTTTATATCCGTACCTGCTGACTATAACCTAGGTATAGTCAAGCAGAAGCATGGCTTCAAGTAGCTCCGGGCCTCCGGGAGGCCGGGCTACAAATTTGTACGAGGGTAAACCTACCCAACGTACTGCTCCAAGGTGGGCCGACCCACTGAACGGCAACCTTCAGATCCTGTTACTTCGTGCCACAGGAGAGAACGCGATCCCGACTAACCCGTTCGTCGTGAGTAAGACGATCGCCAACGCTGTAGGGAAGAAATACTACACAGCGCGACCACAACGGGACGACAAAAAGAGGACGCAGTATATCCTTACGGCCAAGGACGAGGATATAATTGGTAAGCTCCTTTTAATCAACAAATTGATCGATGAAACCCCTATCGAAGTAATTTACCACCCTACTCTAAATCAACGTAAATGCGTTGTTACTTGCCGTGATGTAATTGACATCAAAGAATCCGAACTGGTGACAGAGCTTTCCGATCAAGGTGTGATCGATGTCAAGCGAATCACCAGGAAGGAGAATAACATTGTTATTCCAACCGCTACTCTCATTTTGACAATTCGTGGAACTGTTGTTCCCGATTTTATTAACTTCGGATTTATTCGGGCTGGGACTAGAAATTTCTATCCCAACCCAATGCAATGTTTCAAATGCTATAAATTTGGACATACGAGCAAGCGATGCAAACGCGAGAACCCGCTTTGCCGAAATTGTGGACAGGAACATCCAGAACAAAAGGATGGAATTAAAACCTGCAATGCTTCAGCATTTTGCTTGAATTGCCAAGGGGACCATTCCTCTTCGAATAGGAAATGCCCCGTATGGCAAACTGAGAACAACATCACAAAATTAAGAATCGACTATGGTATCTCCTACAAAGAGGCGAAAGAAAAATACAACGGTCAAAATAATGGACCAACTTTTGCAAGTGTTCTGCAAGACAGACTCTCCAACTTGCAAAAACCAACACCCAGCTGCAACTGCAAATGCAACTGCGCCTCGGCCGCTTCGGCCTCTTCTAGCCGCGAAAGCACTCCCCCAATTGACACTACAATCGATACTTCTATGACAGAGTCGACAACCGACAGCTCAACAACGGAATCCGAATCCGAATCAGTCATTTCAATGGACACTTCTGATGTTCCAAACAAAAATAAAAATAAACGGAAAATGGCGAAAGGATCATCTTCTGATTCAGATCAAAAATCCGAAGATGAAATCCAAAATAACAAGGACAAGAAAAGAACAAAAAACGAACAAAGAACTACACCACCAACAAATAACAACACAACACCAACAAAAAACAACAACAACAACACACATCAAACAAAAAACAACAATAACAACAACAGCAACGCACATTCAACAAAAAACAACACAAACACAACAAACACTCCAAAGACTTCTACACCAAACAAAAACAACACCAATACCTCAAAGAAAGCTTCTCTTTCCAAGGGTAAAGGACCATCGAACTAATTCTCTTTGAATAGTTCAAACATACACACAATTAAGACTTAGGAATTAGAGTTAAAAACACCAACACATTCACTCCAACACAGAAATTCGGGATACAATGGAACATCAGAAGTATCCGACGAAATATTCTAGAACTGAAAATGCTTATTTCAAACTCTAATCCCACAGTCATAGCCCTTCAAGAAACTATGACTCCAAACAACTTCGATAAACACTTCATCTCAAAATATATTACATATTTCAAAGAGGGTCCCAACCCCTCAAAAAACGGAGTTGCAATCGCAATCAAAGATGGCACTCCACATGATCTTCTTCCCATTACCACTGATCTTCAGGCAGTGATAGTGCGCATTAAACACCCCTTTCCAATCACCGTCGTTAGCATCTACATCACTAATGATTCCGATCCGAACACTCTACGCGGCCAACTGGACCATCTGTTCGCCCAACTTCCCGCCCCAATCATGCTTATGGGTGATTTCAACGCCCACTCATACGCCTGGGGAGGTGCATACCTCGATCGAAAAGGATCCATCATTGAGGATTTCATATCCGACCATTCTCTTCTCCTTCTTAACAACGGCCAACACACCAGAATCCATTATTCTGGTACTACTTCAGCCATCGATCTCACTATAGTATCAGACAAACTATCTTCAAAACTTTCTTGGAACATCCACGATGATACTTGCGGAAGCGATCATTTTCCAATCTTCACTTCCTTCGGCCAAACTTCTCCAGAGTTTTCAACAAGGCCAAGATGGAAATTTGAATACGCTGACTGGGCTGGCTATCAGTTTGACATTGAAAACCGCCTCTCCGCTAAACGAGATTGGACAGCCAAGGAATTCTCCAAAGTTGTCCTAGAAGTTGCAATGGTGCACATCCCCAGAACCAGTGGCATCCCTGGCAGTAAATGTGTCCCATGGTGGTCGCCTGAGCTGAAGGCAGCGATCAAAGGTCGACGTAAGGCCCTACGCAAATTAAGAAAGGCCCATCCGGACAGCCCACTGAGACCCACTCTGCTTGCAGAGTTCCAAAGGGCTCGCAAAGAAGCTAAGACTGCTATCAACACAGCCAAGCACAACAGTTGGGTTAAATTCGTCAGCGAAATTAATCCCAACGCGTCAACAAAGGATTTATGGAGTAAGATTGGCAGGCTTCATGGAAAGAAAAGAAGCAAAGAATATAATCTTCTAATTAACGGTCAATACACCAATGACCGGAAAATCATCGCCGAGGCGTTTGGAGATTTCTTTGCTTCCGCCTCCTCCAATCAAAACTACGACCAAACCTTTCTAACCCACAAAACGGAATGCGAAAGAATTCCCATCGATTTTCATACCGATGTGGAATTTGACTTCAACAAAAACCTCTCCCTCAAAGAGCTCGATTGGGTACTGAACAAAGTCAAACAAGGATCCACAGGACCTGATGACATTAGCTACCCTATGCTTAAGAATCTACCCCATCTCGGGAAAAAAGCACTTCTGAAGCTCCTCAACAAAGTCTGGGACAGTGGAACCCTCCCCAGTTGCTGGAAAGAGGGTTTAATGATCTGTATCCCGAAACCAGACATGAACAACCATCTTCTTGACAATTTCCGCCCCATCACTCTCCTAAGTTGTGTTGGGAAAGTCTTGGAAAAAATGGTCAATCGACGCTTAACGACTTTTCTAGAGTCAAATAAGCTGATTGATCCCAGACAATTCGCCTTCCGTGCGGGAAAAGGTACAGAAGATTGCCTTGTAGCAATCGAAAAAATCCTAGACGACGCAACTGAAAAATTACACCACATTGATATTGATTCCCTGGATTTATCCAAGGCCTTCGATCGGGCATGGAGGTACCCAGTGCTGAAAAGCCTTTTCGACTGGGGGATTCGTGGGAGATTAGGTCTCTTCGTTAAAAGTTTTCTAGAAAACCGGTCTTTCAAAACCGTTATTAACAACCACCAATCTTCTCTAAAAATCCCAGAAAACGGCTTCCCACAAGGCTCAGCACTTTCACCAACCCTCTTCAACATTGCCATGCAATCTCTATTCGAGATAATCCCGGACCATATAAAGGTCATAGTCTATGCAGATGACATCACTCTTATCTCTACGAGCTGCTTCGGCTTAATTCAGAGAAAGAGGCTTCAAAAAACCTTAGACTCCATCCAAAACTGGGCTCTAAAAACAGGTTTTAAAATTTCCCCGGAGAAATCCAAACACATACATATCGGAAAAGCTCTCAGAAGGAGAACCTATCTTCAGCTCAACAAAATCCCGATCCCTACAATGAGGACATTGAAAATACTAGGTGTTACTTTCGACAAGAAACTCAACTTCCTATCACATTCCCAAAAGACCAAAATAGCCACCAGAAAGAAATTGAACATCATCAAGTCTATCGCAGGCAACCTAGCCTCTGGTAATAGAAAGACGTTGCTAAATGTTGTAAATGTTTGGTTGGTCCCACAAATCCTTTACGGAATAGGCACCTTCAGCCGTGGAGGGGACAGGGTGTTAAACACCATTCAACCAATTTACAATAAAGCAATTAGGCTCGCAATTGGCGCTTTTCCCACCAGTCCCACTCTTGCTGTAATGGCAGAAAGTGGGCAACTTCCCTTCACCCACCTGGTAACAAAAGCCATCACCAATAAAGCCATCCGTCACTTGTCACTCCCCGAAAGCGACCACAATGTCCCATTAATACATAGAGCTAAAACATGGTTCAAAAATCTCACGAACAAAGATCTTCCCGATATATGTGAACGTTCATCTGCGACGGGAAGAAATTGGAACGTCAAACCGCCGAACATTAACCTTGAACTTCTCAAGACAGTTCGAGCAGGAGACCCTTCTCCAAAAGTCAAAGCCTGCTTCAATAACCTCGTTGCATCCAATTTTCAAATCAACCACCAGGTATACACAGATGGTTCAGTCAGTGCCGATGGAGTTGGATGTGGAGTCTTTGAGAGTAGATACACTGGTAGCTTTTCTCTTCCACCGCAATGCTCCATCTTCAGTGCGGAAGCTTTCGCCCTTTTAATAGCTACCCAAGAATGCACCCATGAGTTTCTTCCTACCACAATATTCTCAGACTCAGCTAGCTGTCTCCACGATCTTCTGAGTGGAAACAGCAAACACCCATGGATTAAGCAAACAGAAGAGGCTGCTTCAAATAAAAACATCTCCTTCTGCTGGGTTCCTGGTCACTCAGGAATCCGTGGAAACACAGCCGCCGACATACTGGCCGGCAAGGGCAGCAAAATAGATCCCCCAGACATGCCCTGTCCTCCATCTGACATTGTCCGCTGGGTAAAACAGCAAGTCCGTGAAAGCTGGGACATAGGCTGGATAAACAGCCGTCCCACTCATCTTCATAAAATTAAAAATTCCACTCTCCCTTGGGATGACCGCCTCAATAGTAGGGAAAGGCAAGTCCTTACCCGTCTTCGAATTGGGCACACTAACTTCACCCACTCACACTTGTTCTGCAGAGCCGAAAAACCCCAATGTGCTTGCAACGAAGCTCCGGTTTCCGTTAGCCATCTTTTACTTGAATGTCAACATACCAAAGATGCTCGAGTCCGACACAACATAGGTCAGAGTCTCCGAGATATCCTCAGTAGAGACGAGACCCAAGAAACCAATTTAATTGCGTTTCTGAAAGAAACCGACTTCTTTGGTAAAATCTAAACCGAAATACTAAATACCTTGGAAAGTGCTTATTAAAGTTCGCCACTTCACAGTCATGTATGCGTGTTTATGTGTGTATACACATGTATGTACGGGTCGGAAGGAAGGTATTCATACATGTATATACACGCATTCAATAATATTAAATAACAAATAATATAATATATACTTTCATACCCACATCTATCTTCTATCCATTACATTATACTTTAATCAACTTCCTATTCCTACAGCCACACTCACCAAGGAGAATAAATTCATTAAATAAACCTCTCCATTTTTCAGCTATACTATATACCATCAAATTCAAAACCACTATATTTTATTATCTATTCAAACTGTATTTCATTTCATTTCACCCCACCCCACACCTACTCCTCCCCTCTTTCCTTCCCATACCACTCCCACCACCTCCCAATCCACTAATCCCACCCAAATCCTTTCCACTCCTTTCCTTCCTATCCTCCTGAGAAGGGCCTTTTTGTTTTTTGGCTTTGGAACACGCCCTTCGCTGGGTCACTTGTGCTTCGTTACTGCTTTGGTCCTCGGATCAGTAAATTTTTACTTTTCTTTACAGCATATATTAAATATCTTATGAAGCATAGGATCCCTTCCTACCTTCTTCTTTAACCGAGAGTCGAGCGGACAGGTCTGATGAGTGATTTTGTTGGTTTCCCTTTCGCCAGTCCCCTCTGGACTGGTTTTATTGTGGCTCTTCACTGGGCTGGAGGCGAATGAACTGCAAAGTTTAAAGCCTCTTTTTTTTTTATCTTCGCTTATTTTTCGTCGGCCTATTTCCGCCACTTTAGTGCCAATCACCGACATCAGGGAGGCGACTCCACCTGTTCCTACCTATCAGACTCAACAACTCATGAGCCGGGCCAACTTCTTTTACTTCCGCTCCGAAGGAAGACGTAACCAGAGATTTTTCGCCTCAGAAAATCCCAACGACGCCAGCTGGGATTGAACCCAGGCCGATCGGATTGTGAGGCTGTTACGCTAACCATACAACCACTGGCGCCGTCATTAAAGCCTCTTAAAAACAAAGAAACAAAACAAGAAAGAAAGGCAAACTTTCATTCGGCATCGGACTGTTGAGTAATCCAGTTCACTTTGCTTTCGCTGCGCTTCGATCTAAGATTGGACCCCACCAGTGGTAATCCAACTTGGAAATCGTCGTTTGATTTTTCTGTTCGTTTTTCGCGTTATTCGTAACGTGTGTTCTTCTTTCCGCGTCATAAATTGGACGCTTCGCGTAGTGTGCGATGAACAAGGAGAAGAGGAAGGCAGGCTCGATCCCTGCAAAAAACGAACGCATTGCCAGGGGCAATAAAATTTCGAGGTAAGTGTCATCTAATGATGCACGCGGTGTTGATACAGTGAAAATCGCTCGCACTGAACCGAGCCTTCGCGAATGTGACACCGCACCAGCGAAGTAGGCGATTTCGGCGCGTCGGTCGAAAATGTAAACACCCAGGCAGCAACCAAAATCAAGCTCCCCCCGCTGGTGGTGAAGGCGGTCGCTCTTGACAAACTCATCAGCGAATTCGCATCGATGGGTGTTACAGCATAGTACAAGCTGTGTGGCATAATTCGGTCTTCTTAAAAGCAGTTAACATTGTTTATTTTCCGTCTTCATAAGGGCTTCGTTTGTGCCTTTGAGAATGCATCAATGCATTAAACTGACGTTATGGCGAAGCAGACGTTAAGGTTGTGCACCAAAAAATTATTTGGGAATACTAAGCATCTTGAATATCTTACTGGAATGTTATAAGTTATTTAGGTTCGCGTGCCAGTCGCAAAACTGCCTTCAACTAGGATTGCATTTGCGCTAATATTGATCATAATGAAGCATTGCTACTGTTTTCGAGGTTGTTATTAACAAAAAGAGTTTATTTCTCTTGTTTAGTCATCAAGAAAGTAAATGTTCTGGAATTTTGTATGTGATTAGGTTTTGCTTGCCAGTAGCAAAACTTCCTCCACTAAGGGAGACAGCTGCGCTTATCTCGAGCATAAGAAAGTAATGCAACTCTTTTCGAGGCCAGTAATATTAACAGAAGCGTTTCTTTTGAGAATAGCGCAAAATGATGAGAAATGTTTATATTGCTAGTAGTTTCAAGCTACCAATGTATGGCTCTGTATGCGTACTATGGCGAACGCTTGTTTGGCGCTTGGTTTACGCTTAGTTTGTACGAACGATATCTAGAGGTGCGATTCCTTTGAGGCAATACTAAATAACATGTAGCATGATATTTGATACTTGCAAGTGTTGTCATTGTTGTTGTTAACATGCGGTGCCAAAGATATATTGATGTAGTTATGAGATATGGAATAATGGTGCTGGTGCAACATGAATATAATCGACTGTAGCCTAGTCTATGTCAATTTCGAAAAAGGCCACCGGAATAGCCACCGGAAATTTTGACATGAAATAAATTGCGATATACGATTGTTTTGCGAGGGCAAGAATGAATCATCAATCAATTATCGTCAACTGATTCTACAATGAAAAAATCATTTCAGAGATTATTCTACTAAGCAGTTGTTTCTAAAATTTCACAGCATTATAGAATAATATCCGAAGGTATAAACAAGCGACTTATATAAAATAACAGCGTAGTTCTACGTCAACAATGCGGTCGTATCTTGGACACAGCCTCCTATATTTTTTTAAAATTTCCCGTTCTTTTAAATTTTTTTATTCCAAGATTTTTGTTTATTTACCCAAATATATTTTTATACAAATAGAAAAATCAATTTCATTTTTCAAAAATTGTACAGGGAAACTTCGATATAACGTACCCTCGATGTCGTCACTCGATATAACGTACATTTTACCTCGATATAACGTACACATTTCCAAAGTGTAAAGGACATTTTTCTTCAATTTTTTTTTCTGATAAAACAATGAATTATCTGTATTGTGATGCTAAAACAAGTTTTGTACCTTCAATCAATCCCGAATTACAGCTGGTTTTGTGATTCCGGATTCTAAATGAATCAGGCTTTAATCAACAGTACGAAGAGAAACATCATGAGACAGGCTGGCTTCGTCTTCTGATTGAAGTTATTCATTAAATTTACTAAAACAGCAACACAATCATGTATTATAGACTACGTTTGTGAGTACTTTATTATGCTTCGATATAACGTACAATTTTGAAAGTGAAATGTACGTTATATCGAAGTTTACCTGTAATTAGGAAATGAAAAATTGAAAATAAAAAAAAAGGTTAGAATTGAATAATTAAAATTGCTAAGTTAAAAAAAGCAAGATATTGTCTATATTTTTTATTTTAAAATTTATTTTTTTTACATGTTCGATTTTTCAAATTCTTGATTTCATAAATTTATAAATCTTTAAAATTTTAGATTTGTCACATTTTTATATAATTCTAGATTTATATTGTTTTTGAATATTAATTTTTTTTATTTGTTTCGATTTGTTTTTTTCTTTTTAATCTTCTATTGTATTGATTTTCTATTTTTTTTTATACTTTTGAATCTGTTTTTTTTTTAGTTTTTCACATTTTCTTTCTTTTGTAGATCATCAAATTATTTCCAATTTAATTTTCTTTTCTAATTTAGTTCTAAGATTTTTCTTTTTTATCTTTTTTATACTTTTGATTTTCGTTGTTCCAAAGTGTTTTTTTTTTCAATTTTTTTAAATTATTAAGTTTTATTTCAATTTTGTTTTTGTTTTGTATTCTAATTTTTTTTGATATTTTCGTTTTGTTTGTATTTTTTAGATTTTTATTATTTTTCATATTTTTTACTTATCGATTTCCATTGTTCCGCGATTTGCATTTTTTATTTTTTTATTGTTCATTTTGTTCAATTTTGTCTTTTGATTTTAAATTTACTTTTTAGATTTTCGTTTTGTTTCGTTTTTTTTAGATTATTATTTTCATATTTATAATGTCCGTTCTTAAGTTTACTTTTTTTAATTTTTGATTTTTCGATTTTCATAGTTTTCAATTTCTCTTTAAACTTTTGATTTTGAAAAGAATATGAAAACCGATTAATTAAAAAAAAATCAAACAATATTTTTGAATCAATTTTTTTACCACAGTCAACCCCATGACAGTCCTTAGGAACTGACATAGAGCTTTTCGTTAGAAAATCGTTTATCACTAGGACCGACAGTTACGAAACGAGGGAATATAAAAAAAATATTTCGGATGTTTTACGATGTGTGACTACTTTCAAGGCGTATTTCTGACTGTTTTAGTTTTATACAATAAATATATTTGGGAGCAGGGACCGGCATTGTGCAAATCCTCTTGACTGCTGATTGGACTTGGATTATTCGATTTTTGATTTTCTAAATTATTTATCTATCAAATTTTGATTGCTTTTTTTAGATTTGCAATATTTTCTGATTTTTCAAGTTATGATTTTTGAACCACAAATCTGCCGTCACTAGCATTTAAGTGCATGCAAGCCGGTGGACATCGCCTACCGCTTCCTGTTCTTATTTCTTTTCTGTTATAAATGTTTGACTTGTTCGATATTTGAATTCATCGATTTTTTGAAATATTTTTTTTGTCTCCATTATAGTGACTTTCAACACATTTCGGCTGGTTCGTCACTTTTACTTCCATTTTTGGAAGAATGTCGGGAGTGAGAATTGAACTCATGATCTCTGTGTGAGAGGTATGGATGTTACCACTACGCGAGATCGCCTCCTTTTTGAAATCTTAAATTTCTTAATTGTCTTTTTTTTTTGAATCTTGTTTTATATTTTTTTATATTTTCATTTTTGTTTAGTTTAAGTTTTCGATTTTTAGATATTTTTTTTCAATTTTCTATTATTCTTTTTTTTTTCTATCATATTTTCTCCAGTTTTTTGTTTTTTTTAATTTTCAATTTGATTTTTTTTAGTTTCAGATTATTTTATTTCTTTTTCATTTTTCCGCAGAGCTACATGAACACGAACCCGCGCGAGCTCACACACGTGAATTCGCGAGCAAAATCCTAACTTTCCAACATTGAAAGCGTGCTCAAAGTTTCATCCAAATTAAAGATGCTCGAATCTGATTGATTTGGTATGATTTAGCATGAAAATGGTTTATGGTGAGCACATAAATTGTATTACATGGGAAATGACCACTTCTGGAACGAACGGAGATTTTCATCAAACTCATAAACCGGTTTATCGAGGCGTTCAAGCGTCTTGCAAACTCTTTGCAATATATGCATTCAGAGTTGTTTTATTTTATGTTTTTACATACCCTTTCACTTGCTTTTCCGAGAACTGAATCCTCTAAAAAAAACTCTGAACCTTTGCCCTCGAGATATACCGAGATCCTTCTGCGTAAAAGCGTTTGAACACATTTACGCAATCCCACAGCAGTCTCTCCCCCCAAATAGAAACTAAATCATCGAAAGATGTTCACATGCCGATGGTTCGCCGCGCCTTTGTGTACTATTCGAGTGGTTTGGAAATGGAAAATCTACGCGCTGAAAGCGTCGTTTATATTCAACATCGGCACCAAGCTCCGGTAACTGGTCCCGCCGGGAAACTCCCCGTTGGTAATGACGAAGAGAGGAAGAACGGGGAACGGATTGGAAAACAAGATTCGTTCCGGTTCGTCGCAAATTTATGCGATTACCTACCACCACCAGTCATAACACACATGGCGCCATCAGGAAGTCCAGGGAGGGGTGAAACGGAATTTAAAATCACGGAAAAGGTTGAAGAGGTCTTGCCAGACAACATCAAATTTGGGTGGAACGAAAATGTAATTTGTTCCCGGGTAAAACTTTGGAAAAATGTTCGCTGTGCCATATCATGTGTCAGATGATGGTATCATGTCGTGGGGAACTCCTCATCAGACTCTGTCCAACCTTGTTTCTAATCAAACAATGTGTTTTTGAGAAATAATGGTAAATGTCAAAATGTGAACGATAAGGGCTCATTTGCGCAGAACATCGGTAGTATTCAAACGGCAGTGAGTGACATTTTTGCAGGATGGCTTTCCAACCGTTATCACTGAGTAGAAACGGATATCACCCAAAGATCCCTTCTAGAAATGAATGAATTCATTGTGATTTACGTTAGATTAGTATTTTTCCGAAAGAATTACTCTAAGCGTAGATTGAAAATCCTCTTTTTACGCCGAACCAGTCAAATGTTGTGTTCGATTCTATATGGTGTTTCCTTCCCCCCTACACAACAGACTTCCACAATAAGGATTCCGAAGATCATGCACACGTGTTTAAGGAGGCGCAATTGGCGCCAGGCTGCTTTTGCCACAGAGAGAAAACACGTTGTAAATAAGTTTCGCCTTCATCCATCCATGAAAATATGTGTTTTTCGGTAGATATGTAAACGACTCCAGGGAGAAGACCCACCGTTGAATAACAACACGTGTAGCACCAAACATTGTCTGCGAACGGCATGTTTCACACCGATGCGCGAACAAATTGTTTTTGTTGTGACCTCCGAGGGGGTTATAAAAATGCAGGGGCAGTTGCTATTAATAACTAGAAACATTGTATACAGGCTAATTTAGAGGAAAAATACACGAGAATGGTTGATGGAATGGTGAGCCACAATTTTGACGTAGGACTACGTCTTTCATTTCTATACCGGGGTGTAAAATCAAAGTTTCGAAAACGAAAGCGTTACGCCGGAGACCGAGATTTTGAGCGTTAATAGCTCTTAAACAACTGAACTAAATTGTATGATAAACACTTAATTCAAAAGATAAAATGTCTACGCGTTATATACTTGTTATATTTTCATCCAAAAACTTGTTTCAATAGCCTTAAAATTGCTTTCAAAACAGGCTATTGAAATCACCAATCAGTATATAAGCGAGCGCCGCTCGGAAATCCACTCTCATTCTTTGTGTGGACACCGACTGGACAACATCGTTGCTGGACGAGCTGGACGGCGAGGGACCTAGCGCCTTTCTCAAGACAATGAGGGTGCAGGTGTAGTGCAGGAGTTAGAGTAGAGTTGTCCAAGGGCCTTACTCAAGGCTAGAGACGAATGAACTGAAAAGTTTAAAGTCTATATAATACAAAACCAAACCAAACCAAATCCACTCAGTTATAATTGAACAGCGATTGGAGCATGTTGTCGCTGTTGTGGTGAAACTAACGTCGTTTATCATGAAAGCGCTGATGAACGGTGTCACCAAGAGCCTGTTTGTGCACCTTAGGCCAGAAGGGAATCCATCAGGAGGAGAGTGATGCCACAAAGGGTTCCGCTTGAGACATCGGATCAGCCGCCACATACACACATACACGCGCGGAACTCTCGTTGCAATCATCGTTGCTGAAAAATAATCTGCCAGTGCCCCTGGGAATTGAAAAATACATTCATGCGAAAGAGTGTATTTGAATGTTTTCTATCTATATAACACTGTAACCAAATACATTTGGTTTTGTGATTTTTCAATCAATCGCAATTAACAGGAAAGCTTCTGAATATTATTTTTCCCCATCAGTAGAAAATTTTCGTATCAAATATTGGATGCATAACATGAGAAACGGAAAATTTTTCACATCGTGAAAATCATGTAATTTTCGAGCGATTATTTGCTTTCACTCATATAATGCGACCAAGTACATTTCGTTTTGGATTTTTCAATCAAGTGCGATCAACCACGTCTTTCGGCAATTTATTAGAGGTGCAATGAATTTTTAGGAATTCCCGCTCTACGCTCACTGGCAAACGATGTTTACTCAACAATTTCTCAAACGAGAAATGGGTGTTGTGAGAAAGGATTAGCGAACGCAAAAACGACAAACGGGAGAAAGAGATGTTTGTAGGTTGAAAGGAAATTGGCTGAAAACATCTTCATTTTATCATTCGAATAATGTGATTATCATACCACTTCTTTTTGCCAGAAAGAGATTAATAATGCTCAAAGGAGGAATCGAATCCTCCGAGGAAATACCCAGCGCAAATTAGAATCGGCTATCGATTGCGCCATTTGTACACAAATAATTTTATGATGCAGTTTCATCAAAGTGATTTCTTCGATATGGAGAAATATTCACTACATCATGTCATGTATTTCATATTCTTCATTATGAAATCCATATCCATGGCACCTATCGGTATCGAATTATCATCGACACCACGATTTTCGCTAAATGCTCCTTTCAGTTCGGCCTGCAAAAAACTTTTCTGAACTCTAATCCATCAAATTTGGAGCCCTGAAAAGGGCCGTTGATTATATGCTAAGCTAATATAGCACGCTCTCCTCGGATACGATGGGGCAGCTGGATGTCCTTGGGCATAATGTGACGCACTTTGCGTGGATAGCACACAAGTTGATATCTTCGAATAGGCCTCCATAACCGCAGAACTTTGACGAGTAAGTCAGTTTTGAAGTTCTGAGCAATTCCACGAACCAAACGCTTCAAAGGTAGCTTGCGGATCAGCAATTCGGTCGAATTCTGATAGCGACAAATTTCACGCAAAGTTCCCGGTCAATAGCGATGTGGCTTCTTCACACTTCCTGCGGCTGGTGCGCTTATCCGAGCTGCTTTCGTGGTCCCTTACCACCGAAAGACTAACGAGCTGTCTGCTTGGTCCCGATGAAACGAGTCCTCACGGTGCGAGAGTAGAGTAAGAAATGAACGAAAGCAAAGGAAGCGTCATATTATAAACCATAACAGTATAGAATGTAAACCCCACCCTCTTTATTATATTCGTAGCTTATCCTGAGAGAGAAACGAATAACATCGAAGTAAGTATACAGTAATGTATTTGAATTCGGACACTTTGCGCTACATTCAATATCATACCGCAGCCACAACATTTTGTGAATGTTGAATTAATGCGTTTGATTAGTAACTATCAAGTAACTATCAGTAACTATATTAGTAACTACTAATCGCATAAATTCAACATGAAATAAATGTTATGGCTGTGGTATGATATCGAATGTAATGCAAAGTGTCCGGATTCAAAAGCATTACTGTAAAAGAGAGTTAACTCGACTGAAAATTTTTCAGTTCGGTTTGCAAAAACGAAATTAATTGGAAGAGTACAGCATAATGCATAGACGTGAGTGTGAGCTTCCCCATCTTACATTCCAATAAGATTAATGGGTTTCCAAGTGGGCGCGCTAACATACGGATACGAATGATTTCAATAACCTGTTTTCAAAGCTTTTATTAAGCTATTGAAACAATTTTTCGAGTCAATAAATCGTAACCATATAACTCTTGGACATTTTATCTTTTGTATGAAATGATTATCATACTGTTCCGTTGATCCGAAGCAGAATGATCACGCTTAAAGAAAGAATGGATTTTTTCTTGGAATTTACTCAGCCAAAATAATGCCCTTTCCCAACAATTAAAAACGACAAACGGCAAACAGTTTCATCAAAGTTATTTCTTCGATATGGGGATATATTCACAACATCATGTCATATATTTCATATTCTTCATTATGAAATCCATATCCACGTAAGCAGCTCGGATAAGCGCACCAGCCGCATTAAGCGCGAAGAATCCACATCGCTATCGACCGGGAACTTTGCGTGAAATTCGTCGCTATTAGAAGTTGACCGAATTGCTAATCCGCAAGCTACCTTTGCAGCGTTTGGTTCGTGGAATTGCTCAGGACTTTCAACCGACTGGCGCTTCCAAAGTTCCGCGGTTATGTCACTGCAGGAGGCCCATTCGAAGATACCAATTTATGTGCTATCCACGCAAAACGCGTCACATCATACCCAAGGACATTCAGCGGCCCTTTTCAGGGACACCAAATTTGATGGATTAGAGTTCAGGAAAGTTTTTGCAGGCCGTACTGAAAGGAGTATTTAGAGAAAATTGTGATGTCGAAGATAATTCGATACAGATGGGTGCCATTGACTATGGATTTGACAATGAAGAATACGAATTTTGTGATAGTTTGTGATATAAAATTATTTGTGTACGAATTATTTGTGCAATCGATAGTCGATTCTAAATTGCGCTGGATATTTCCTCGGAGGATTCGATTCCTCCTTTGAGCATTAATAATCTCTTTCTGGCAAAACGAAGTTGTATGATAATCACATTATTCGAATGATAAAATGCAGAAGTTTTCTGCCAATTTCCTTTCAACTTCCAGCATCTCTTTCTCCCGTTTGTCGTTTTTTGATTCCATTTCTCCTCTGCAGTCGGACCATTTAGCGAAAACCGAGGTATCGATGATAATTCGATACCGATGGGTGCCATTGACTATATATTTGATAGTGTAGAAAACGATATGATATGGTGTAGTGGATATTCATATCAATATTTGTTTACGAATGCTGCAACCGATCGTCGTTATTGGGAAGTTGGAAATGTTGGGAGAAGACCTTATTTTTACTGTGTAATTTCTAGGAGGAATCCATTCTTTCTCAAGCGTTAATGATCCTGCTCCGGATCAACGATTATTCCAGTTGTCGGGGCTTGGGGAGTGGGTACTATTTGCACTGGGTATTTTCGAGGAGGAATCGATGCCCCCTTTGAGCGTTAATAATTCTTTTCCGGCTAAACGAAGGGGTATGTCTAAGAGATGAAATGTCTGAGATGTATATGCTTGTTACTTATTTATTGCTAAGTCAACGTTAGTCCTACGTCCACTTTGCGGTTATATCAAAGATATAACCCACTTCTAGTTTTGACGTAGGACTACGTCTTTCATTTCTATACCGGGGTGTAAAACCAAAGTTTCGAGAACGAAAGCGTTACGCTGGAGACCGAGATTTTGAGCGTTAACAGCTCTTAAACAACTGAACGAAATGGTATGATAAACACTTCATTTGAACGATAAAATGTCTACGCGTCATATACTTGTTACTTTTTCATCCAAAAACTTGTTTCAATAGTCTTAAAATTGCTTTCAAAACAGGCTATTGAAATCACCAATCGGTATATAAGCGAGCGCCGCTCGTAAACCCACTCAGTTATGATTGAACAGCGATTGGAGCATGTTGTCGCTGTTGTTGTGAAGCTAATTTCGTTTATCATGAAAACGCTGATGAACGGTGTCACCAAGAGCCTGTTTGTGCACCTAAGGCCAAAAGGGAATCCATCAGGAGGAGAGTGATGCCACGGTTCCGCTTGAAACATCGGAGCAGCCGCCACACACACACACACATACACGCGCGGAATTCTCGTTGCTATCATCGTTGCTGAAAAATAATCTGACAGTTCCCCTGGGAATTGAAAAATACATTCATGCGAAAGAGTTTATTTTAATGATTTCTATCCATATAACACTGCAACCAAATACATTTGGTTTTGTTATTTTTCAATCAATCGCAATTAACAGGAAAGCTTCTGAATATTTTTTTTCCCCATCAGTGGAAATTTTCGTATCCAATATTGGATGCATAACATGAAAAACGGAAAATGTTTCACATCGCGAAAATCAAGTCATTTTCGAGCGATTATTTGCTTTCTACTCATATAATATAATATATATATATATAATATTTATAATATAATAAATACATTTCGTTTTGGATTTTTTCAATCAAGTGCGATCAACGTAAGACCACGTCTTTCGGCAATTTATTAGAGGTGCAATGAATCTTTAGGAATTCCCGCTCTACGCGCACTGGCAAACAATGTTTACTCAACAATTTCTCAAACGAGAAATGGGTGTTGTGAGAAAGGATTAGCGAACGCGAAAACGACAAACGGGAGAAAGATACGTTTGGAGGATGAAGGAAATTGGCAGAAAACTTCTTCATTCTATCATTCAAATAATGTGATTCATACCACATCGTTTTGCCAGAAAGAGATTATTAATGTTCAAAGGAGGAATCGAGTCCTCCGAGGAAATTACCCAGCGCAAATTAGAGTCGACTATCGATTGCGGCATTCGTACACAAATAATTTTATAATGCAGTTTCACCAAAGTGATTTCTTCGGATATATTCACTACATCATGTCATGTATTTCATATTCTTCATTAAGAAATCCTATCCATGGCACCTATCGGTAACGAATTATTATCGAAACCACGATTTTCGCTAAATGCTCCTTTCAGTTCGGCCTGTAAAAAACTTTTCTGTACTCTAATCCATCAAATTTGGAGCCCTGAAAAGGGCCATTGATTATATGCTAAGCTAATATAGCACGCTCTCCTCGGATACGATGGGCCAGCTGGATGTCCTTGGGCATGATGTGACGCGTTTTACATGGATAGCACACAAATTGGTATCTTCGAATAAGCCTCCTGCAGCGTCATAGCCGCGGAACTTTGGAAGCGCAAGTCGGTTTTGAAGTCCTGAGCAATTCCATGATCCAAATGCTGCAAAGGTAGCTGCGGATCAGCAATTCGGTCGACTTCTGATAGCGATGAATTTCACGCAAAGTTCCCGGTCGATAGCGATGTGGCTTCTCCACCTATCCTGCTACTGGTGCGCTTATCCGAGCTGACTTCGTGTGCCTTACCACCGAATGACTAACGAGCTGTCTGCGAAAGACTAACGAGCTCGAGTCCTCACGGTGCGAGAGTAGAGTAAGAAATGAACGAAAGCAAAGGAAGCGTCATTTTATAAACCATAAAAGTATAGAATCTAAATCCCACCCTTATTATATTCGTGAGTATACATGAGCTTATACAATAAAGAGGGTGGGGTTTACATTCGATTCTTTTATGTTTTATAAAATGACACTTCCCTTGCTTTCGTTCATTTCTTACTCTACTCTCGCACCGTGAGGACTCGTTTCATAGGGACTAAGCAGACAGCTCGTTAGTCTTTCGGTGGTAAGGCACCACGAAAGCAGCTCGGATAAGCGCATCAGCCGCAGGAAGCGTGAAGAAGCCACATCGCTATCGACCGGGAACTTCGCATGAAATTCGTCGCTATCAGAAGTCGACCGAATTGCTGATCCGCAAGCTACCTTTGCAGCATTTGGTTCGTGGAATTGCTCAGGACTTCAAAACCGACTTGCGCTTCCAAAGTTCCGCGGTTATGACGCTGCAGGAGGCTTATTCGAAGATACCAATTTGTGTGCTATCCATGCAAAACGCGTCACATCAAGCCCAAGGACATCCAGCTGGCCCATCGTATCCGAGGAGAGCGTGCTATATTAGCTTAGCATATAATCAACAGCCCTTTTCAGGGCTCCAAATTTGATGGATTAGAGTTCAGAAAAGTTTTTTACAGGCCGAACTGAAAGGAGCATTTAGCGAAAATCGTGGTGTCGATGATAATTCGATACCGATAGGTGCCATGGATATGGATTTCATAATGAAGAATATGAAATACATGACATGATGTAGTGAATATATCCCCATATCGAAGAAATCACTTTGATGAAACTGTTTACCGTTTGTCGTTTTTAAGTGTTGGGCAAGGGCATTATTTTTGCTGAGTAAATTCCAAGAAAAAAAACCAATCCTTCTTTAAGCGTGATTCATTCTGCTTCGGATCAACGGAACAGTGATAATCATTTCATACAAAAGATAAAATGTCCAAGAGTTATATGATTGCTATTTATTGAGTCGGAAAATTGTTTCAATAGCTTAATGATAGCTTCGAAAACAGGTTATAAAATGACGCTTCCTTTGCTTTTCGTTCATTTCTTACTCTACTCTCGCACCGTGACGACTCGTTTGTTTGGGACCAAGCAGATAGCAGGTTAGTCTTTCAGTGGTAAGGCACACGAAAGCAGCTCGGATAAGCGCACCAGCCGCAGGATAGGTGAAGAAGCCACATCGCTATCGACCGGGAACTTTGCGTGAAATTCATCGCTATCGGAAGTCGACCGAATTGCTGATCCGCAAGCTACCTTTGCAGCTTTTGGATCGTGGAATTGCTCAGGACTTCAAAACCGACTTGCGCTTCCAAAGTTCCGCGGTTATGACGCTGCAGGAGGCTTATTCGAAGATACCAATTTGTGTGTTATCCACGTAAAACGCGTGACATCATGCCCAAGGACATTCAGCTGGCCCGTCGAATCCAAGGAGAGGGTGCTATATTAGCTTAGCATATAATCAACGGCCCTTTTCAGGGCTCCAAATTTGACGGATTAGAGTTCAGAAAAGTTTTTTGCAGGCCAAACTGAAACGAGAATTTTCGTTTGGATGCCATACAGCATCGAGAAAATTCCGGAAAGATCTAATCGTTGCTGAAAAATATTCTGCCAGTTCCCTGGGAATTGAAGAATACATCCATGCGAAAGAGTTTATTTTAATGTTTTCTAATTATATGGCGAACACAGCGACCAAATACATTTGATTTCGGATTTTTCAATCAAGTGTAATTAGCTGGAAAGCTTCTGAACATTATTCTTTCCCATCAGTAGGATATTTTCGTATCCAATAATGGATGCATAACATGAAAAACGGAAAATGTTTCGTATCGCCAAAATTATAAAATTTTCAATCGATTATTGCTCAATCGCCGAAATTTTCATACTCAGAGAGTTCATTCTCCTCTAGTTTGCCTTCCAAATTGCCATCGTAAACCACACCTTCTCTCGATTCAATCACGCACGAAAAGCATACTGAAATGATATTCTGGTGGTGAAACCCATTCATTTTTCGTGAGGCGTCGTGCACAAATTACGTAACGCGATAAGGGGGGAGGGGTTAGATGTTGCGTTACTTTCTGTTTATTAGAGATAGGAATTTGCGTTACGAGAGGGGGGGGAGGTTCAAAATCCGAATTTTTGCGTTACGTAATTTGTGCACGACGCCTGAGGACATCGACAAGACAACATCGTTACTGAACGAGCTGAACGGCGAGGGATCGAGGTATTCATTACCTGGCTTGACCTGACCTGAAATGCAATCAGTTTCTTTTAACTGTGAGGGAGCGCAGAAAAGCCGATCGATCAGAAGGAGAAGAGAAGGTGACCAAGAGAGTATCAGCATCGAAATACGGTTCCTCGGGAAGACATAGAAGCAGCCGCCACACACACACAAACATACACGCGCGCAACTCTTTTCGTTTGCTGGTTATCGAGAAGAAACCTGGAAAGAAATTATCGTTGCTGAAAAATAATCTGCCAGTTCCCCTTGGAATTGAAAATTACATTCAAGCGAGTTTATTTTAATGTTTTCTATCCATATAATACTGCGACCACATACATTTGGTTTTGTGATTTGTCAATCAAGTGCAGTTAACAGGAAAGCTTCTGAAGATTATTCTTCAGAACAAGGTTTTTTGTATCCAATATTGGATGCATAAAACCTTGAGTCTTCAAAGTAACACTCTCGTTTTTGAAGTCACCCAAATATTTATTTATTCATTCATTCAGGATGGATTTAGATTCAACTTCAAACAAATGATCTCTAAATCAACGATAGTCCTACGTCACCCTTGCGGTTATACCATAGATATGACCCACTTCCTGTTTTTTCAAAGAGTATAGCTACCCAAACATCTTATAAAACGAAATAACAAATATTCCATGAGATTGTTTAATCATTGACAATCAAAGATATTCTCATCCTTTCGCAAATAAAAACAAAGTGGTTTAGCCGATTCTGTTATTTTTCATGAGATGAACAATTGACTAACTGTAAAATGTCAAGCATTATCTAAACGCCCAAACTGCCAAGTTTTGATTGGCCCGATTTACGGTTTCCCCAACACAGACTTCAATGTACCTGTACCTGTGAAAATACGCTTTGCAAATATACATGCAAGTCGGGGGTATTTTGTTTCCACCGAGCTGTGTTTCCCTAACACGGACTTCAAAACCAATGTGCCTGGGAGAATCCGCATCGTCAAAACTCGCAAGTCGGGGGTATTTTTTCCCACTGAGCTGTGTTTCCCTAACACGGACTTCAAAATTAATGTACCTGGAGGAATCCGCTTTGCAAATACATGCAAGTCGGGGATAATTTTGACGTAGGACTACGTCTTTCATTTCTATACTAGGGTGTAAGCTCAAACTTTCGAAAACGAAAGCGTTTCGCCGGAGAACGAGATTTTGAGCGTTAATAGCTCCTAAACAACTGAACGAAATAGTATGATAAACACTTCATTCGAAAGATAAAATGTCTACGCGTTATATGCTTGTTACTAAAAATTGTTTCAATAGCCCTAAAATTGCTTTCAAAACAGGCTATGAAATCACACCAATCGGTATATAAGCGAATGCCGCTCGGAAATCCACTCAGTTATAATTGCGCAACGATTGAGGTACGATCGCTGGAATGGATAGATGTTCCCCTAACACAGACTTCAAAATCATGAAGCCTGGGGAAATAGGCATTGCAAAATAGATGTGAGCGGCGGGTACTTTTGTACTCGTTTGCTCTTATTTTCACTGTGTAATTCCGAGGAGGAATCCATTCAAGCGTTCATAATCCTGCTCCTGATCAACGATGATTCCAACTGTCGGGGTTTGGGTATTTCCGAGGAGGAATCGATTCCCTCTTTGAACGTTAATAATTATTTTCCGGCTAAACGAAGTGGTATGATAATCACTTCATTCGAAAGATGAAACATCTAAGATTTATATGGTTGATACTTATTGATTGCTAAGTCAACGTTAGTCCTACGTCCACCTTGCGGTTATATCAAAGATATAGCCCACTTCTAGTTTTTGGTGTACTTTTGTACTCGCTTTGTACTGAGAAACCTGGAAAAATCGTCATTTCAGATAATAGAGGTGAATGAACTTTTACGGTTCGAGAACTACATAAACATGAGATGTGCAATAATTTCAGTGGGTAATGTAAAATACAATGATCGTTTGACAATTCTTCCGTTCACATATTTTGGTAATCCTAAGCATCATATCAAACGTAAAAAGAAGTTCATCAAATTTATTTGTAACGAAGAACATTATCTATTACAAAAATTTTAAAGCATTCTAAAATAATATTCGAAGTGTTAAACAAGTGGATTGCATAATACGTCTACGTCGGAAATATGCGGTCGTGTCCTAGATACAGCCCCTTACAATTTTTGTCCACAAACTATCTGGGAGCGATGGATCAGAGATCATAGAAATCATAGATTGATGATTTCAAGAAACAGTCCATTGGTAAGGAAGGGTGCCGCTATCATCAACTAACTTTAACTGCTACCTTATTATTTCATTGTTCTGCTATCATGTAATTATTAACCACGAAATCACATCTATATACAAGATTATGCTAACTAATGGGCCTAACTCAAACCAAGTCAGTCAATCGAGCCATAAGGGTGTTTGCGTTCAATTAATGCGAACGGGTTCAACCACAAATCGATGAGTCTCCACAAGTGTATTGAATTGTTTATTGACTGAAGCGTAAAGTTATTGATTTAGAAGTGGTGCTTACGGCTTGGGTTTTCAGTTTAGTGTCGGTTAACAGTTTGCAGTTGCTGATCAGTGAAATGATTATAATAATGTTGAGTCAGCATTATTAGTGTAAATCTATTGCATGTCATTCAATTCATTGAGATTGAAAAGCCGTTCGTCAGTACGGGAAAAATGCGTTCGTATTACATCACACGTAAACGTATTTTATATCCGTGTTTTACAATGATGCTATTGCATCTAAACCGTGAACCGTACGGAACTCGATAAGGAAATGAAGGCTGCTCTCGTGCCAGCCTGTAGTGATTATTAAGCTGTTGGCAGCTGGGCGCGTGGATGTTCTCTTTAAAACTGATGGTACCTTTTTCTCAGAATCTAGTGGACCTATCTGGCTGAAATTGGCATGTAAAAATTGTAAAAATAAATAATCTAAATTGTTACGTAATCATTTTCTCAATTTTATATCGATATCTCAATATTTTATTTTTTTATGAATTTTTTAGGCAGTGAATATTGTTGAAAAACAATACTTTTTTTTATTTGAATAGCCGCCATTTTGGAAATTCTTCGAATTCAGTCATATCGGTCCAATATATTCTGAGAAAAACGCACCACCAGTTTTAGAGTGAGCATCTACGCGCCCAGCTGCCAACAGCATAATAATCACTATATTGGCATCAAAAAAATAAAAAAATATAGGAGGTTGTGTTCAAGACACGACCGCATCGTTGACATACAACTTCGCTGTAGTTTAATTCAAGTTGCTTGTTTATAACTGCGGATATTATTTTATAATGCTACGAAAATTTTGAAATAACCATTCTATCAGGTTGATCGCCCTCAAATGTTTTTTTTATTGTAGAATCATTTGACGATCATTGTTTGATGATTCATTCTTGTGCATAACAATAAATGCTCGAGATAAGCGTAGCTGTTATCCTTAGTGGAGAAAGTTTTGCTACTGGCAAGCGAAACCAAATCACATACAAAAATCCAGAACGACAGAACGACATTCACTTTCTTGGTGACTAAATAAGCTAAATAAACTCTATCTGTACGCGAACCCAAATAAATTAATGACTTATTACAACTTATTGAATAACTTGGTATTCCCTAAATAATTTTTTGATGCACAACCTTAACATCTACTTCACCATAGCGTCAGTTCAAGGCATTGATGCAATGTCAAAGGCACCAAAGAAGCCTTCATGATGACAGAAAACAAACAATGTCAACTACTTGGAAAAATGATTTATATTTGACACAGCAGAGATTCATTACTAATACCCTAGCGTAAATATTTCCCTCCCGCTATCTCCCCTCCTTGTTTATATTTATCATTACAAATGGGGTTTCAGCGTAGCGAAGATGCACTATTTGAAGTACGCATGTACGCACACAAATATCCATATATCGATGGCTTGAAGTAACTAAATATACACACACTTATCTCTGTTTTGCGCTCTTCTCAACAGAAGCCCTTTCTGTTAATATTGCCAGTCTAGATTAGCTCTGCTGTCATCCTTTGTGGAGGGAGTTTTCTACCGTCATGCGAAACCAAATCACTGACAAAATTCCAGAACATTTATTTTCTTGGTGAGCTGACGACAGCCTAGCTTGATGATTCCCCACACAATTGTGTAGCTCAAAACATTAATGCAATGGCGTCAGTTTGATGCAATGATTGCAATGCCGGAGACATTAGCGAGTGAGTAATTTGGTCGCGTTCACAGCTCCGTCCGCAACGAAGACATGTGATGGCGCAAAACAAGGAAAAACCAGCGATGTTCATTATTTCGTATCTAGAACGATACTGAAAGTTTGCCTTTCCTTCATTTCCTTGCTGAATTAAAGAGACTTTAAACTTCTTCAGTTCATTCGTCTCTAGCGATCAAAAAGGCCCTTGGAAATCATTCCTCATATTACTCCTCTACCCCCATTGCCTTGAGAAAACCATTCAATCCCTCGCCGTCCAGGTCGCCCAGCAACGGTGTTTTCCAGTCGGTGTCCTCACGAAGAATGAAGTTTGCCTCAGCAAGATCCACTGTTTATACTCTAGGCAAATATTCCCCTTCGTTCTTCTTCTTTTCCTTTGTTCACGGAGACTTTACGTCTTACGATCAGGCTTACCATATCTACAGAATAATCTGTCTTTATGAAGATTTTTTCGACTTTTTGAAACCAAGAATCTGTGGATACAGATTACAGATTTTTTGGTTTTCATACAGATCTACAGATTTTTCAAAATAACGCTATGGCTTGATCACAATAATAACGTTATAGCTTGATCTCAATAATATTTTTATAGTACTGCTTTTTCATGCTCAATCTAAGGCAAAAAGATGCAAAAGTCTGCGTTACTTTAAATAAATAACACTGGTAATTTTGTTTCCTTCCAAAGCATAGTGAATACGAATGTTTGTGTGGTTGATGGTATCCACGTAAACATTCAACATTCATTCATTCGCCAAATTCATGATTACTATACCAATCAATGATACTAGAGCTAAGATTATGCTTCAAGATTGAACTATACCCTGAATAAAATTTAACCCTTTGCGGTCGTATTAAATTTCGACATGTGTGTCGTATTGGTCCCATTTTTTTACATGGGGTTTCCGATTCGTTCGGTATGTAAATCACCAGAATCCGTTCACGGCAAAAATAGTTATTAACGTTAACTTTATTTCATAAAAACGTGACATGTTTTCTGATTTGGCACCCTTAATGAAAGACATAGTTCTACGTCAAAAACATCTTCGAATATACCTCAACCAATCAACAAAGAGTCTCAACACTCAACTCTAACTCCGACATCCGAAAAAAATACGAAAATCCGTTTTTTCGAACTATATGAGCCAGCGTTGCCAACCTTCCAGATTTATCTGAATTTTTCAAGACATTTACCGCATATTCAGATATCCAGACCTACCTTTGTCTAGTCTATTGGTCGAACAGAAACAACATCTTTAATCACAAGTTTTCTGGGAGATGGGAAATCATACTATTTTATTGCATATAAATCGACGAACTAATCAGGCTAGAAATCACTCGCATTAGTTACCTAACTTGAATAGATATGAATGGATTTAGTTACAAGAAGAATCGTAAACTGTTTATGATAGATTATATTATCCAGGTTACCAAAAACAATTTGAGAATATTGTAAAATAAAGATCTTTTATTGTTGTTGATTTCATTGGTTTTTTCATTGTAATCTTGCCGATGTAACATGATTGAGAAGTAAACAATATAATGTCACCAGAAACATTACTTGGCGCTATCTTGAAGAGAGAGTGCCCTTCACTTTTCATCATGAAATGCATCTGTTACTGCATCGCCCAAATATTCATAGTTTTCAAACAAAAATCGCAACTCATGGTGCAAAAAAGCCTCGGTTTAAAAAAAATCAGACAAATCCAGGCTTACTGTTCTTGACCAGCCAAATTTGGCTGGAAAACACATGAGAACCCTGACATGAGCTAAATTTGTTCTCTTTTTCTCCTCTCTCTAAGAGTAGAAACACACTAGACGGCTCTCCCGCGCGGATTTTGAAATGATGAGCCGCAGCGGGAGCTCGATGTAAAACACATTCAGCGGCGTTCGGCGGCTTATGTTTTTATAGACGGATGCAAGACGAGTCTATGGTACAAGGTGCAACTGTTTGGACAGTAAGCTGATTAGAGGGGCGGTATATAAAGACAGAATGGTGGAAGACGGAAGAGACACAGTTTGCTGACGAGCGTCGAACGACAAAGAAGTGTCTTTTTCCAGGCAGGTCGAGAAGGAGTTCGAAGTAGCGTTTTCTACAGGGTGTTCAATAAGAAACATTTATTCAAAAATGGAGATTTCTAAAAACGGACAAACCATGCTCATTTTTTTGGGCAAACCATGATCAGAGGTGGTCAAACCATTATCATAATTCTTCTTTAAGGAAAATCGTTAAAAAACATAAAAATTTGAATAATTTCAACACCTTATGATAGTATTAGAAACTAGAGGCTTGGGGCTTTTCAACAAACCCAAACTCGTATCGATTATGTGTGATTTTCATGAAGAAAAATCAATTTGCATTTACTAGTTGCGTAAAAACACCCCAAATTGGACAAACCAAGATCATTTACCCTACTTGTTTTTTTTCTAATTTTATTTTGCGTGCCATTGTTTTAAGTTTTATGAATTGAATCCAGCTAAATATGACGGAAATGCATTTGAAAATGTTGTTTTTAAATAAAGACTGATTAAATTGCTGGTTTTACTTAACGCAATTGTTTTCTATTAAAACATAATTGAGAAAATCGTTATCTAATGCTGTTTGTATTACCATGTAAACATCACCTTGTTTATATCGCTTCAGTATCGATCGCTAGCCATACCGAACAGCTCTATCTGTCATAGCATGAAGAAATGAGGGGTTACTCGAAGGATTTGAGTGGTTTTGATGTTATTTTTCAGAGGTGGGCTTTTATTTTTGTCAATGCATACTTACACACATTAAAGAAGACATGTAATGGAGTAAATAAAACCTAACAAAAATGGCAAAACCTGTTGATTATTTGAAAGAGTGATAGTTAACAAACAATTGTATAAAATAACGGTAGTAGTTTTTTTAGTAAAAATTGAAAGTTTCTGAACATCCAAGGTGGGCTTCAGAAACTAAATTTGGTTCGCAAATCTGTAGTCAGGATTTTGTCCTTTTTTCAAGGAGGTAATTTGTCTTTTTTTATTATTATTTTGGAGTGGATGAAAGCACAGCTAAAAAAAGAAATTTACAAGGTTTAACCAAAACGTAATGATTATGATGATTAATAATAATTGTTCCTTTATACTAGCCTAACTATATTTTACCCAATAAGTTTTAGCAGAGATGCGATTTTAGCTGGTTGGAAACTAATTTCGCAGCTTCTAAACGTGTCATTCACAAATCATTCCTTGTTTTCAACTCGTTGGAGAAATTAACAAAAAAAACTCAAAAATCCCAAAATAACCGAAAACAACCCCCAATTGTCCAGACTGGCGCAAACGGGTGCGCTACTCGAGGAAATGCAATTAGTGTCCATCAAGCTCTGAATACATGGCGAAATCCGGTTGCAGTTTCGGTACGAACACGTCGCTCAAGATGGACGAGGGAGATATTTGCAATCAGATGCATTCCTTTCACCCGAAAGTTAGAATGAAGTGAAAATGAAAATGTGAAAATTACACATCGTAGAAGTTTGTTTCCAACTAGAAACTAGCTCCTCAGTGTCTCTATTCGTAGCTCTGATTTATTACGATCACAATATTGAAGTTTATTTTCCAATTTTATTCGACCATTAACGTCTGATGCCATGGAACCACACCAAAACCAACTCCAGGTACTTTAGGGTAAATTTTTATGTGCATTTATATGGCGTAAATAAATGTTGAAATAAAAACCAACACCATCATCTGCAGTCGCCATATAATTGCAGATTGCCTTGATCAATTATATAATTGGGTAACGAACGAGAATAAATCGTTGAAGCGACGGTAGGGTAGGGCGGGGCTAGTTGGTCATAGGGGTAAGTTGGTCAATGACGATATCTTGGAATCTGAGCGTCCAAAAAATTAGCGATCTATGGACGAAAAATAGTGAATTGCTGAAACAATAAAAAAACAAATTGGAAAAACTTTTTATTAAGAAGATTAAAAAATACGGACATGGTTCTGATTTTGCCAAAAATCATTCACGGTTTGCTCATTATAAAATATGTTCTAAAACTGGTTAATAACCATGAAAAAAAAGACGGGTGGGTAATGTCGGTGACATAACCGGAGTGACGTAGGACTATACAAAGGGGACAGCTTTTGTTAAACATATATTTTAAATATATTGTTTTATTTTCTTCTCCTACGTGAATACCTACCTATCTACCTGAAAAATGGATTAGTTTACTGTTTACTCTTTATGCATATGTTGATGGTTCTGAAAAGAACCTTTGGTGTTGTGTTTTTGTTATCACTCGATATTCCCATCTTGTTCGGTTAAACCTTCCTGTTTAGCTATTGCGTTTGCCACTCGCCACAGCTTTCACAGTTGGAAAATTTCTTCCCATCCAGCTTGTGACATGTTGTTCAGTAAATTACATTTAATGCGACGTGCCGGAGAAACACTTTGCCACTCACTGAAACTAATTGTTGCCTTGATGAGCGCCGAACCGAAGCTGCTCTGTTCTTGATGCGGGTTTTCTGATTGTCGTGAGCAGCTGCAAGCCAACTCAAGCACTCCGACGGCCGAAACTCTATAATCGCTGCTAGGTATATTGGTGCTCCGGCACCAATCCGTTCGGCCTAGTTACCCTTGCGGAGCAATCAGTGAATGCGACCAACAGGGAACTGGAGACCTGCACGGTTCGAGTGAGACTTTGCCTTTCCCTTAACTTGTCCTCCATTGTTACGTCCACGATGCCGATGCCGTACAACCACACGGGTTTACGGTTTGAAAGAAAATAAGATATTTTTTTGGGGTCCACGTGTTTTATACTCTAGCGGTACACACTCACAGGATAGAGACAAATCGGCAGACTCAGCCAGAGGGGCGAGTCCAACGAGACGAACGAATGAGCGTTAAAAGGGAGCGATGGCAAAAAATACATTCATTACGATTTGTTCGCTCGTTGGATTCACATGTAGGCTAAAAAGGGTCCTTTTCAGGATCACAAAATTATCTCAAATCTAAAGAGTTTATTGTTTTGTTATCACTCGATATCCCCATCTTGTCGGCTTTCTGTTTAGCGATTGCATTTGCCACTCGCCACTGCTTTCACAGTTGGAAAATTTCTTCCCATCCAGCTTGTGACATATTTTACAGTAAATTACATTCAATGGCACGTCGCATTACCACCACTCAGTATCGGATTGGAGGTAATTTTAACCTGTAATTGAACATTTGCGATGACAGTGGTACAGTGTCAACTTTCAATGTGGGGTCATAATTTGGACCCCGAACTCTATGTTTACAAAAATGTCCAACTAAATATGTCGCATTACAGGTCCGTCCAATTAGCTAAATGTCGAAATAAGTGTAAATTACTGTACTTTCAATCTAGATGCAATTTAAGAATTGGTGAAAATCAATAAGCTCAGAACAACTGCCAAATTCACATACTCATCATATCCTGGCAAACAATTTATGAAAAAATCAATTTGTGTTTTATTATTATTTTGGATATTGTTTTAGAAAGCATTGAACTGTATTTCCTAAACTCTTTTTTGGAAGGTTTAATGGCCCTGAAAACGCCTTGTTTTATGGAATAGTTCCAATTTAGAAAACTTAGTATTCGTGGTTGTGAAAAAAACCATTTCGAACGCCTTCGATGCCGCCTTGTTCTGGATTTGCCACCAAAGCAGTTTGTATAAAGAACAAACTTTTTTCATCTGCTACCTGCTGCCGCCGTTTTGCGATTGCGTCTGACACTCGCCACTCGCTGCAACTGCCTGTTTATTTATTTATTTATTTATTTATTTTATTTATTTACGTTGTCTTGATGTCCACCGAACCGAATGTGTTCTGTTCCGAATGCGGGGTTTCTTTTCGTCGCGAGCAGCATTGCCAGCTAACTCGATCACTTCGGCGGCCGAAACTATATAACGCCGGCTAGGTGGACTGGTGCACTGGTACTAACGCGCTCGGCCTAGCTACCCTTGCGGGGAACTCCAGATCAACACGGTTCGAGCGGGATTTTGTCTTTCCCTTCACTTTTCCTCCTTTACCATGTCCAGACATGGCTGCTTGGGTTGGTTTGTTGATGTGTTGTGATGCGAACCGATGTGGTGTACGGTTTGAATGAGAATGATCGTTACGGCAGCGGAGCGGGGATTTTTAAGCTGACTGGCCGGCTCGAGAATTACGCATGTGTGAGACTGCGACCAATGTTTCGTTCATTTTTGACGTAGGACTACGTCTTTCATTTCTATACCGGGGTGTAAAATCAAAGTTTCGAAAACGAAAGCGTTACGCCGGAGACCGAGATTTTGAGCGTTAATAGCTCCTAAACAACTGAACGAAATGGTATGATAAATACTTCATTCGAATGATAAAATGTCTACGCGTTGTATACTTGTTACTTTTTGATCCAAAAATTTGTTTCAATAGCCTTAAAATTCAGGCTCAAAACAGGCTATTGAAAACACCAATCGGTATATAAGCGAGCGCCGCTCGGAAATTAACTCAGTTGTAATTGAACAGCGATTGAGGTACCATCGCAGGAATGAATGGATGTTTCCCTAACACAGACTTCAAAACCATGGAGCCTGAGGAAATCGGCATTGCAAAATAGATGCAAGCAGCGGGTACTTTTGTACTCGTTTGCGCTTCTGAAAATCGGAATGTTTCCCTAACACAGACTTCAAAACCACGAAACCTGGGGAAATTGGCATTGCAAATGAGATGCAAGCTGCGAGTACATAAACACAGTTTTTCCAACACAGATTCCGAAACCAAAAAGTTGGGAAAATCGGCATTCCAAATCTCGGCAGTACTTTCTATACCCCCATGCATTTTTACACTCCGGAATGACATTGCTAACACGGTCTACAAAAGCGGGTAGAAATACAACGCATTGGCTTGGTTATTCAGGACTACATGCCTCTTCATGTCGCCAGCTCACTGAATTTCTTCGCATACCGTTTAATGATTAGGCAAAATGTTGATAACTATTTGCGGCGATAACCACTACTATAATACATGAATTGACCTAAATAGGGATTTGTTTGCAATTGAATTTGTAAATTGTTTCATTCATTCACTAGTTCAATCAATAATTTAATCAATAGTTTAATCAATAATTTACCCAATGAGGAACATTCGAAGTGCGATTATTGCTAATTGAAAAATCACAAATGATTACCAACGGCAGTCCTACGTTAACCTTGCGGTTATATCATAGGTATAACCCATCCACCGTTTTTTCTATTTCCTTTCCAATCGTGCTTCATTCTATTTCGCTGCTGCTCTGGTTGCCCGTTTTGGTCGGTACGATTTGAGGAGCACAAAATGGACCAATCAAAAATGGGCACATAGTGCATTTTGACAATGCTTGATATTTCACAATTATTCAATTATTTATCTCAAGAAAAATGAAATGTTATTCGTTATGATAGATGCGTAGATATATTTCCTATCAATTGATGCAAAAACCTTTGCGATCTATTGAGAAATGCTCGAGTTATAAGCGTTCCAAATCTTGCATTTTTCCTACTTGTTCAGTGCCTAGATTTCCATTTCACCCCCTATATCTTCCGGTTAGACGTAGTCCTACGTCAAAAAACGTAAAACAAAGGTTTATTGCACGTATTAGCTTGAAGTGTTAATGGAAATCGCTTTTAAAATTATTTTTATTGAATTTTCATGAATATTCTTTTTCATATATAGCGGGGCTAGTTGATCACACAAATTGCTCGTTTGAGAGCAACGCATATAAAATTTTCAGGTATGCCGTGTTTCATTACGCAAGCTATAAATAAATATAGAAAGCATATGTTTTACAGCTAAACCCAGTGTATTTCAAACGAGACAACCACCACACAAACCACTTGCAATATAATTATCATATTTATATTTTTTGCTGTAAAATATTCATTAAATATAATGAACTCTCACATTGAATATCAAAACTCACAATAAAACAGTGAGTAATGTAGCATACCTGGAGGCTATTTCTATATACTTTGGGGCGAACGGTACAAATGTCATCAAAATAAATGCAAGCAAGTATGCAAGCGGTAGTGCGTCGCAGGGATGCGAGGAGATTTATTTTTCAAAAGTCTTGACATGGTACGAAAAAATGTCTTCACCATAATAGGTCGTATGAATAAAAAAAGAATTTACTTATTCTGCCCGTTTCCAAGTAAAGTAAACTTTGCTAGTATTTCCGTATCCGTATGAATGAAAGTTTACTTTACTAATTTGATTTTCGAATTCGAACATAGTTTTTACTTTGTCAAACATCTATCAACTGATTGTTTTGGTTTCGTTTCAAAACGTTTTTTTTTCGGACAAAGCGTGAATTCGCGATGAAAAAGGAATAGTGTCGACGTCTGGTGGCGACTTTCAATTAGGGACCATAGTTTGGGTCCCTATCTCGTTAGTGTAATACCTATCATATTAGAAGACACGAAGCCAGTTTTCAAATGGTAAAATTTAATGGAAAATGTTCACATCATGTTATTATTTTTTCCGACTTTTATTTAACCCTTTGTCTATACATTTCCAACATCATTACTGAAACTTGTCATTATAATATTTAAATTGTCTTCAAAAACAATATCGTATAAGATTTTTTCACCCCCTGCAAACAAAAGTTAAATTTTAAGAACGTGTTCATTCCGCCTGAAAATCAATCATTTTTTTACGCTCACCTAAACTAGTAAACGAAGCTCAATGCCATCAATGCGGATCGTTAACTTGTTTAACTTCAAGCGCATTAAACATAAATCGGATATGACATCAAAACGAATGATAGTGTTTTCAGATCCAAAGTATGCTCATGAGCATACTTGATAATAACGAAGTAAATACTTGATGAATGCTGTTTTATTCATACGAAATCAGCTAAACATCCATTTTCGAAAAGTAAATACTTTGTTGTTACTTTTATTCATACCAAACGTAGTAAAAACTTAATCTCACTGCTCGACTGCTCGAATGAAGTAAAGTAAAGGTGAATTTTGTTTTTATTCATACGGCCTAATATTGGAGGAAAGTTCTTCACACAAAAACGGAACTGTGATAACTCTATTTGTTTATTTCAGCTTTGAAATTTTGATTGTAACTCAAACCATATCCATGAAACTAATTGTAGAAAGGTATGCAACCGGAAAACCTTCGATTTGAGAAGTGGTCGTTTGAAAGATCTAGGTTAATCTATTGTATATTGGGGTCAAAATAATAGAAATCAATGTCACAATCATTCGAATTTTCGAGCGCAAATGAGCTAATGTCTTCTAGAGACAACATGTATTCAGACCGCTTCGTTCGCTGAGACTAAAGCCCTACTTTTTGACGATATTTTCGGCCAATAGTTGGAATTTCATGGAAATATATTTTTTTAAATCCACGTACGCTATCATACTGAAATGTCTTCACATATTTCATAATGTCTTCAAAATTTCTTCACAAAATCAAATGTCTTCAAAATGAAGACATGTCTTCAAACCTGGCATCTCTGGTTCGCCACAAAGTGGAAGAGAGACGAAATCGCTAGAAAAGATTGCCTGGCTATTTTTCAACAACGATGATAATTTGAAATTTTTCTTAGAGGCGAATGAACTTCAAAGTTTAAAGCCTCTTAAAAACAAAGAAAGAAAGAAAGAAAGAAATTTTTCTTAGAGGCGAATGAACTTCAAAGTTTAAAGCCTCTTAAAAACAAAGGAAGAAAGAAAGAAATTTTCATTGATTAATTTTTTTACTTGCTACATGATATTAGTCAACTGTTTTTGTTTTGATTTGATTAATTAATTTATAATGAAGGAAACTTCTAAAAAATCTTTTATTATTTGCTCAAAAAACATGCCTTTTATTGACCAACTTACCCCGTGTGTGGGGTTAGTTGGTCAATTTATTCTGAAATATGAAGACGTTAAATAAAAGAAAAATGTCAAATAATTGATTCTCTGCTTATTTTCCTTTGAAAGGGTAAAAGGTAAACTTCATTGTGGTACATAACATTCTAACGCAAAACTTCGTACTACAAAGTTATAATCAAATTTATTCAAAAATGACCGACTAAAGGGTGTGTCACATCAAATTGCATCACGGAAAAAACGCTGTAGAAATTCGCACAGTAGACCGATCCTTTTGAAAATTTTAGACAGTAAAATAAAAACTATTAAACAACTTTTGGCATTTTCTTTTTATTCATACTTCGAGCCCAAGCCCGTATGCTCGCACCTTCCTCTTTACCCCGTCCATAAGGTTCTGTACAACGTCAGGTTGTAGTTTTTTTTGAACAGAAATCCATTTTCTCTTGAAGTCCGCCTCCGATTTGACAACTTTTGGGTTCTTCCGGAGGGCCTGCTTCATAATCGCCCAATATTTCTCTATTGGGCGAAGCTCCGGCGCGTTGGGCGGGATTATTTCCTTTGGCACGAAGGTGACCCCGTTGGCTTCGTACCACTCCAACACGTCCTTTGAATAGTGGCACGAAGCGAGATCCGGCCAGAAGATGGTCGGGCCCTCGTGCTGCTCCAATAATGGTAGTAAGCGCTTCTGTAGGCACTCCTTAAGGTAAACCAGCCCGTTTACCGTGCCGGTCATCACGAAGGGGGCGCTCCGCTTTCCGCAAGAGCAGATCGCTTGCCACACCATGTACTTTTTGGCAAACTTGGATAGTTTCTGCTTGCGAATCTCCTCCGGAACGCTGAATTTGTCCTCTGCGGAGAAGAACAACAGGCCCGGCAGCTGTCGAAAGTCCGCTTTGACGTAGGTTTCGTCGTCCATTACCAGGCAATGCGGCTTCGTCAGCATTTCGGTGTACAGCTTCCGGGCTCGCGTCTTACCCGCCATGTTTTGCCTTTCGTCGCGGTTAGGAGCCTTCTGAACCTTGTATGTACGCAGGCCCTCCCGCTGCTTGGTCCGCTGGACGAATGAACTTGACAAATTCAGCTTATTGGCGACATCCCGGACCGAACTTCTCGGATCACGTCTAAACTGCTGAACTACGCGCTTGTGATCTTTTTCACTGACGGAGCATCCATTTTTATGTACCGTTCTTCACCGTCAATGGTTAGGTTCTCGAAGTATCGTTTTAGTACTCTGCTGACCGTGGATTGGACGATTCCCAGCATCTTACCGATATCCCGATGTGACAACTCCGGATTCTCGAAATGAGTGCGCAGAATTAATTCACGACGCTCTTTTTCGTTCGACGACACTTTTCCAAATTTACGAAAAATTGACAGTGAAGCATGGCCAACGTGATCTATATACTCTTATCTGATTATAAGCGAAAGCTGAAGATATAATTCCTAAAAATGAAATTTCTACAGCGTTTTTCCCGTGATGCAATTTGATGTGACACACCCTTTAGCCCCGCCCTACCCACCTATTATTTGCTTTAAATTATGGGAGATATGGATAAAACGCACTTAAATCTTACGCATTCATGTAAAAATTATATTTTCAGAAAGTAATTTATCAATTAAAAACGTACATTTTTGTAGAGCTCCCGCTGTATATGAGGCTAATGTGATAGCGTGAAGTGAATATTTGTGAAATCACGTCGATAAAGACGGATAAAAGTGATATTTCCATGTGCCATTTTAACTCCCCCACGTTCATAGAAACAAACGAAATTTCGTTATTTTACCGTTATGAAGTTGATGTTTCGATGGCTCTCAGTGTCGGTGTGTATGTTGTAAGATAATAATCGCCATTTAATCAAAATTTCACCGAAAATGTTACTGATTTTGAGAACTAAGCATACGACTGCTGTCTGGACCTTTTTACCAGATGGATAATCGAAATAAGCCACGATACAACTGTCATCTGTTAAAAAATAAATAGCCTACAGCTCCACCTCTATAACACATTGTTACCAAACATTCCACTGTATGGAAGTCACTGAAACATGAATCACAAACACAATACCGGAATGGTTACCTGATGACATTTGTCTTTTGGTTAGAAAATTTATCAGTGCGCCTTGAAGGGCAATCGAAATGTTTGCGCTAGTGCTTCTGCAATGGCAAGCCTACGTTGAGAGGCTTTCATTCTCCAACAATTTGAATGAATTCATGAATTCAATGTAACAGAAGCGAATGCAAATATTGAATGGACTGTTTCCATCCGATCCCCAGCATCGGTGTGAGCGCACATTATTTGTCTCTCTGGTGTAGATTTGTTGACAGCAGCAGTGACAGCAGTTGACGTTGAGAATACAATATACCGCATGCCATACGAATATGTATACTATTCCGATATTTGAAGTAGTGGTTCGGAACACCCACAATGCTAAAACCCACGCCAAATTGTACGCTCTAGGTACTTCTTGTAAGTCAATACGCATCGAAATTCCTCTGCGTATGGAGAGTAAACAAAACACAAAAGATATGCCATCATAAAGGGCGCGCTTAGTAAACACTTTTTTTTTGTTTGTCCTCTCGGTGAGAAGCTGATATTTTGTGTACCACCTCATATCCTCAAAGTGGCACTTACTTTAGATACGCCTCCGATAGTATATTGTCCCGGTGGAAATCTCATCAAACGGAAATTACAGTAATTTAATTTGATGCGCCTATCAACGCAGGGAGGTTTATGTATTCGGCATGTGTGAGAATTGTTGGGGGGTGAAAAACAGTGAAAAACAAGGTTTTTTCAATGATATTTCGTAACGCAGCTCCTGCCGTATTTGTGGAGGAAACATACAATATTATTGGAGAAGATGGGCGTAGTCATCGTAATTTAATGGGACCACATGATAAACGTCAGATTTGACACAATTAAAACACTAGAATGGAAATGTGCACGTGGAAAACGTGACAACTTTCATCAGTGCTCATTAGCAATTTCAATTATGTGGTTAGGTGCACTTGCGGTGAAACAATTATTCCACTATCGAGTGTCTCGTTTTGCCTTCATTAGAAAATTTTATTCCCGATCGTCGCTAGTTTAATTGGCATAATGAAAAGTATAGGCCGGGGCAAAAACTTGCCCATATAACATAGAATTGTTCCCGGAAGTTTAATTAAAGTTTCTTTCTTCCGTGTGGCAATTGCTTTCATATGAGAAAAGTTGATGCGTCTGGGCCTAGGGGCACGGACGGGATCTTGACATAGGACTGTGATTGTGTGTAGTAATTTCATTTTAATTGAGTTTTTTCATTGTTCAAAATTTTTAATTTTTTTCTCTTTTGATACATCAAATGGAAGCGGTTAAATACCGCTTCTTGTATGAAATTGTTTCCTTTAAATAGGCTAGATGAGATAACGTGGTAGAATCCGGAACTAGATTCTGTTCATAAATGTACAAAAAAATAGAGGAGCCGTTATTACCCTTTTCTCCTTTTTATTCAATTATGCAGTAGAAGACAAAGAGTCATCATGTATCATTTCTAAACACAAGTCTAATTCAAGATCTACATAAATATAAGCCTAAGTCAAATAAATCTATGACTACAGAAATATATTATACATTTTCTCCTTCGTTGCTACGTTGTCCGAAACATTGTTTGTGGGGGTTGTAATAACTTTATAGGCAGGTATTATATTAAGTATCCTATGGCCAAGAGCGCTCTCTTGGGAAATTCGTGTAGCTGTTGTAGTGAATTGATCTCATCGGGTGCTAAGTTCTACTTATGTATGTATAGGAAAGGGAAAGGAATGGAAAAGAATGGGCATGTGCATTTGAGCGGGTTTCTTAGTAAGACATATACAGGGAGTACAATATTAAAATCGCGACTACTCAAGCTATTATAATCTGATATGCGTGAGTATACTCTTTCGATCTTCCTAAGCAGCAGCCAGTTAAATTCATTAATTGCATTTTTTTTGCATAACCAAACAACATGCTCGATATTATGACTTCCGAGACCACAATTACATAAATTGTTAGTAACAAGACCTACACGATAAAAACGTGAACTGAGCACAAATTGATTGGGCAACATACAATACAATAACCGATAAATGCCTATTATCGGCAAATGGAGAATGACTCATTATACGCATCAACTCACATTCGAGTTAACACCCGAATCTAGGCAAAAAGATTGCTCGTTGCGTCGAGGAGGAAAACGAGTGGTTAGTGCAATCGGAAGAAAACATACCCATTTTAATCGTCAAGTTGTTAACATTTATTACTATATTCAGCTGGACAAATTTACTGTCTAATGGTACATAACATAACATATGTCGCAATAACAATTTTGAGTAATATGCGTACGAAAACTCTTAAGGTAAAGGTGGAAGCTAGCCACAATTGGCTGCCGCATTGGTGTTTTCGCACACCATCAAGTAATATCAATCAAACTCTAATCGATTACTCACAAGATATTAGATTTGCATCTGGCTTCGCACTGTATAGTGAAAAACGTCGGAAAACTCAAGCTAGTGCTCTTTTCACTTTTCAATTTTCGGCAACGGTTTTGTTTGTATTGGTGAAAGCATCGTTATTTTTTCGACGCTGATGCCAGACAACATCGAAACAGCTATAAAAACCACTCAATAAAATGTTATTCCTGAGTCATAGCGTTTCATGCCATGAAAATCAACAGAATAAAATTGTATTGATATCAATACAATTATTATTTTTACGTTTAACGGGTATATAATGTAAGTTTTAGCAACTTTAACATTGGGTAAGAAAATTGTATTGCAGAGCTCGGAACACTGCCACGGCTGCCTATGCTTTCAAAAACAGAAAACGGAAAAGTATTACATTCAATCAAAATGCCTCGGCCAACGAAGAGAAGGATTAAGGCTCTTCAACGTGAATATGTGAAAACAATACAATCAACGAAGGAAAATAATGAGGAATTATCAACATCGAGTTACTATGCGGTTACTATTGTTACTATTACTATTGTTAATACCAAAAGAGCCCCAATTCGCATGTGTTATAAATTTGCTCATGTTACGCTCGCGTATAATCAGAATTTTACTTCATATACAAATGCATCTTCTATATATATTTATATTTGCAATTGTTCATCGGAACATATCGTTCATACATTTTACTTCAGTATTGAATTGTTTTTTTTTTCAAATGTATTCAAAGACGCAATACTAAAGTAAAATGTATGATCGATGTGTTCCGATGAACAATTGCAAATATAAATATATATAGAAGATGTACTATTTAAACTGACACCAACCTTCGTTGAGGATCACAAATCTGACTGATAGTTACTCCTGGGCATGATACATATCGGATAGTTCGTTTACATTTTAGACGGCATGAGTGTTAAATTCTCCCTGTTCCTTCAATCTCATATCGATATACAGCCATTCCATGCCAAACCGATATAGTGGTTCTCAGATTTTCGTGAAAAGTGGTAATTTTGTTCTTTATCACAAAACGTTACACCCGTATTTTTTATTTTTTCGTTAGGGTGACCATTTCCATTTTTGGGGTGGCGTTTTAGGGTTTTGACATAGGACTATGTCTTTGATTTCTATATAGGGGGGTCACTCTACGAAAAATGTAACGATTTATTAGGAGTTTTCAAACGCATATTACTCAAAATGGTTATTGCGACATATGTTGTGTTATATATCATTAGACAGGAAATTTATCCAGATTTATTTTGCTTGAAACATGAACAGTGAATATAGTAAAAAACAGGAAGTGGGTTATATCTATGGTATAACCGCAAGGGTGACGTAGGACTATCGTTGATTTAGAGATCATTTGTATGAAGTTGAATCTGAATTCATTCTGAATGAATGAATATTTGGAGAACTTCGAAAACGAGAGCGTTACGTTGGAGGCACAAGGTTTTATGCATCCAATATTGGATACGGAAATATCCTACTGATGGGGAAGAATAATCTTCAGAAGCTATCCTGTTGATTGCGATTGATTGAAAAATCACAAAACCTAATGTATTTGGTCACAGTGTTACATGGATAGAAAACATTAAAATAAACTCTTTCATATGAATGTAATTTTAAATTCCCAGAGGAACTGGCAGATTATTTTCAGTAACGATTAGATATTTCCACATTTTCCTCGATACTGGAAGCCCACCAGTGGTTAATGCTAACTCGATAACCATCTGTTAATAGCACTTGATTGAAACATATTTGGTCACAGTGTTACATTGATAGAAAACATTCAAATAAACTCTTTCACATGAATGTATTTTTAAATTCCCAGAGGAACTGGCAGATTATTTTTCAGCAATGATTAGATCTTTCCGGAACTTTCTCGATGCTGAATGGCATCCAAACGGAAAGAATTCTGCGCGTGTATGTGTGTGTAGCGATGTCTTCCCGGGGAACCGTTTGTGGCATCACTCTCCTCCTGGTGGATTCCCTTCTGGCCTAGGGCGCACAAACAGGCTCTTGGTGACACCGTTCATCCGCGCTTTCATGATAAACGAAGAGCTTCACCACAACAGCGACAACATGCTCTAATCACTGTTCAATTAGAACTGAGTGGATTTCCGAGTGGCGCTCGCTTATATACCGATTGGTCATTTCAATAGCCTGTTTTGAAAGCAATTTTAAGACTATTGAAACAAGTTTTTGAATCAGAAAGTAACAAGTATAGAACGCGTAGACATTTTATCTTTCGAATGAAGTGTTTATCATACCATTTCGTTCAGTTGTTTAGGAGCTATTAACACTCAAAATCTCGGTCTCCGGCGTAACGCTTTCGTTTTCGAAACTTTGATTTTACACCCCGGTATAGAAATGAAAGACGTAGTCCTACGTCAAAAAAGTTAACAATTTGACAATTTAATTGGGTATGTTTTCTTTCGATTGCACTATCCACTCGCTTCCTCTCCGACGAGCAATCTTGTTGCCTAAATTCGGGCGTTAGCTCACAATGTGAGTTGATGCGTAAAATAAATTATTCTCCATTTACCGATAGTAGGCATTAATTTTTCATTAAATTGTATGTTGTCCAATCAATTTGTGCTCAATTCATGTTTTTATCCTGTAGGTCTCACTACTACCATTTTTGTGTAATTCTGGTCCAGGATGTCATAATATCGAGTATGTTGTTTGGTTATATAAAAATGCAATAAATGAATTTTAATGGCTGCTGATTTAGAAGATCGAAAGGGTATACCCACGTAAATCAGATTATGATAGCTTGAGTAGTCGCGATCTTACAGGGCTATAAAGTTATTACAAACAATGTTCCGGACAAAGTGGTAACGAAGGAGATAATGCTATTTTTATCTATAATATATTTTTGTAGTCATAGATTGATTTGACTCAGGCTTATATTTATGTCGGTCTTAAATATTTAGACTTGTGTTTAAAAATGATACATGACGACTCTTTGTCTTCTTCTGCATGATTGAATAAACAGAAAAAAAATATAGTAATGGTATTTTTGTGTACATTTTTGAACAGAATGCGGTACCGAATTCTACCACATTATGTCATCTAACCCGTTTAAAGGATACAAGTACATACATGAAACGGGTTTTCCAGGGCATCCATTTGATGTATCAAAAGAGAAAAAAATACAGATTTTGAACAATGAAAAACTCAATTTAAATACAATTACTACACACAACCAGGGGTACCAAATGTACTGCATCACGACAGTAATCTCATGACTGTCGCCACCATTGTCCCGTGACAGTCACGCGATTGAATTTTTACTACAGTCACACAGTGGAAATGTTATGCGACATATATTGTTACTGTCGTGTACTGTACACGAATACATTCCCATGTGAGAGTATTTTGGTCTTTCGTCTGCGACAGACCCGCTTGCTCATTAGTGATATTTTTGTAGATTCTGAATGCAATAGTTATACGTTGCTACCGTCGTTGATGATTTTTTTCCCTCGTGCTGATGATGTCGGGTGTCTTAGTATATATTTTTCCAGTACAACGTCATTTTATTTCATTTCATTTTCGCAAACTAAAGAGATTAATCTGCTGTGCAGCGAAGAATTAATAACAATTAATAACTGGCGAATTCTGCAGCATATCCCGATATGGGAAAATTTAATTTGTCGATGACGCGGCTATTCCATGTAGAGAAGTTTTCGGGGGAAATAGTGTGAGCAACAGAAGAGAATCTGTTGAAAGAGGTGCGTGGAGAAGTGTGGAAGTCGTGGGTGGGTGGAAGTCGTGTGAATGAAAGTTACGCGAATGCAACTGTAGGGCCAGATTAGAATGCGGCTGGGGGAAGTGTTGCACACTTAGCAATGTAGGTTTGGACATGAAGGAGATTTTATTTCATTTATGAATAAAATATGTTTAGCGCGTAATATTAATATTATCAACAAAAATGTAAAGTAACATTTTAGTATTATTATCATTATTACTAGCTGACCCGGTAAACGTTATGCTGCCATTTAGATAATTTTTAGCGAATATATTCGTTGTTATATGACAAACAACAAGTATATTGCAAGTGTGTTTCATATTCCTATCGATATACTGAATTTGAAATATAGCCACATTACTGCCCTCATATCGGTCCACTGGATTATGAGAAAAACGTACAACTAGCAAGAAAATGTTTTAAAGATTTAAAAAAATATATCTTTCAAATGAAAGCAACATAATTGGCTCACGTAGCGTACTTTTTAGTGTAGAGCCAGTTTAGTTCTATAACTCTGTCATTGTTAAAATTCGAACATATTCGTAGGAGGTTTTTTTCCATGAAATATGATCATCTATCACCTCCTGAGAGATTCTGGGAAAATATATTAAATTCTTCTTTTACATTCAATAATCAAAAATTATATGCATGAAAAACAAATTAAAAAAACATTTTTTTGACTCGATTATATACAGGATTCGATTATATACAGTGAAAAGGAATCGGAGACTGTATGTAATCGAGTTCGCGCTGCATTAGTTTCCAACTTGGAGGATAAATCTAAACACTCCCAACACTGAGTATTTCCGACGTCACCAATATATTATCGAAGAAACTCTCGCCTAGAATTATTAAGCTGTGCGTGTTTTTCTCATATGAATTGTTGATCATTTGTGTATCTGGATTCAGGCATCCCAACAGTAAAGCATTCTTATTACAGTCGATATGAAATTAACTCGGCTTCCTATGTGTGCACGCAACTAGTGATCACAGCCATATGTCCGATACACATCTCAAAGCGTGCTGGTGAAGAAGCACACACGCATAAGATACAGGCTAGCATTACGATCGCCAGAAAAATGTCATGACATTTTTCTGGAGACAGTCACGTGTGACAGTAACCCGGGTAAACCGATGAGATTCATCGCTTCGTCAGCGACTGTTACGGCGACAGAGCGAACGGAATAGCAGACACGAAAAAATCGGAAACGAACAGTCTCCCCGGCTCACTACGCTCGGGCACGACAAATTAGATGAATTCGACGAAACACCGACTGTTGCTGTATAGTATTACTTTATGCATTCATGCTCTGTCGCTTGTATACGAGTGTAGCGCGCTCACAGAGACTGTCGATTCAATTTCATACCGACTGTTATGAAAATGCAGTACTTTTGGGATGCCTGCACACAACCACAGTCCTATGTCAAAATCCCGTCAACCTTTTTTAATCAGGCGTCCGGAAAAGTGTTGCGGCAAAACATTCACTGCCACAATATGAGCAATAATCCCAATAGCATTAGTAAGTTTGCATGCAGAGCGCTAAATGGATCGCCAAACTTACTTTGTTAATGTTTTCGGCTGCATTTGGGTTTCGTGGCAGCTCAGATTTTTGACGTAGGACTACGTCTAACAGAGGTGGGGTAAAATAAAAATCTGATCAAATTGTATCGATCAAAAGGAGCACCCAGAGGAACAGCGAAATACGGTTTCCCCAACACAGACTCTAAAACCAAAAATCCTGGAAAAATTGGTATCCTAAATTCATGCAAGCAGCGATTACTTTTGTACTCGCTTGCGTTTGTGCAGGCTGGAATGTGTTTCCCCAACTCTAAACCAAGGAACCTGGTGAAATCGGGGACACTTCTGTTCCCGCATGCATATACCGTATGCGTGATAATGTTTACACCATCGTACAAATAAGGTTCCCGCTTCACCTGTCCCTACAATTTTTTTTTCTTTATTATAGTGACTTTTAACACATTTCGGCTGGTTCGTCACTTTTACTTCCATTTTTGGAAGAATGTCGGGAGTGAGGATTGAACTCGTGATCTCTGCGTGAGAGGTATGGATGTTACCACTACGCCAGATCGCCTCCACTGTCCCTACAATGCTTTGGTTTCCTTTGCAAGCACGTAAGCTATAATTCATATCATAATGAACTATGGGTAAAAGTAGCCGATTTTCTTAGTTTGACAGTTGCACCATGACGAAATGGCAGCGTATTCGTGATTTGTCCCATACGCAAATGCTCCAAAAAGAGAGTACAATCGTCATGGGAGTGTCCTGGTGGACCGTGAGAAAGGTCTTAGGCGGAGAAAAGAAAGGACAACTATCCGCAAGGGTGGCCAAAGGCAGGTATGGGCAAAATCGCATCGAAATTCGTTCAACAACACTCATTCACAGATTCACAGACATTCACCGTTTATGCCTCACTTTATTTGAGACAGAAAACATTCACCTATCCTTTTCACAAAATTCATTCTCGATTAGAACGGAAAAATACTGTCTCGATTCCCCTCACCTACTCTCAGAAAAAGAATTGCATTCCCTCATTTGCCTCTCGAAATGATGGTGATAGAATCAAACTGGAAACTTTTGCTTGAGCCAGCGAGTGTCTCTGTAAAATCATTCGTTTTTCACTCAAATAGCAATCATTGAGTCTCGATCGCGGCAGTAAAATATAGGTAGATAGTTGAAATCGAGTTGTTTCCTGTGCACTATTGCAATGACATTTTTTTGTTTCTAGTATAAAACGATCTAAGCCAACGCAAAAGACCATATTAACCCAAGTTATTGATGAGCGGGAAGGTAGATTTCATGTGCACTTGCGTGCAATCTCACGATTGTTTGCTGCATTCTTTTCGCCATGATTATTCCAAGCAGATACAAGAGTGGTTTAGAATCAGGTGTGGAGAAATGAGCGAATGAACTTTTCCATACTTGGCCATAGGTCGTCCGAAGTCAACTCGGAGTCCAAGGGATTCGCTACCATCAAAAGGAAGATTCGGACGCATCCAGTGCATTCATACAGGAAAATGGCCAAGAAACACGGAATCAGCGACTTTACGGCACAAAATATTGTAATATTGTAAGATTGTGGGACGAAGTCGAGGGCGCGGAAAAAACTCAAAAGACTACCAGCCGCATCCGGGAGCTACGAGTCGAGCGATGTAAGAAAATCCTGAACTTGCCCTAGCTAAAAAATCAGGTAATCCTGTTTACCGACGAGTGCATATTTACTGTCGATCCCGTTTCAAATTACAGAACCGATCGCTATGTCAGTTCTCTCCCGGTGAAAGACGTCGAACCGCATTCAGAATTGGTTGCAGGAACATATGCGGTTCTGGGCGAAGGATATGTGGCCGCCAACCAACTCAGTATTGCCAGGACATGAAGGCCAAAGTCTGTTCTAAACGCCATCCGAGTACAGCAAGCCTCAGACAAACATTGACCCGTACCAGGAGAAAAATGGATCCAGGCTACATTATTAGTACCCGCCGTGTGTTCTGGAAGCGTGCGAATTGCAATAAGTGGAAACTCGTTCGATGATTTACATAGTTCAAGACTCTCAGAAACGCCCCTCTTTTGAATAAATAAAAAAAACGAGGGGTTGTATCCGAGACACGACCGCTTAGGACGTAGGACTACGCAATCTTTTTTTTTTAACATTGTTGGTTATTTGCGAATACGTCGAAAGTTCATAAATAACTCTTTAGTAAAAAGTTTCGGGGACCCTGAAAAGGTTTAATGGCTTGCGTGGTTTTGTAGAGTAATTTCGTGAAGCAACGATTCTTTCTTTCCTTTGCTGGAACAAAACACTGATTGGTCATATATCGCAATTTGTTCCTTTATATCAATGCACGCATTGCACTGAGTATTTAACGAGAGGCATCTTCCGTCCATTGCCATTCAACGAGCATCAAATACGCATCTAACAAATGCACACAGTTGCAGCGATAAACTTCAAGTGAAATATTCGCTAGCCTTCACAGCTCCAAAGGGAACATAAAACACAAAACGAGCAGAATAAGCGACCTTTGTTGTTCCGGGCACATAAAGATTCTAAGAATTTTCCTCAGAGGAGATGCAATACTTATAAGCTAGCGACATCTTACTTCGCAAATATTCCCTTTTCGCTATCCTCCTATTATTCTTCTTCTTCTTTTCCTTTATTTACGGAGACTTTAAATCCAACGATTCGTCTCCGACTGTTTCTATTCTAGCGGCTGCATAAGTTGCTCATTATTGACAGCTCTGTTCGGGAAAGCACACAAATGGACAGAACAAATGTATGGGGAAATGGAAATGCTTCCAAGTTCCATCAATTTAAACCATATACAGAATATAGGATTGTAATGTCTAGCATATCAAACAAATCTTAGAAAGTTTTCGATTCGATTGATACGCAAATCGTTAAAATCCGTTCGCAGCAAAAACAGTTATTAACGTTAACTTTATTTCATAAAAACGTGACCTGTTTTCTGATTTGACATCCTTAATGTAAGACGTAGTCCTACGTCAAAAATCAAAATAGAAATTTAAGAGAGGAGAAACAAAATATTGCAGCTTAGGCTATAGTTTTTTTTTCTTAAATATATTTTTTTCTACTATAAAACTCTACTTAAATTACTCCGCATGGATCTTCATGCACTTGGATGCAAATAGTGCGTTTAATGCATAATGCATTCTGAGAACGCACTACATCAACTAACAGTGATATCTGATAAAATATGCCATAAGAGACTTCTATTACACAGTCCAGTTAGGCCAGCGCGATCCACCAACACCTTTTGACGTAGGATTACGTCTTTCGGGAACATATTGGGGTACAAATTGAAAATCGAAAATCGAGCACATCGTGAAAATTGTCCAATTTCAAACGCTCATTGCTCAGTCATTTCTTGATTGATTATTGAAATTTTTGCGTCAATAGATTTCGGCACTCCATAATATTTTTTTTGTTTTGAAGAAAATAATATATGTCATGAAACTAACTATCGAACAATTGAAAAATCTCAGCCCCTATCCTAACGGAAATACCCACTTCTGATTGGTCGAAATTGACGACACATGCGGCGGTTCCCTAACAGAGACATCAAAATCAAGCTGCCTGGGGGAAATCGACATTGAAAATACATGAAAGTAGGGGGTAGTGATCACCGATTTATGAAATTAATCGTTCATCAGCTAATCGAATACTTTTCAGCAGTTTGATATTCGATACGATTAATCGCCCCAAATAATCGATTAATCGAATCATCGTCACACTGAGAGGAATAATTAGTTAGACTAATATTTCTCATTTGCTAGAAAGCCATCTAGAATCAAAAAAGTGTTCATTCCGCCTGATAATCAATTATTATCTTTTACGCTAAACTCGTAAACGAAGCTCAATTCGCGTTGACGGCATTGAGCTTCCTCGACGAGTTCAAAGATAATAATTGAAGTTCAGGATGGAACTGCAGCGGCCGTACGTTTTTTTCTCCGGATCGATTAATCGACGAAAATTATTCGTTCGCTTCGATTATTGGTTGCGCAGTATTCGTTCGATTAATAATCGATTCCTGTAGGAAGTATTCGATTAATCGTTTAATCGAACGATTATCGGCAATCACTAGTAGGGGAAACTTTTGTTCATACCACAATGTGTTCCCTAACAGAGACATTAAAACCAAATTATTATCAAAGAGTATAACGATGTAATTCTTCGAACATATCTGAAATCAACAGATAGCCTAACGGAATCCTACGTCAACTATGCGGTCGTGTCTCGGACACAACCCTCCTGTGACTTTTTTCTACTGATGTGTTTATCGATCAGCCACATGAAACATTGCTCAGTGCGTCAGTATCAACATACCTAAATGCAAAAAGTGAGATGGTTTGACAATTTTCAACATTTTTTTATTGCTATGAGAATCGTTTGCGCCACTCAGTGCAAGCATTCATCCATCGGCCCTTATTGGGGCTACCAAATGTTTACACTGGAGTGTAAATTTTTAAATATAGTGCCTGTTCAGAGGATTATCTCAGCTCACCCAACAACAACGTTGACTAGCATTCGTTTGTTTGTCATTGGTTCGAACGTTACTTGTATTTATGAAATGAACACGATGGCGTAAATTGCTATGATATTTTCGGGCGCAAACTATATCGAATCGGTTTCGTTGGCTGCTTTTATTTTTATATACCACTAACATCATGAAGCCTGCAGTGGAAATTTGTACCCCGTTCGCTTGAAATGCAAATACAGCGCCAAAGAAGGAAAATTTTTCAGGAAGCCCCGTTTCAAAACTCGAGATGACCATATTCATTGGCACTCTAATGGTCAGCATGTGTGTCGTTCACGCAAGGACAAGAACGAATTCTGAATCAATCATTTTCAGCTATTTCTACAAAACCACGTAAGTGGGTGACTTTTCAGTACTTAATTTAACGAATAATTAACGAACTAACGAAAATTTATATTCCAAGTGATAAATAAACGAATCAAATAAAATAATCCTGTAGTCCTTCGTCAAAAATGCGGTCGTATCATGGACAGCGTACGATATCAAATCGGTGTGTTGTTGTGAGTAATACGGACAGTGGGGGTAGTATGGACAGGTGATTAATTTGTATAGTTACATTTTGAATTCCAGATTTATGTTCATGAGAACGCCTTCTACATGTTATTCTCTAATATTTATACCACCCTATGGCAATGAATATTGATTAAAAGTAGAAAAGGGTAACAAAAACCGAAAATCATATATGATTCCGCGTGTGGATGTGATTTTAGCGGCTTCGATATTAAGCATCTTGGGTGGTTTAATATCGTAATTCATTTTGTTGATGGTTATATTTCGGTTTGTAAGATAACAGAGAAGCGTATGTACGGAAAAGCAAATTCATTTGTGAGAGGAAAATTTCAATCATTGAAATAATTTTACTGGTGGGGTTAATCGAAAAGTTGCCAGTGAGAGTGAGCTAGACTGTGAAAAGTCTGTTTAATCTATTCCTAAAGAATGCCATGCGTCTATAAACGGAAATAAAATCGTCAAAGCTGGACTGTTTAGAAACTGACTGGAACCAAAAGCAAAATAGTTGAGGATCTGTCCGTTTTTATTGTCGAAAAGCACAATATCACATCTAGGAAGATTAATTCGATTTTTTCATCATTCATAATATAATTCGGACATTCATAATGGTTCATAACGGAAGCAATTTCGATGGAAATAGCTTTAGATCTGAAACAAATGATTACATAGAACCTTCAAATATCGAAATCAGTCGTCACATTTCAAATTTAAACATATAAACATATTTTGAAAAAAACTTGGTCATCTGAGGATCGAATCATAATCCAAATGTAGACCGTATTAATTGCTGAAACATCATGTAAACATCACTAATATAATACCATCGCTGTACAAGGGTTTGACGGCGGTCCAACATGCGAGCTTTGTGGTGTCAGCTTCATTGACAGCCCAAGAGGGAAATAATTTGCCTACGCTCAATCGAATTTCCTTCTGCAGATTTCGGTCCTGAGGGACGGAACCAATTTTCGTCGTACCACACAATGTACCCCACACGTCAGGCAAGACTTTGTGATGGATGAAATGCCTCAACAGGTATGGCAGAACGTCACGATAGGAAAGATTTTCGTTGTATGAAGGGATATGCAACGTTGCTCATGAGAGGGAATACGTGCCGCAATTCTATCCAACCCCACCCTGATATGTTCTCATTGTGTGCACATACCATATTCTGTCAGAAATAAAGATGAAAGCATTCACAAATAGGTATCATTCATCATAATGAGAATCGAATGATTAATAGCTGGGATATGTAGGAGGAAAAACATGTTCTGAGCACTGATTGTCGAAATGAAATACAGTTTAGACGAACACCTCTGATCCATATGAAACTAGAAACTGCAGAAACCATTTAAGCGGTTTACATTAGCTGATTTAATCTGACACCACAGAGCAGGTGTGTTTCTGAGAAAATGTGTTTATGCTATCGTAACATTAGTTACGGTTTCAAGCAGCTTGAATTGGAGTTTCCATTCGTGCCCGAAGAATGAGTGAAAAGTCTTTAGTTTCAACAATTTGTTTCCATCTCCGCTTCTGTAAACAGACTAGAATGATCTGGTTGGTTCAGATTTTAAATGGTTTATTAAATCGGTAATGTGCAAAAAATATCCGCTTCGAGGAACCATATCGGGAAGAACAAGATCGCTGATTGCGATTATAAAATCCACCGCAGATTGGCAACGAACGTAAAATGTATTTATTTTTCGAAATGTATTTGGATTTACCGTTACCGTTAATTTTTTTTGTGTGCCTCAATTCTCGGAACGGACATATTCGAACCACGAATCCCCGGATTTCATTTGGCAAAACGCAAAATCACGCATTGCGTTGGGGCTCCGAGGAACCAATAAAACCATCATTCATTCGGGTTTTTACTTTTCGCATTGCGTTCGTTTTGAATTTACATTACGGCCGAATACACACAGGATAGCCAACTAATGACATTGGTATTTCGAAGCCATTGGACCAGTTCGGGATAAACGCATAATAAAGTTGGTTCTATAGATATGCAACATGACAGCAGATATGAATTAAGGGTTTCCCTATAACAGCGATTGGGGTTAAAATTGAAACAAAACAAAGAAATTTCGGTGATAATTTATTTTAATTTTATTTATTTATTTTATTTTAATTAATCCATCTGACATCAAAATATCTTAACGGATCTACTCAAGTCAGTACCAAATACACGCATTGCGAATGTCAACTTATTCTAAAATAATCATTAAATCTAATACGAAACGCATTGCTAGCAAGATTAAAGTCAGAGAAGTGAAAAATCCTATTGAATGTAGCACGATGACGTAGGGTGCGTTCTGGAGCATGAATGTTTAGATTAGCTGGCAAGAAAGGGGAGTTTATTTCGTTCCTCAGCAGCTTCGCAACAAACATGGCTTGTGCTGCAGATCGCCTGTTCTCCAGAGCATCAATTCGCAGCAGGCTACAGCGTTCCTCGTAAGGAGGCAATTCCCTTGGGTTCCGCCATGGAAGATTCAATGCGCGCATTCCGAGTGCTGGGGGAAGGGCACCATATGACAGAAGCAAATTCCAGGATAGAACGAACCAGCGCACATTATAGAGATTTCAAGCTAAGCGGGTTCTTAAATCCATTGGTGACCTTCAAAACCAAAACCAAGCTGCTTGTTTGCCTTGGAGATGATGTCGTTGTAGTGGTAGATGAAAGTGAACTCTTTGTTACACCCAAGTCGCGAACTCGTTGAACCCACTCGATGGCTTTGCCGAATAACATGTAGGAGAAATTGATGGGATTCCGCTTTCTAGTGAACGATATAACTTGGCATTTCTCGACGCTCAACGTCATACAATATCGTACACACCACGTCTCAAAAATGTTCAGCAAGCTTTGAAGATGATGACAATCATTTATGTCTTCGACAATAACGTAGACCTTAGAATCATCAACATAGAAGAGTCTCGTTCCACGTGGCAGGATGAAGGACACGTCGTGTATAAACAATGTGGAAAGTAAGGGGCCTAAATTGCTCCGGATATGTTTGTGAATGACTCGGACTCATGTAACCCTATTCTCACACACAAAGCTCGATTCTTCAGGTATGAATCGAACCACTCGACACTTGTGCTCACCGATCTTTGTGGGTAGAAACCATGCTGATTCGTTGAGATGTACTGCTTGCAACTGGCAAAAAGCGATTCATTTATAATGATCTCAAACAGCTTCGAGCAGACGCAAAGAGAAGTAATGCCGCGATAATTTTCAGCATCTCGTTTGTCTCCTTTCTTGTGGATGGGGAATAGATAAGTGTTTTTCCAGCTCGAGGGAAACACACGTTGCTGCAGTGATCGATTAAAAAGTTTCGTCAGCGGAGAGGCCAGTGCAGAACTGCATTTTTCCAACACTGCATGTGAAATTCCATCCGGGCCTGGAGCATACGAGAACTTAAGCTTTTGAATTGCTTTGTCTACATTCTGCTCAGATATTTCGAACATTTCAAAGCTATATACATCACGAGGAGCATCCTGGACAGCTAATCTCACCTGTTCAGGTTGAGGTGTATAACCGTTGAAAGCGCGTTTGAACTGTCGTGCAAATAGTTCGCATTTTCAACTGATCAAGTCAGAAGAAAGTTCGTGGAGATACATTGATGTCAGGAGACCGTTTTCATTTCGCTTCAAGTTGACGAACGACCAGAGCTGTTTTGGATTCACACGTAGGCTCTCCTCAATACGAATCTTGTATCTGGCATACAAAAATCCTTGAACTGCCGCTTCGAGTGTTGAAAACGTTGACTGCAGTAGGAACGTAGAGCAGCAGATCGACGACGTTTCAGCAAGCGTAAACGGATGTTTGACCATGGCAGTTTACACGGAGGAGACATCAAAGGAACATGTGCTGTAATCGCCTGAAGTACAGCGTTGGAGAAGAATCCAACGGCTCTATCGGTATCTTGAATCGTGTCCATAGTATTCCAGTCGACCACGAATAATGCTGCACAAAAATGCCCAAAGTTGGTTCGCTTGAAATCGAAACCAGGATCGTTACGTTCTGTTTCTTATGTTACAGCCGTTGGATATGCAACGATTAGCTCAAATGGAGGGTGACGAGGATCAATCCTAGAGAGCGCTTTAATGGATTCGCTAATCTGGTAACCAGGTAGCACGATGTCGTTTAAGAGGACAATATCAAGAGTCCGGTGTGTGGTTTTGGCCACCAAAAGTCCAGCCACTTCGAAGATGTTTTATCCTTGTCCGCAGAGCACACGTCTTGCCTTTTCCGCTGCCAGAATCCCCAGGGGCCAGATCTCGTGCTGCGTGATTAGGTCGGGCGATGCAGGGTTGGAGCAAACCTTATAGCCGGCGAAATATGGGCGGCAGGGCTGCATCGCATAGGCACGGTATGTATAAAAGGGACAACGCAACGCATTGCAAGTGAAATACATTGGATGTAATAGGAGGATCACATTCACGTCCCACACATCACCCCTCTTCCGAAAAAAAAACCGAAACTCAGGGATAAATTGTTCATTGTGTTGTCGAATACATGATCAAATATATACTTTAAACATGCTAGATCTTAAAATGCTTCATTTCCAACTACTGTTATGAAATTTTTCGAGAATTCAGGTGTTCTCTTCGTTCGTTTTGGCGTTTAACAACTATAGGCTGTGAAATTTCATACCGGGGGATGCTGTAGAGCAGTGTGATCGTTTCTTTTGCTTTCCTAATATTTTGTAGGGATAGCTCCTTCGGAGTGCCTCCCATTGTATGCTTTATTTGTCTGCGACACATGTTTTTGACGTAGGACTACGTCTTTCATTTCTATACCGGGGTGTAAAATCAAAGTTTCGAAAACGAAAGCGTTACGCCGGAGACCGAGATTTTGAGCGTTAATAGCTCCTAAACAACTGAACGAAATGGTATGATAAACACTTCATTCGAAAGATAAAATGTCTACGCGTTATATACTTGTTACTTTTTGATCCAAAAACTTGTTTCAATAGTCTTAAAATTGCTTTCAAAACAGGCTATTGAAATCACCAATCGGTATATAAGCGAGCGCCGCTCGGAAATCCACTCAGTTCTAATTGAACAGCGATTGGAGCATGTTGTCGCTGTTGCGGTGAAGCTCTTTATTTATCATGAAAGCGCGGATGAACGGTGTCACCAAGAGCCTGTTTGTGCACCCTAGGCCAGAAGGGAATCTATCAGGAGGAGAGTGATGCCACAAACGGTTCCCTGGGAAGACATCGCTACACACACATACACGCGCGGCTATTAACAGGTGGTTATTGAGTTGGCATTAACCACTGGTGGGCTTCCAGTATCGAGGAAAATGTGGAAATATCTAATCGTTACTGAGAATAATCTGCCAGTTCCTCTGGGAATTTTCAAAATATATTCATGTGAAAGAGTTTAATTGAATGTTTTCTATCCATGTTACACTGTGACCAAATATGTTTCAATCAAGTGCTATTAACAGGTGGTTATCGAGTTGGCATTAACCACTGGTGGGCTTCCAGTATCGAGGAAAATGTGGAAATATCTAATCGTTACTGAAAATAATCTGCCAGTTCCTTTGGGAATTTTCAAAATATATTCATGTGAAAGAGTTTAATTGAATGTTTTCTATCCATGTAACACTGTGACCAAATACATTTGGTTTTGTGGTTTTTCAATCAATCGCAATTAACAGGATAGCTTCAGAAGGTTATTCTTCCCCATCAGTAGGATATTTCCGTATCCAATATTGTATGCGCCCGCAATCGATTATTGCTCAGTCGCCGAAAGTTCCGAGCTCAGAGAGTTCATTCCCCTCTAGTTTGCCTTCCAAATTGCCATTGTAAACCACACCTTCTCTCGATTCAATCACACACAAAAAGCATACAAAAGCATAAAAGCGATATTCTGGTGGTGAGACACATTCATTTTTCGTGAGGACATCGACAAGACAACATCGTTGCCTAACGTGCTGGAGGAGGTGGACGGCGAAGGATCGACACATACACGCGCAGAACTCTTTCCGTTAGGATGCCATTCAGCATCGAGAAAGTTCCGGAAAGATCTAATCATTGCTGGAAAATAATCTGCCAGTTCCTTTGGGAATTTTCAAAATATATTCATGTGAAAGAGTTTAATTGAATGTTTTCTATCCATGTAACACTGTGACCAAATATGTTTCAATCAAGTGCTATTAACAGGTGGTTATCGAGTTGGCATTAACCACTGGTGGGCTTCCAGTATCGAGGAAAATGTGGAAATATCTAATCGTTACTGAAAATAATCTGCCAGTTCCTTTGGGAATTTTCAAAATATATTCATGTGAAAGAATTTAATTGAATGTTTTCTATCCATGTAACACTGTGACCAAATATGTTTCAATCAAGTGCTATTAACAGGTGGTTATCGAGTTGGCATTAACCACTGGTGGGCTTCCAGTATCGAGGAAAATGTGGAAATATCTAATCGTTACTGAAAATAATCTGCCAGTTCCTTTGGGAATTTTCAAAATATATTCATGTGAAAGAGTTTAATTGAATGTTTCTATCCATGTAACACTGTGACCAAATACATTTGGTTTTGTGGTTTTTCAATCAATCGCAATCAACAGGATAGCTTCTGAAGATTCTTCTTCCCCATCAGTAGGATATTTCCGTATCCAATATTGGATGCATAAAACCTTGTGCCTCCAACGTAACGCTCTCGTTTATCGAAGTTCTTCAAATATTCATTCTTTCAGAATGAATTCAGATTCAACTTCATACAAATGATCTCTAAATCAACGATAGTCCTACGTCACCCTTGCGGTTATACCATAGATATAACCCACTTCCTGTTTTTCAAGAACTGACCGCTTTCATCGCTCAAAACCAGCATGCCATTCCGTTTTTCCCTCGCGGTATACTTACGATGGTCGAAACGTGATTCCTCTTTTGCACGAGTTTGACGTTCAACAACGACTGTCTCACCTAATTTAATACGATATTGACGAGCTCCCCACGCAGCAGAGTTATATGCATGAACTGCTGCGTTCAATTCCTCTCGGTAGCTTATTCCATTTGCAAACTGTGATCATGTCTTTTTTTCACCGGCTTCATGTAGTTTCTGGTGATTGCGCAAAAAAAAAATGAAAGACTTCATCTATCCCTTCGCATCTTTCGTCATACTGGTTCGCCAAACTCGCTCTCAAAATATTTTCAAAACCTATTACGTTTCTCGCGTAGTAATCTCGATCAACCATCGTATATAATTACCACATCTATTAATCTCAATCCGCTATAATTCGTTCTAAGCATCGCGGTCGCCTCTATTCGCTAATTGAATAAAAACGCGGTCGTCTCGACCCACTAAAAACACTCAAATGTTCAAAGCACAGTCGTCTCGATCCGTTACAAATACGGCACTCGTCTCGATTCGCTATAAGCGCGGTCGTCACGATCCGCTTTTAATAACATCAAGCGCGGTCATCGCGATCCGCTTTTATTAACATCTAGCGCGGTCGTCGCGATCCGCTTTTAATAACAACAAGCGCGGTCATCACGATCCGCTTTCAATTACATCTAGCGCGGTCGTCACGATCCGCTTTTAATAACAACAAGCGCGGTCGTCACGATCCGCTTTCAATTACATCTAGCGCGGTCGTCACGATCCGCTTTTAATTACATTTAGCGCGGTCGTCACGATCCGCTTTTAATAACAACAAGCGCGGTCGTCGCGATCCGCTTTTAATTACATCTAGCGCGGTCGTCACGATCCGCTTTTAATTACATCTAGTGCGGTCGTCGCGATCCGCTTTGAATAACAGTTAGCGCGGTCGTCATGATCCGCATTTAATAACACCAAGTGCGGTCGTCACGATCCGCTTTTAATTACCACGATTCCGATCCCAATGTACATCACTACCCATTTATAAAAATTACATCACTACACATTTCAAACAAAAAATGTACATCACTATCTATTTCAAACGAAAAATGTACATCACTACACATTTTTTCCTCATTTAACAAACAAACAAAATGTGAGAAAAAAAAAGCACTCGTGTTCAGCTACCGGCGATATTACAACAATCACAATAACTAAGCCGGGATGACAGCCATAATTTTTCTCACTTCCACGTATTTGTTTTTACGATTTTTTTGCGATTTCGCTCCACACCACGCTAAAATAATCGGCCAAACGGTTGATTAGCCGCGACGAACACAAGTAGCCGTACTGCAAAAAATTCCAGCTCCTGGCAGGATCGCCAATGTGTGGTTTTGGCCACCAAAAGTCCAGCCACTTCGGAGATGTTTTATCCTTGTCCGCAGAGCACACGTATTGCCTTTTCCGCTGCCAGAATCCCCAGGGGCCAGATCTCGTGCTGCGTGATTAGGTCGGGCGATGCAGGGTTGGAGCAAACCTTATAGCCGGCGAAATATGGGCGGCAGGGCTGCATCGCATAGGCACGGTATGTATAAAAGGGACAACGCAACGCATTGCAAGTGAAATACATTGGATGTAATAGGAGGATCACATTCACGTCCCACACATCCGGTTCTCTGCATTCTCCAAGCTGTTAACTTGGGACAAGCCGTGGAAGCAGAAACCATCCAGAAATGAGCAGCTGGCAGCACACGGTCGAGATCGTTCCAGATCAACTGACGCGTAGCCAACTGTAGTGCAATGTCGAGAGAGATTCGAATGAATTGCGCCAATTGAATCGATGTGTTTACGAATAGCAGAGATGTCATTCTTTCTACTTGGTGGAAAATAAAGAACTCCAATACTAACGGTTCTATCCATGGATTCAATCCTGATCCAGAGCTGTTCAAACGTATCGTCGACCGGTGTTGGATCTATACAGGAGCTGTATCGAGACTAAACAGCAATCAATACTACAATACCCGTTGATTTGCGGCTGTTTTGAGCAGTGCGATCCGTTCTGTAAACAGAGTAGCCGTCCCCGAAGAGTTGCGACGAATAGACGCAATCATCTAACCAGGTCTCAGTGAGCACAACCATGTCGTAATCAGCATCGCTGATAGCCAGGAAAAAGCGTCGATTTTGCTACGTAATCAACGGACGTTCTGGTAATAGATGCGCAGGCTACTGAAAGGTACAGAAGCATCAGGGGAGTAACCGTTGATTTGTGTGTCATACTTGCCGTATGGAGCAAGCTGGAAGATCCCTTCGCCAGACCCTCTAGCAGGACCGGGACGACTGGTGAGCACAGGCTGGATGGTCACGACTGCAGAGGGTGGCTCAGGGATTCCCGAAATGCTCGATGACGAGCGTCCCGGTAGAGAAACCATGCCCAAAAAGAAAGAGGTGGATTGACAGGAACTGGAAGTGCAGGCTGGATGTCCAAGGTCCAAGGGTCCAAGTTCGAACGAGAATAATTTAAATCAAGCGAGGAGTTTTTGTAAACCCCTGCTCAACTTTCTTATCTTTTTTATCCCATTTATTTATTTATTTATTAGGCTCATTAGTGTTTTGGTTGTAACTGTAGTAACCATTTAGGCGTAAGGGTATTATTTCTGTTCTTCCATTGTTCAGCAGACCGGACAACGGAGACAGTTGATATTGATCATTCTTGGATTATTTATAGAACAGCAGCCCGATGTTCCTTGCAGAGCAGAGCAGTTGTGTGGATGAATCGATCTTTGTTCCACCTAGGATCGATTTCCATCGCTGATGATGGTTGCGTGGACGTATTTATGCTATAACAACACAAGGATGGTCAATTGAGGGCCTTGAGTTTGAACTCACGATCGATCGCTTGGTAAGCGAACGCGTAACCAAGTGGCTACGAAGACCCCCTTCTTATCTTGATTATTTACGAATTCCCGAATTCTGGCCATGTGTCTGCACTTAGAGCTACTTCACGATACTTTTCATCGACACCAATTTTGGAAGAAATGAACCGCATCTATATATATATATATATATATATATATATATATATATATATATATATATATATATATATATATATATATATATATATATATATATATATATATATATATATATATATATATATATATATATATATATATATATATATATATATATATATATATATATATATATATATATATATATATATATATATATATATATATATATATATATATATATATATATATATATATATATATAAATGGATTTCTGCCTGTCTGTCTGATTCTTATAGACTCGGAAACTACTGAACCGATCGACATGAAAATTGGTATGTAGGGGTTTTTGGAGCCGGGGAAGGTTTTCATGATAGTTTGAGACCCCTCCCCCTCTCTAATGGGAGGTCTGCCATACAAATTAAACACAAATTTCTGCATTACTCGAAAAATAATCAAGCAAACGAAGCCAAATATGGCATGTGAAGGTTTTAGGGTGCAATAAATGTTTTCACTGTGATTAGATACTCCTCCTCCCTCTCTTAGGGGAGGCTGCCATAGAAATGCAACACAAAAATCTGCATTACTCGAGAATTAATCAAGCTAATGAAACCAAATTAGGCATATGGAGGTTTTAGGGTACAATAAATGTTAGAAACTCCACTCCAGCCATACAAATGAAACACAAATTTCTACATTACTCGAGAATTATTCAAGCAAATGCAACCAAATTTGGTATATTGTGGTTTTAGGGTGCAATAAATGTTTCCATGATGGTTACACTCTCCACCCTCCTCTCTAAGCAGGGGCTTCCATACAAATGAAACACAAATTTCAGCATTACTCGAGAATTATTCTAGCAAACGAAACCAAATTTGGCATGTGGAGGTTTTAGGATGCAATAAATATTTCTATGGTCATACAAATGAAACACAAATTTCTGCATAACTCGAAAACTAATCAAGAAAATGGAGCCAAATTTGGCATGTGAAGGTTTTATGGAGCACGAAACGTTTCTATGGTGAATACACTCCTCCCCCTCTCTAAGGGGGGTTGCAATACAAACGAAATACAAACTTCTACATAACTCGAGGTATGACACCCCTCCCTCCTCTGGAATGGAGAGGGGATCCCATAAAAATATTACACATATTTCAACCAAAAATATTCCAACCAAACATGACAATTGAAAATTTTCGGAAAACTCTGAAAGAAAAAGGGAAAATTCGGAAAATTAAATTCCCACAATTGCATAGTGACAAGTGCTGTTAGTCCATTTGATGTTTGCGCTAGCGAAATTGATCTTTGTTCGAAACTGGAAATGGATTTTAATGTGATGAAAAGCACTCCTATATCTTCTTCTATCTATACCAAAAAAAAGGATCGCCGGATGTGTTGTTAAGATCAGAACTCGAGGAAGGAATTGTCCGATTTAAGGCTATCTTTATTCTTTTATGATTTCTGTATAAAACATTCATTCCATGTAACGAAGAAACATGTTGCAACTGGTTGAAAAAATCTTGAACGAGAATTGTGTTTGAAAGTAATCTGATATTATAATGATGAGTTTTGTTAGAAATACTAGGAATTTTATAGTAAAAGGTAAATTCAACGGGATCGAATAGAAAATCAATCAATGAACAGTTCTGCGATTGGACCCATGAACTTGCTCATAGTTAGAAAACGTGAATGTTTGAAGGTATTGATAACAAAAAACAAAATTTGGGCGGGACAAAGTTTGCCGGGTCAGCTAGTTTACTATAAAAAAAAAATTAAAAATATGTTTCAAAATATCTCGAGAATGGCTGCATTTGGAAGGAGATTTATAATGAACTTTATTGTTTTAAATCACATCAGGAATCATAATTTGTGGCTAAAAATGATTGTTAACATACAGGCAAACCTGTTTTTGTGCGGTCTCTTTTCGTGTGTTCCCTCGTTTATGCGACACTTTTTGTTCGATATTATTACGACAGCGGGTCTTGAATCACACAAACTAATCGCACAAATAATAATATCGCACCTAAACAGTCACACAAATGAGAATTTGCACAAAAAGCAACCGCACAAAAACAGGTTTTCCTGTACAAAAATTCGAAGTTTCGAAAATTCATAAAAATTCGATGTTCAACAAAGTTCGTCAAAAATAGTTTTACCATTTTTGGTCCATTTTTTTAATTTTCTACATGACTTCTATTTTATACGAAAAAAATTGAAAAAAATAAAAAAATATGTATTTTGAATATTGAAAATTAAAGTTTATTTTTGTAAATAAAAAGAAGAGTACTAATTTTTTTTCTCAGTGTATATTTTTTTCATGTTTAGCCATCAATACTCTACAACTCTTTCTAAGACACTATTTCGGTACGACTCATATGTAGTTTTTGAGATATAAATTATTAAAGATCTCCTTCTAAAATCGATACGCCCTTTTCAAAAGTTACGTTTGAGTCAAAAAAATCCCAATTGCTGTGGAAAACTCATATTTCCTTCAACCCAAACGGAATACTTTCATTCGAATCAAAAATACTCATGTTTTGTCATTTATCAATTCATTTGGAATTGCTCATATGCAACATGACAGAAAATATGAATTAAGGGTTTCCCTATAACAGCGATTGGGATTAAAATTGAAACAAAACAAAGAAATTTCGGTGATAATGATAAAAGCTGATTCCCACATATATTCTGCCCTCAGTCAGATGAAGTGATGCAAGTATTTCAAATATTTACAGTGATTCTCAACAATCAAAACTAGTTCCCGTTTTAAATGCGGTTAGATCAGCAGAAGAGCGCAAAAAACAAAAATCGACCACAGTTAAGATTCATTTTATCTCAGTTCACTTACTGTTGCGTTGGGGAGCCGAGAATACTGACTTGCTTCAACATTCAGAGAAGTCTATCCGACAAAACCGCTGACTTCGTGCAGCGGAACTTAATCTCATTAAACCCGACAGTCGTTGCTATAGTTGAACTTGAGGGAATTTCGTTTACTTATCAGCACAACAAATTCAAATGGAAAGCACTATCTTTGCTCAACTCAGCCTTTGGGATTTGCGGAGAGACTTTCCACTCTTGTATCAAAGTTTGTTCTTTTTTTTTTTGCATAAATTTGCTTCCACTTGGGATTCCATAGAAGTTTTATTACCAGCGCTCCATCCAGAGAATCACCCTTTCGAATAACTCTTGTATACGAGACTGTTTCAGTTCATACAACCATATCACATGTCATATTGTCTGTCTTTTATTAGGCCGACTGATAGGTGGAATGATAAATTTTATGTGAAAAAAGCTGTAAATTCACAACGATGTTTTAGCTCACAGCCAAAGCTTCTTACAGTGATAGACATTCGTTTAGCCGCACTTGAAAAAAAACTTGAAACACTTACAAAACAACTAGGAATGTTCTTTTTATCGGGATACTTATTTGCTGTAGTGATAGTATATTTTAGTCACTTTTATTGAAAGGACGTGCGTCACAATCACACACACACACAAGGCGGCATCGGTGGATATAAACATTCAAACGTCGTTTTTTCCCGAGACATACGTTTAGCCGCAGTGCATAAAAATCGAGTTTTCGCATAATCACCAAGCCTTTATCTATGTTTTTTGAAAAAATGCTTGGGAATGTTCAGATTACAAGACAAATATTAGATGTGCAACGTAAGAAGTTGGTCAGATTAGTGATTTACGTAGAATCTAAAGGAATGGCGAAAGGTATTCTATTGACGGAAGAGGGGCGGAAAATAATAAAGATATTCAGTGAACAAAAGTTTTCTAATCGATCGATCATAACAAAAATTGGTCTATCTGAGAAAGTGATACGGAATTTCTTTATATAATGCCAGAAATATGGGATATAACGATCAACAAATGAGAACACCAAAGTTACTTTGCGTCTTAAAGGTCGAATAAGACACGAAGCAACCAGGAAACGATGTACATTTTCGCCCGGCAATACATGGAATGGAAACTAGAATGGAGAAATGTCCTATTTTCCGGCGAAAAAAGTTCAATTTGGATGGTCCGGACTGTTACAGTTGCTATTGGTACAATTTAAGTCAACGGCATGTCGTGAGTTCGGAGCGAAACTTTGGGGGCGGAAGTTTGACAGTGTGGGGAGCCGTTTCCTATCACAGCAAGCTTCTCATTTGTTTCATTTTCACCCGAATGAACTCCGAAAAGAATCTTCAATTACTGGAGGACGTTTTGATCGGCCATATGGAGAATAACGCTACCGAGGATGTCGTTTTTTCAGCAGGATTATGCATAGATCCACGTTTCCAAGCAATCGAAGGCATGGTTTGCCGAGAAGGACATTCCGCTTCTTGAATGACCTGCTGGCAATCGATTGCAATCCCATAGAGAACCTATGGAGAATCTTGGCCGAGATGGTCCATGCAAACGGATGACAATTTGACAACATTCCCAGTCTCAAGGCAGTAAATCAGGAATGTTGGGCTATAATCAATATGGCAACACTTTAAAAACTGTCTGAGTCGATGTCAAATCGAGTTTTCAAAGTGATCCGAAATGGAGGTGGACATACTAAATATTAACTACCGATTGGACTCGAAATTTGCTGCACAAATTTTCTTTTATTGAAATTTTAGGATGCGGCTAAACGAATGTCCACCCTGATTCCACATATTTGAATTACTTAAGGGCTGTCCACATACCACGTGGACAACTTTAGGTAAGAAAATGTTCACTCTTGTCCACGGAGAGGGGGGAGGGGGTATAGACTGAGTCCACGTGGACAGGAAAATTTTTCTCTCCGTATTTATCAATAAACGGATTGCGTCGCCTGAGAGTGCTGCCCAGTCAAACGTTCATATATTTTTTCTCATATCATGGATCTTCTTCAGTGGAATATTGTAAATTGTAAATTGTGAATGACCAACTATGTCCTATGATCGAACTTTTATAGTTACGGGGTATGCATAGCCCTCATAGCCAAAACTATAAAAAATTAACGGTTCCATAATGGTTGAGATTCCAAGTAAATGATTGTTCATCAAATAACATTTTCTATAAATTTTGTTATATCTGAAGAACAGTATATGATAAAAATGTCTGTATAGTTTTTCATACAAAAATGCGTGTAAAATCATTTTTGCAACGTATTTTCATTCCAATAATTTCTAGGAATCAATATTTACTCGTACATTTATTTCATTTCATTTCATTTCATTTCATTTATTCAAAAACGTCAACAGGCTTTACATAAGTGCCCTAATGATCGACCTTACTACTAATCTACAAATACTTCTTAAAACTAACTTATTGGTAAACTAAATCTATGTGAGGACTACAGAGTACAGAGCTTTAAGGGACGAACGAGAAAGATGACAATCGAAACAGGAACTACATCGGTTAAACACACGACATATACTAGAAACGGGTTCATTATAACCGTAATTGGTGCGTGATGATGGGAGGAACAAGAAATTATTGGTACGCAAATAACGCCGGTCAATGTTGAAATTTATCAACCGAAGAAGTTCAGGACAATCAATGTTTGATAAAATCAAATCTGACGTAAATAGGGCCTTGGCAACATCTCTTCGAGAACGTAATAAGTCCAACCCAATCAGTCTACAACGGTCCTCATAGCTTGTAAGATTGAGAGGATCATTCCACGGCAAATTGCGCAAGACGAATCGGACAAATTTCCGTTCAATTGATTCGATTCGCTGAATGCTATTTTGGTAGTATGGTGACCATACTACACAAGCGTACTCAAGAATTGAACGTACCAATGCGCAGTAGAGTGCCTTTATGCAATGCACATCTTTAAACTGCTTTGAAACGCGGAAAATGAAGCCAAGCGATTTGGATGCTTTGGACGTGATGTAGGAAATGTGGGCACGAAATGTCAGTTTGGAGTCCAACATGACGCCAAGGTCTTTAATGGTGTTGACACGTTCCAATATTACACCATGCAGCTTATAATCGAAGATTATTGAAGAGCGCTTGCGGGAAAACGATATCACAGAACACTTCGATGGATTTAGAGTCATTCTGTTATTCACACACCATTCGTCGAAAATATCCAACTGTTTTTGAAGAAACTCGGCGTTTACAGTGGAATTCACAAGAAGGAATAATTTGAAATCATCTGCGTATGAAAGTTTCAAGCACTTCAAACATAAATTGATGTCGTTAAGATACAGAAGGAATATGTACGGACCACCGGAACGGAACACCGGATGTTACAGGAAATGGAGTAGATAGGGTATCACCGATCTTCACCGACATGACACGGTCGGTTAGATAAGAACGTAGCCAGCTGAGAAAAGAGCCGTTGAAACCAAGGCGCTGAAGCTTAGCTACAGCGATGTTATGGTTGATTTTGTCAAACGCAGCATAGAAATCAGTGTATATTGCGTCGATCTGCTGTCTCCTTTCAAGTGAACGAGCTGTGAACGAGGTATACAAAACAAGATTTGTTGCAGTTGATCGTTTGGGCATGAAGCCGTGTTGTTCCTCGGCGATGTAATTATTGCAAGCATGAGAAATGAAGTCTAACACAATAACCTCGAAAAGCTTGGAGATAGCACATAGGCATGCGATTCCTCTATAATTCTTAACATCCTTCTTGCAACCTTTTTTGAAAACAGGAAAGATGAATGATTTTTTCCATGCATTCGGAAAGGTACCACTAAGGATGGAGCGGCTGAACAAGATGCTCAGCGGTAACGAGAGGCTGTTAGAGCACATCTTCAAAATTACAGATGGGATATTAGTTAGAACACACACACACACACACACACACCGTGGAGTTGCCGGCCTAGAATAGCACTTCGGGTCTTGGTCCCTGTCCCTGTCGTATGAGGCGACTAATCGGGTGACAACGCGAGTAAGGGCGCGGTAAAGCCTATTGGAGATTGCACGGGGGAAATACCGTGTACAGGAGCCACGAAAGGAGTGCCAAGCACATCAGGATTGACGCCAGTAAGATCCTGATTACGACATACTGGTTACGACATAGATAACGGACACGATACGGAAACGATTTCAACACGACGCTAAAGGCTGACAGTCGTACTATCCTGTTCCCTGAGTAAGGAAGGGTGACACCGTCCTGAAATGGCGTTTGGGCTAATAGTGCGGTTGCCCCCGTCCCGGTAATAACTTGGCAAGTCTTCGGGTACGTTCGATGCTCGTCTAGGCCCAGGCACTAGGTACTAGGCGTCAGATGTCACATTCCTGATTTGCGCTGATCTGGCTCTGAACACGGTCCCCATGAAGGACCGTGTCAACCCCTGCATGGCCTCACTGCTTGCATAGATAACCATGGGATCACTGGTAGCGACTATGTACAACGAGCGGAGATAGCGGCCCGAAGTTGGGACCCAGAATAGTTGCAATAACACACCAACAAACGATGGAGAGGAGAATGTGTTCGCGAGAAGCGGACGAATGCTGAGGTCACCTGTCACTCGAGTAGCCACAACGAGTACAAGCAACACAAAACTACAAGAAGTGTTTGCTGCCCAAGCATTCCAAGGAGATCTTGGCTCCGTACAGAGCCAGTTGTTTACGCTGACCTCAAGCGCATCCCAAGAAGGGCAACTTGGGAGGCTCAGCATCACGGACGTTAGGAAAAAGGTCAACGAACTTTACGAGTTCGTAAAGGACAAAAACAATGCCCACTTAAAAATAAAACATCTGGTGACGAGCATCAGATCGGTCGTCATGGTTGCTGAACGCGAGCATAAGGAGCTGCAGATGAGAGCAGAGGGTGCTGAAAAGGCTCTGCTCGAGGCGAATGAGAAACCCGTCGAGATACTTGAGACGCCGAAGGGTCCTCTGAACACACGATCGGACAAGAGAAGGAGGGACACCCCAGGAGAAGAAGAAGAGCTGAAAAAGGCCAAGAACGATCTGAGTAACGCGAAAGGAGGTGAAAGCAGTGAATGGCGTACTGTCGATAACCAGGCAGAAAAACGCAAAAAACAGAAGGAGAAGAAGAAAAAAGTTGAGCAGGAAAAGAAGAAACTCGGACCTCGAGTGGAGCGAATCAAGGGCGATGCTTTGATCGTTGAAGTGTCAGCAGGAGTATCGTATGCAGCTATCCCTCGGAAAGTGAGAGACGATCCGGAGTTGCAGACACTGGGCGAGAACGTCGTGAAAACTAGGCGCACGCAGAAAGGCGAGATGCTCTTCGAGCTTAAAAAAGATCCAGCGGTTAAGAGCTCTGCTTTCAAACAACTCATTGAGAAGTCACTAGGGGAGGAGGCGAAGGTGAGAGCTCTCTCTCAGGAATCAACCATCGAGTGCCGGTATCTGGACGAGATCACGACTGTTGAGGAATTGAGAACTGCGTTACAGTCACAATGTGACCTTGGCGATGTGCCAATGACAATCCGGCTGAGAAAGGCATACGGTGGGACACAAACGGCCTCGATACGGCTCTCGAAACAAGCTGCGAATAAACTGGTGGAGAAGGGTAAAATAAATGTGGGGTGGTCCGTGTGCCCGATGAAAGCTCCCCCTCGTATGGCCAAGCAAATGGAGAGATGCTTTCAATGCATGGGCTTCGGTCACCAGGCGAAAAACTGCGGTGGTCCTGACAGATCGAAATTGTGCAGGAAGTGCGGGACGGAAGGTCACGTTGCTAGAGACTGCACAAAGCAACCGAGGTGCATGTTGTGCAAAGAGGAGGACGGAAACGACCACGTCACAGGTAGCTTCAAATGTCCGGCGTACAAAAAGGCGATTGCGGGTTCGCAGTAATGGAGGTTACCCAGCTCAACCTCAATCATTGCGACATAGCACAGCAATTGTTGTGGCAGTCAACAACTGAAACTAAATGCGACGTTGCAATGATCGCAGAACCGTACCGAGTTCCTTGCGATAACGGAAAATGGGTGGTGGATAAAGCAGGGATGGCTGCAATACTAGTGATGGGAAGGTACCCCATCCAAGAAGTGGTGGAAAGCTCACAGGAAGGTTTCGTGATCGTCAAAATCAACGGAATCTTCATGTGTAGTTGCTATGCACCCCCAAGATGGTCAGCGGAGCAGTTTCACGAGATGTTGGACGTACTCACGGATAAGGTCAGCGGCCGCAAACCAGTCATCATCGGAGGAGACTTCAACGCCTGGGCTGAGGAGTGGGGAAGCAGATGCACCAACGCCAGGGGGTACAGCCTACTAGAAGCCTTCGCAAAACTAGACGTCACACTTCTGAACGAAGGCACTAGCAGCACCTTTCGAAGGGACGGCCGCGAATCCATCATCGATGTAACTTTCTGCAGTCCATCACTGGCGGCTAATACGAAGTGGAGAGTGTCGGAGGGATACACACACAGCGACCACCAGGCAATCCTGTATAGTGTCGGCCAACGGAATCCCGCAGCGGTACGGAATACAAAAACCTTTGAGCGGAAGTGGAGGACAAAGGTTTTTGACAAGGAGCTTTTCGTCGAAGCACTACGCATAGACAGCAGAACTCTTAATCTGAGCGCCGACGGTCTGACAGGAACATTGGTGAGGGCATGCGATACAGCGATGCCGAGAAGACTGAACCCGACGAATGAACGACGTCCAGCCTACTTGTGGAACGAGACACTCAGCATCCTCCGCGCTAACTGTCTACGAGCCAGAAGAAGAGTCCAGAGGGCACGAACCGATGTAGAGAGAGAGGAGCACCGCGCGTCTTTCCGAGCGACCAGAGCCGCCTTGAAACGAGAGATACGTAGGAGCAAATCGAACTGCTATAGGGAGCTGTGTCGAGACGTCGACGCAAATCCTTGGGGTGAAGCATATCGAATCGTGATGGCGAAATTCCGTAATTCAACGACTCCCATGGAATTATGTCCGGAAAAACTCGAGGTCATTGTGAATGGACTCTTTCCGCAGCACGACCCACCGACGTGGCCACCCACACTGTACGGTGAGGACAAAGCAGAGAACGCACAAGTCACCAACGAAGAACTCATCGCGGTGGCAAAAGGTCTAAAGTTGAAAAAAGCACCCGGCCCCGACGGAATCCCCAATGTGGCCCTGAAATCGGCGATCCTTGCTTTCCCCGACATGTTCAGGGTGGTGCTGCAGAAATGCCTGGATGACGGTCTCTTCCCTGCGGAATGGAAGATACAAAAGTTGGTGCTGCTCCCGAAACCAGGAAAGCCACCTGGAGATCCAGCGTCGTATAGGCCTATTTGTTTGTTGGATACTTTGGGAAAGCTCTTGGAAAGGGTTATTCTCAACAGACTGGTGAAATGCACGGAGGATGACCACGGATTGTCGAAAATGCAGTTCGGGTTCCGGAAAGGAAAGTCGACAGTGAACGCTATTCGGACAGTTATCGAGAAAGCTCAGGTCTCGCTTAAACAAAAACGAAGAGGCAACCGTTACTGCGCGGTGATTTTGATTGACGTGAAGAACGCCTTCAATAGTGCCAGCTGGGAGGCCATCGCCGAGGCGCTACACAGATTGAAGGTCCCTAGCTACCTGTACAGGATACTGAGGAGTTATTTCCAGAATCGGATCCTGGTATACAACACAGACAGGGGACAGATAGTGAAGAATATCTCGGCGGGAGTTCCACAAGGTTCCATCCTAGGTCCTACGCTTTGGAACACGATGTACGACGGTGTTCTAAGGCTGAAGCTACCCAGAGGTGTGGAGATCGTGGGCTTCGCGGACGACATCGTAACAACGGTAATCGGCGAGACGCTTCAGGAGGTGGAAATGTTGGCGACTGAGGCTGTAGACATGATCGGTAGTTGGATGGACAACGTAAAGCTCCAGATGGCACATCACAAAACCGAGGTGCTGTTAGTGAGCAATCGTAAGGCAGTGCTGCGGGCAGAGGTATCGGTCGGAGGACATACCATCGTTTCGAAGCGGGCGGTGAAGTACCTCGGAGTCATGATCGACGACCGGCTGAACTTCAACCAGCACGTCGACTATGCATGTGGGAAGGCGTCAAAGGCCATCAACGTGGTGGCGAGGATCATGCCAAATAGCTTTGGCCCAAGCAGCAGCAAGAGGCGTCTCTTGGCAAGTGTATCTTCGTCGATACTGAGGTATGGTGGCCCTGCCTGGTTGGCGGCTCTGGAAACCCACCGAAATCGGAGGAAGCTGAACAGCACATTCCGACTCATGGCCATGCGAGTCGTAAGTGCTTATAGGACCATTTCGACAGAAGCTGTGTGTGTAATCGCCGGAATGATTCCCATCTGCATCACTCTGGCGGAAGATAGCGAGTGCTACAAGCGACGGGAAAGCAGAGGTATCCGGAAATTGATGAGAGCGGAGTCGTTGGACAAATGGCAGTATGAATGGGATACGGCAGAAAATGGTAGATGGACGTACAGGCTGATACCGGTACTTTCGACCTGGTTGAACAGGAAACACGGTGAAGTTAACTTTTACTTGACGCAGTTTCTGTCTGGGCATGGCTGTTTCAGGCAATATCTACACCGGTTCGGGCACGCAGTTTCACCCCTCTGTCCGGAGTGTGGAGATATGGAGGAAACACCGGAGCACGTCATTTTTGTCTGTCCCAGGTTCACCGAAAGGCGCGAGGGGCTGCCTGCACTTCATGTCGGGAATATTGTGGAGGAGATGTGTCGCGACGAGATGATCTGGAATGCCGTGAGCAGTGCAATCACACAAATCATGTCGGAGCTGCAGCGAAGGTGGAGGGCTGACCAAAGTGCTGACAACGTCCGACGGTGAAAGGTGAACAACGGCGACGGCTGTTGCAAGAGATGGTACCTCACGAGAGTAGCTGTGACGGGGTGCGCGTTGTGTTGGAGGGCACCACCTAATCGGCTCTCCGCTGGGAAGAGAAATCCTGCGAGGGTGACTGTGACGGGGCGCGCGTCAAGTTGGAGGGCGCTTCCTAATCGGTGCACGTCTTGACAGGTAAACGGATGCCGATTTAATAACTACGACGGAGTGAGTGTCAAGGAGGGCGTCTTCAAACTGGTGTATACCCCACGAGAGCTGCTGTGATGGAGTGCGCGTCATGTTGGAGGGCACTACCTAATCGGCGCTCCGATGGGAAGAGAAATCCTGCGAGGGTGACTGTGACGGGGCGCGCGTCAAGTTGGAGGGCGCTTCCTAATCGGTGCACGTCTCGACAGGTAAACGGATACTGCCGCGGAGAACAGCAAAAGGCCTGCCTGACAACGCCTGATCGTGGCCTGGATGGAGGAACACCGCGAACATTTCGAAGGAACGAGCATCAAGTATGAAGCCACGATCAAAATGGTGAATACCCCACGAGAGTAGCTGTGACGGAGTGCACGTCAGGTTGGAGGGCACTGCCTAATCGGCGCTCCGTTGGGAAGAGAAATCCTGCGAGGGTGACTGTGACGGGGCGCGCGTCAAGTTGGAGGGCGCTTCCTAATCGGTTCACGTCTCGACAGGTGAGAAACCCCGCAGGGTGGCTGTGACGGGTTGCGCGTCAAGTTGGAGGGCAATTCATAATCGGTTCACGTCTCGACGGGTAAATTCAAAATGCCTGCGAAGAGGACATCAGCGCAGTGGAATTAATAACGAATGGAAAGAAAAAAATATTGAGAAAAAGGGAAGGACAACGCTAGTTATAGTTGAAAACTCGAGAAGTGCATGAGCACAGCCGCCCCCTGAAGTAGTCGCCTAGATGTGGTCCCAGGGGGAATAAGGCAACGAGTAGAGGGCTTGGTTTTTGTGGGTGCGATCCCCACTCGATGTCTGGGTTAACCCTTCCCAGGTAAGGCTGGTAGAGCGTTCCTCACCTCTTTAAAAAAAAAAAAAAAAAAAAAAAAATAAATGGGTTATATTTATGATATAACCGCAAGGTTAACGTGGGACTATCTTAGCTTAGCAATCATTTGTTTGTATTGATTAAATTTTTGATTAAATGAAACAATTTCCCAATTCAATTAAATGTGAGTAAAACGATTGAACAAAGGTTATGTAAGGTCGATTCATGCATTGTGATAGATTATGTTCTTCGTTTCAAGTAAATTTAATGACAATCCTTTTACATTAGGTATGATACCTAGGACAAAATATGTGAACGGAAGAATTATCAAACGATTATTTATTTTACTTTTACCCCTGAAGTTTGCATCTCTCAAGTGTATGTAGTTCTCGAACTGCGAATTTGCTTGATTTGATGAACTTCAGGCACTCAGTGTCGGACATGTACCTTAAACGCATATTGTTTAATCAATAGGCGTTATCGCAGCAAATGGTTATCAACATTTTGCCTAATCATCAAATGGTGTGCGTAGAAATTCTGTGAGCAGAACATATGAAGGCATATCCTTCAATGCAATCTTGAATAACCGAGCGAAAACGTTGTGTTCGTACCTGCTATGCAAAACAAAAATGCGGGTGTATGAATCAACAAGTTCAACTTCTCTAAAACAAAAATACCCCCGACCTGCATGAATTTGCAATGCCAATTTCCCCAGGCACATTAGTTTTGAAATCTCTGTTAGGGAACACATTTCGGTGGAAACAAAAGTTCCCCCTACTTTCATGTATTTCAATGCCGATTTCTCCAACGCTGCTTGGTTTTGAAGTCAGTGTTAGGGAACATATTTCAGTGAGAACAAAAGTCTCCATACTTTCATGTATTTGCAATGCCGATTTCCAGAGGGCTGCTTGGTTTTGATGGTCGTGTTGGGGAAACCGTAAATCGGGCCAATCAAAACGAGGCAGTTAGGGCGTTTAGATAACGCTCAACATTTCACAGTTATTCAATTGTTTATCTAATGAAACATAACATTTTATTAATTGCGATAGATGCGTAGGAATATTCCCTATCAATTGATGCAAACATCTATCCGATCCAGTAAGAAATGTTCGAGTTATAAGCATTCGAAATCTTGCATTTTTTTCCTGCATGTTCTGTGTTTAGGTTTTCATTTTACCCCCCGTATATTCCGGTTAGACGTAGTCCCACGTCAAAAAAAAAACACACACACACACACACACCTATAGATTACACATACATATGAATCCCTACACTGTATATCACACACATACATCTTTAGATTTGTATTTACAAATTATAATGTACCGAATATCAATATAACGCCACCCTACGGTAGCTAACATAAAAGCATTACAAACATCCGCAATAGAACGGTCAGACCGAGATCGAAATACGATCTGTAACAATAACAAATGCGGAATCCGCGTTAGTATGCTATCTTTTGTTTAGCTTACTAAGATAAGCAACGATCGCTAACCATAGGTGCGCGAAGAAATAAATTGAACAATAAAATCAGTTGAAAACGGTCACTCATGAAGTCTGGTTTGAATACTAGATAATTGGCGCCCGAAAGTGAAAGTGTGAAAATTTAAGTGCAATCTGGAGGTACTGCAATCCAGATACAGTGCAATTAAAAAAATACTGCATTGTTCTAATCCCAATCGGAAGCCGGGTGAAGGTCTCGTTAGTAGCAAGCCAGCGAAAGCGACAACGACATCACTCTGAGAGGAACAAGTAAGTTCAAAAAGAAAAAAAATGTCGACACCACCATCACTTGAAAGTTTGAACGCAGCAATCAGTGTCCTAGCACAACAAGTGACACAACTAAATAACCAAGTTAACCCAACGCCGGAAGCTAATTTCGCGCCATTCGAAATTAGAAACCCCACGACGGGGCACATTGCTCAGGTGTCGCACGAGGATCCGTTGGCTCTTCTAAAAACTATAAACGACTACGATGGAAACCCGAATCTCCTTAACCATTGGCTGAATAAAGCGAGGAGGATCAACCAAATTTTTTTTGCAACGGATTTGGATACTCAACAAAAACAGGGTCATTATTACACATTTCTGCTTGGACTAGAATCCAAAATTATTGGACCTGCACAGGAAGTGCTTGCAAAAAATAATTACGAAGCAAATTTCTCACTAATGGAGAAGTTACTTATTGAGGCGTTCGGTGAAAAAAAGAAAATTGAGCATTTATTATATGAGATTATTACAGCGGAGCAACATGGAAAAAGTAATCACGAATTTTATGAATACATTACGACTCGACTAAACCAACTTATATCTTCTACAATTCTGAAATACGGCAATCAAAATGCAAAGCCATTAATTGAACAATACAAAATGCAAGCTGTATCGGCATATCTTCGTGGATTAAATGGCATAAATGGATTAATTATTACTGGGTATGACCCAAAGACACTTGAAGAAGCATATCATCATGTAATTACAATGGAAGCTAACACAAGATTGAAGAACGAAATTACGAACGTTTCACAAGTACCAGCAAGAAATTCTCAAAGAAGATCATCCAACCAACCGAATAACAATTTTCAACAACAAAGACAAGATCAAAGATTTCAGTATCAACAACAAGGTACTTTACACCAATAACGACAACACCAACGAGATTTCCAACCGTTTCAAAGACAACAACACAGTTTTGAGCTACGAGAATTTCAACCATTTCAAAGACAACGAGGTTTTGAACAACGAGAATTTCAACCATTTCAAAGACACCAACGAGGTTTTGAACAACGAGAATTTCAACCACATCAACTGCGAGATTTACAACAATTACAACAACAACGAGAAGTCCAACCATTCCAACAACAGCAACATGAGAACCAACAGTTCCAGCAACAACTTCAGCGTGATCGAGAGCTAAGAAATAATCCGAGAGGGGAGCCGATGGAAATCGATCGTTCAACACGATCACGACATGTGAATTATGAAAACAGAAACCAGCTAATAAATAGTATAGAAGAATGCGAGGAACACGGAAATGAGGCAAGTTCATGTCAACTATTTACCCTAAATAAAAAAGGCCTTCCATATTTGGAAATTCAAGGAAAAATAAAAACAAGAAAATTTCTAATTGATACAGGATCAAAATATAATTTTATCAAACCAGGAATTGTTGATAAAACATTTCTACTACGAAATAGATTTCATGTTGAATCCATAAATGGTGTAAATGTTATAAATGAATTTGCAAATTTAAATATTATACCTTCTGTTAACGAGAATCAAAAATATTATATACTTCCACTTTTAACTAAATATGACGGGATTATAGGAATTCAAACCTTACAAAGAATTGGTGCAATTATTAACACCGTTAATAACACTATTATACTCCCCAAAACAAAATTATTCCTCAAATACGACGAAAATGACTCTGATGCAATACATATGATCCAAACTTCCCATTTAAATGAGGAAGAGAAGTATAAACTGCAAGAAGTAATTAGCGAAAATTTCAAATTATTTCAAGATAATAATGAACCTATGAAAACCATTCCAGCAAAAATTCGAACTAAGGACGATTTTCCTATCTATACGAGACCTTATAATCCACCACACAATATGAGAAACGAAGCTAAAGAACAAATTCAAGAACTATTAGACAAAGGAATCATTAGAAAATCTCAATCACCATATAATTCCCCGTTATGGATCGTTCCTAAGAAGATCGATACCAGTCAGATTCAAAAATATAGAATGGTCATCGACTATCGAAAGTTAAACGATAATACAATCGAATATAAATTTCCAATGCCAGATATAAATAGTATATTGTCTCAGTTGAAAGGACAAAAATATTTTACAGTTATTGATCTAAAAAATGGGTTTCATCAAATTAAACTAGATACAAGAGATATTGAAAAAACAGCATTTAGCACAGGAACTGAGAAATACGAATTTTTAAGATTGCCGTTCGGCTTGAAGAATGCGCCGGCGATCTTTCAACACGCAATCAACCAAATATTGGGCGAACATCTGAATAGAATATGCTTTGCATATATTGACGATATCATCATATATGGAAAAACATCGGAGGAACATATACAAAATATACGTAAAATATTCCAAACTATGGTTGAGCACAAAGTTACTATTCAAATTGACAAATCTCAACTTTTACAGAAAGAAGTAAATTTCCTAGGACACATTATTTCTACTGACGGAATTAGACCGGACCCAAAGAAACTACAAGCATTAAATGAGTATCCCGAACCAAAGACAATTAAGGAACTCAGAGCATTTTTAGGATTTAGTGGATATTACAGAAAATTCATCCACAGATATGCACATATTTGCAAACCACTAACCAATTACTTGAAAGGTATTGACAACAGAAGAGATAATAACATAAAAATAGATCTCACCCATGAAGCTAGACAAGCTATCGAAACAATTAAAAACGCTATCTCTAACGACGCTACATTAGAATATCCAGACTATACGAAAGAATTCTTATTAACGACAGACGCGAGCAACATTGCTATAGGCGCTGTACTTTCACAAAAAACAGAGCAAGGCGAAAAGCCCATAACATTTATCAGTAGAACATTGAGCTCTAGTGAACAAAATTATTCCACAATAGAGAAGGAGTTATTAGCAATAAAATGGAGTTTGAAAAATTTAAGGAATTATATTTATGGTCAAAAAATAATTGTTTTCACTGACCATCAACCATTAACTTATACAATATCACAAAATAATGATAACAGTAAGTTAAGAAGATGGAAATCGACAATTGAAACATATAAGATAGAAATAAAATACAGATGCATTGAGTAGAGTTTCTGTTAATACAATGACTGCTCATAGCGCAGAAGACTCAGACGAATAATTTTTTCCAAGTTCTACTGCTCCTATTAATGTCTACAAATTACAAATCGTGTATATTGAGGGTGAAAAGGCTACGTATACAACACAAGATGGCAGAACACGCATCTATGTGAATTTTGAAGGAAAAACAGATAAACAAATACAGGAAGAATTTTTAATGATCATACAAGACAGAATGAAAACTGGAATCAAAGCACCTACGAGAATTATTGGATTATTACAAGAAACTTACAAGGAACATCTCTCTAAAAGCAAAACATAAATATACCACGCACCAATGGAAGTAAAAGAAATATTTGATGAAGAAGACCAATTGAAAAAAATTAAAGAAATCCACGATTACGCTCATCGCAATGCAAGAGAAAATGTTCAACAGGCACTCGAGCACTATTACTTCCCAAAAATGAGGACACTATTTGAAAAATATGTAAAAACATGTAAAATATGTGTACTACAAAAATATGATCGTAATCCAATACAGGAGAAACTTACAAATACACCAGTACCAATGAAAGGAACACATTTACATGCTGATTTAGTCTTCATTGACAACAACATTATAATGAATGTAATTGATAAATTGACAAAATATGTTACATTCAGATTTCTAAACACACGTAACACACAGGATGTTGAAGAAGCTTTCATAGAAATGTTAATGTTAATGTTAATGTTAATGTTAATGTTAATGTTAATGTTAATGTTAATGTTAATGTTAATGTTAATGTTAATGTTAATGTTAATGTTAATGTTAATGTTAATGTTAATGTTAATGTTAATGTTAATGTTAATGTTAATGTTAATGTTAATGTTAATGTTAATGTTAATGTTAATGTTAATGTTAATGTTAATGTTAATGTTAATGTTAATGTTAATGTTAATGTTAATGTTAATGTTAATGTTAATGTTAATGTTAATGTTAATGTTAATGTTAATGTTAATGTTAATGTTAATGTTAATGTTAATGTTAATGTTAATGTTAATGTTAATGTTAATGTTAATGTTAATGTTAATGTTAATGTTAATGTTAATGTTAATGTTAATGTTAATGTTAATGTTAATGTTAATGTTAATGTTAATGTTAATGTTAATGTTAATGTTAATGTTAATGTTAATGTTAATGTTAATGTTAATGTTAATGTTAATGTTAATGTTAATGTTAATGTTAATGTTAATGTTAATGTTAATGTTAATGTTAATGTTAATGTTAATGTTAATGTTAATGTTAATGTTAATGTTAATGTTAATGTTAATGTTAATGTTAATGTTAATGTTAATGTTAATGTTAATGTTAATGTTAATGTTAATGTTAATGTTAATGTTAATGTTAATGTTAATGTTAATGTTAATGTTAATGTTAATGTTAATGTTAATGTTAATGTTAATGTTAATGTTAATGTTAATGTTAATGTTAATGTTAATGTTAATGTTAATGTTAATGTTAATGTTAATGTTAATGTTAATGTTAATGTTAATGTTAATGTTAATGTTAATGTTAATGTTAATGTTAATGTTAATGTTAATGTTAATGTTAATGTTAATGTTAATGTTAATGTTAATGTTAATGTTAATGTTAATGTTAATGTTAATGTTAATGTTAATGTTAATGTTAATGTTAATGTTAATGTTAATGTTAATGTTAATGTTAATGTTAAGTTTCCTCAAGCTGAACATATCATGACAGACAACGAATCATCATTCTTAACACAAAAAGTTCAACTTCTATTCAGAGAGCTTGGAATTAATCATACAACAACACCAGTGCATAGAAGTGAAGCCAACGGCCAAATAGAGAGAGTCCACTCTACAGTAAGGGAGATTCTACGCTGTACAAAGAAAGAAAATAAACCAAGTAAAATGGAAATTGCACAAGGTTATCGAAAATACAATCACACGATTCATAAAGTCACCGGACATAAACCGATCGAGTTATGGTTCAATAACATGACAAAAGAGGACTTAGAAAAACTACAAGAGCAGTACAAGAAAGTATTAGAAGAATATCCAAATTTAGATCAAGGACAAGAAATATGGGAAAAAACAAACGATATAGACAAAAATAAACCCAGATACAGGATTAATTATGTAAAGGAAAATCACCCCTCATATATAAATTCAAAATCTTTTCAGTGAAACTCACGTGGATATTCCTAATAACCGCCATCCTAGGAATAGAAATAATCGACGTCAAGGATAAGGCGTATCTACTTTATGAAGAAAAGGAATGTATCGTTTCAAATGGTGAAGTTATTCTAATCCATCAAATCAACATTACACAAATAAAACATGTAATCGGGGAATACGAATACGTAACAATGACACGAGGTATTAATTCAACATTTAGTTATGAACTACAGGATAAACGTTCAAAATTAAAAGATTTATTTTTCAAAATATACACCCCAAGATTCAAAAGATGGGATATTTTAGGACAAGTTTGGAAATGGCTATCAGGTTCACCTGATGCCAATGACCTAAGAATCATCAATAATACAATGAACAACATAATAACAGAAGAAAATAAACAAGTTATAATCAACGATCAATTGACGATAAGAATAAATGGCTTACAGACACAAATAGATGAAGTTATACAAGAAAAAAACATGATATATTTTTATCTCAAGCTGAGCCACAATCTGGAATATTTGATACAGGAATTAGTTTATATAACACAAGCAATTTCATTCGCAAAACAAGAAATAATATATCCAGACATATTTACAAAAAATGAATTATTGAAAATAGAAAATAAGAGTAATTTATCAATCTCAGAGATAATTCACTTTGGAACAGTCAAAATTACTTCTAACAACAGAAATATGCTCTTTATATACAAAGTTCCAAGGGAAATAAATAAAATTCAACTTTATAGAATTTTACCTATCGAAAATATGAAAAGAGAGTACAGATTGATTGACAAAAATGGTACACTATGGAATAGTTGTACACCACAGGAAAAATATGAATGTAACCAATATTTACTAGCCCCTAAATGTACTGAGGACGAAGAAATCAATGAAAATATTTATACTGACACATTGATTATTATAAGAAAACCTACAAACATTACAACCATTCAAAGTTAAATTACAATTTTTCCACCTCAAATACTGAAAATAACAGAAGAAATGTGTATTGAAAACAAGACATTTATCGTACACGAGGCACAATATCAATTTAAAATAATACAATCGAACAAAAACACAACCTATAACAAAATAATCAATGAAAAAGAAATTGAAAGAGAGAAACTAATTTATATTAAACTTAAAACAGAGAGCCTTCATTTTAAATTTCACATCGTATCATTTAGTTTGACAACCATAATAGTGTGTCTAATCGTCACAATTATTATAATTAAAATAAAATTTGGACGCGCAAAAATAGAGACTACTATAAAACTGAAAGATCTAAATACAAAAATTAGACGAATAAGAGGAATAGACGAATGCCAGGAGGATTCGCCAATCTAAATGGGGAGGAGTTAGAACACACACACACACACCTATAGATTACACATACATATGAATCCCTACACTGTATATCACACACATACATCTTTAGATTTGTATTTACAAATTATAATGTACCGAATATCAATATAACGCCACCCTACGGTAGCTAACATAAAAGCATTACAAACATCCGCAATAGAACGGTCAGACCGAGATCGTAATACGATCAGTAACAATAACAAATGCGGAATCCGCGTTAGCATGCTATCTTTTGTTTAGCTTACTAAGATAAGCAACGATCGCTAACCATGGGTGGGCGAAGAAATAAATTGAACAATAAAATCAGTTGAAAACGGTCACTCATGAAGTCTGGTTTGAATACTAGATAATTTATTGTCGGGTCCAGCATTAGTAGATTTCTTCAGATTACCGCAAGCCTTTTCTACAGATTTTGAGTTTATTACAGGATAGGCTGCGATAGATGGCAGGCAGGGTATACTGGTCACAGTTGCAGAGACCTGATCATTGCTGAGACTTTCGCTAACGAAAACGCCACTGAATTGATTCCGAAATAGTTCACAAATATCTTCTGTAGTGTTCGCTTCAATGTTGTCACGCGTCATGACTGTATGTAGACCAGATTCTTTTCTTTGACTATCAACGTGTTTCCAGAATCCTCTTGGGTTGGTACGCAGGATTGGGTTGGACAAGGAAGACGTTGATATGTCGATATCACAGTCCTTCAAAATTTCATTCCAATCGATGCTACGGAAAAAACCATTCATTGATGAGAAATCAGCTCTCCGATAGTCATAAAAGGTTGACTCTGCGGTGCAAACAAAAACAACAGGAGACGGAGCAGATAAAGAAACCAGAAGCGGAGGGTGATGACGACAAAACTTCACCAGAGGAGCAGGTGCTTGGGTTACAACTGTGCTGTGAACGATTTCCGAGCTTACGAAGCATAGGTCGAGCGTGCGGTGGTTATCGTTAAGGATTTCATTCATCTGACACAATCCAGCGGTACTAATCCCATCTAATAGACGCTCATTCAAGCGGTTCATAGTAGACTTTGAATAAACAGGATACAGATATTTCGAAGCACATTGGGTCCAGCCGATACCTGGTAAATTGAAATCTCCAAGCAAGAGTATGAAGTCGTTCAACTTCATTTGATGCGTAATCCAGTTAAGCGATGAAATATGTTGATCTATCACTGTAAAATCGTTGGTACGATCAGGAGGGATGTACACAGCTCCGATAAAAATTGTACGATTGTTCAGTAAGACGGTAGCCCAAACTTGTTCCACACTGCGTCCATCGGGAGGGAACAGTTCGCGCGATTCAATATTTGAATTAATTGCCAGCAGAACCCCACCACCAGTCACTTTGCTACTGTTCACAACAGATCGGTCAAGACGGTATACCTTGTACGATGAGTCGAAAATTTGTTGCGACAATGTGTTGTTGTTAAGCCACGTTTCAGTGAAGGCAAAGACGTCATATGAGTCATCAGAGCAGGCGAGATAATAATTGGCAATGGAAGTGTTCATACCACCAACATTCTGATAATATATCAGCAGTTGATTTTTTACACGAGATAGATTCACACGTGCCTCAACATGTTTTGTTGCGGTGGAGGAGAGGGGGCTCTTCGAGGGAGAGTGCGTTGAGGCTCTGAATTGAAAAATCGAACAGGAGTATTGTTCTGATCCTGCTGACACTGTCCATTGATACGAAGTTGTATTGGGAGAGTCATTGGATCGTAACGGGATCGCGTGGGGATCGCGGGGGGTGTTCTAAAAATGGAGCAATAGAGACACCAGTTGGCCAAAAGTTTCTGGAACAGACCAAACTTTCCAATGATTCAGGTACAATTTGAACGATAGAAAAGATATAGGTCTATTGATATCCCTATTCTGACGCAGTAGTTTGTGACATTTAATCAATGTTGGGTCACATTTACATTTTCTAGAAACATATGATGCTATGTTCTCACACGATTCGTGAGGAAGAAAGCGGGTCACATAATACCAGTTGCGTTTCACTTGTGGAGCGACGGAAAGTGTAGGAAGAGTAGTCACTGGAGTACCGGATGTAGTCACTGCTTCAAGTAGAGGTACAGTAGGACGATTCTTTTTTGCGGTTTGATGTTTTCCTTGCTTCTGTGTTGATAACACTGGTGCAGTGGAGCTCGTCGAAGCCGCTTGTTGATGATCGGCCATAGGATACAGCGAGTGCCTCGTGTTGGTGGTAACTAACGACAAGGGAGAGTTTGACAGAGGAGTAGTATCTCGCCCAGCAGCGGCTGGACATATACTAGTGTGAATATTACCAGTGGCAATAGATGATGTAGCTAGCCCAGGTGCTGGAATCTGTGATATTGCTTGTAGTTGAGCACCAGTAGAACGATCCTTTTTAGTAGCATTATGTTTTCCTTGCTTCCTCATTGATGACCCTGGTGCAGTGGAGCTCGTCGAAGCCACTGTATTGTTGATGATCGATTTCTGCGGTTCGCGGGTCCATCGTGTTGGTGGTAACTAGCGACAATGGAGAGTTTGACAGAGGTGTAGCATCAAGCCCAGCAGCGGCTGGACATATACTAGAGTAAATATTACCTGTGACAATAGAAGATGTTGCTGGCACAGGTGCGATAAGCTGAAGATCCGTATTACTTGAACGTTCAGGATTGCGCAAACTCGTTGGCGTGGCGTTTACATAAGATTGTCTATGCATCACTAGTCGTCAACTTAAAACAATTGAGCCAGTGTTCTGATAATTTATAGAATATTTCAGGAGGTGATATAGGATCATATTTGAATAAAAAATCCTACGCATGTGGTCAATTCTCAACTAGGGCATTGTTGAACTGTTCTTAAGTCTAATTTTATGTCTTGGACTGACTCTAATTTAGAAAGTATGCTCCTTGGAATAATTATACTGTTCATTTGAGAGATAAGAAAATTTTGCATAGAATACAGTTGTAAAACCTTCAAATAAATGGAACCCAGAATCAACTTATAAATGTAAAGAAGAAACTTCAAATTTTGTGTTTTAAATTAATTTTTCAAAAATGCATGATAAACTGGATTGTTTCTATCAGCCAAATTGAAGCTCTCCAACCACTCTACAGTTCGTTCTTTGACACCACACTATAACTCTATTCCACCACACTATTCCACTATTCCAAATTTCATCAAATGAGGGCAATTCAATTCGTGCGAAATAGCGCACATTTTGAATTAAAGTCAGTTCAAAAGGCGTGGAAGATTTTTTATGATCCCCATTTTCCTAAAATATTCCGGATCAGCTACCTAACAACCTATATATAACAATATTTTAAACAGATATAATAGCTTTCGATATTTCATTAAATTTATGAGAAAGTTTTCTCAATAGTTTGAACATTTATAAAAAAAATAACAGAAGGTTAATAGATTTCTCAAAAAAAAATATTTCAATCAGGCAACAGTCTTCAAGGCTATTTTTGGAAAAAATGAACAAAATTTTAATAAAATGGGGAGGATCGGGACAGCGGAGGATTAATTTGGCGTTGAATTGCTCTCTGGTAAACTGTGACGTTAGTGGCGTTTTGATAAGGATTTAAGCGGCGGAAAACTACAGAGCAATACAAATAACTTTTCGTGCAAGGTTAGTAAAAAAATATTGAGTCGTGGGTTTTCTTTTTTCCCCACGAACATTATGGAAGCCATCTAGACACTCAATTCAGAATGGTCAATAATCAGTTGAAAAATAAAAAATATATATAGATACTAGTTAACCCGGCAAACTTCGTCCCGCCCATTTACTTGATTAATTCTCGAGTAATGCAGAAATTTGTGTTTTATTTGTATGGCAGCCACCCCTAAGAGAGGGGGGAGGGGTATCTAACCACCATAGAAACATTCATTGCACCCTAAAGTTTCCATATGCCTAATTTGGTTTAATTTGCTTGATTAATTCTCGGGTAATGCAAAAATTTGTGTTTCATTTGTACGGCAGCCCCCTCTAAGAGAGGGGGAAGGAGTATCTTAACACCATAGGAACATTTATTGCATCCTAAAACCTCCACATGCCAAATTTGGTTTCATTTGCTTGATTAATTCTCGAGTAATGCAGAAATTTGTGTTTCATTTGTATGGCAGCCCCCCCTTTGAGTGGGGGAAGGACTGTCTAACCATCATAGAAACATTTATTGCACCCTAAAATTTTCACATGCCAACTTTGGTTTCGTTTGCTTGGTTAATTTCCGAGTAATGCAGAAATTTGTGTTTCATTTGTAGGTATTAGTACCCTTTGAAAATTCCCCGAACTATTGCGGAAAAGGTTTCTATTGCGCTGAGGACTAAAAGTGAATTGATTTTGTAAATGTACCGACATTTCCTGTGGCGATCGTATTCCGAAGTAGGCAAAGAACTACACTCGACAAAAAAATAAGGAGCGATATGCGACAACAAAAGTTCTTAGTGTTCTTTGAAACGCTTTAACTCTGTTATGAAATAATGCATTCATCAAAGCAACACCTGGACCATGTGTTAAATATTTCCAAGATTGCGATGAGTAGATTTGACCATCGATTTGCTGTGCGTTCATTATTTCATGAAATATTCTTAATTCGAAATCAAAGGAAAATTTTTCATTCGATAGAGAATACCTCTGAAAATCTCTATGAATCAAATGGAAGCGAAATAGTCATGTTGATTGGATTGCTTTTAAGAATGTATTTTCAAATCTAGAGAAACTTTGAAAACAAACCATAAACGCTTTATCTTTGCTTGCAATGTATTTTGTCTACAACACATATACGGATCACATACTAGAAATTTGTAGCATGAATTTATATCCTTTATCCTTTATCAAGTGAAGATCTATAGACATCAGTGCATGCTTCCTACTTTATCTTTTATTTTCTTGAAATTCTTTTTAATTGGTAGAAAATAATCTATGTATATAAAATTGTTCTGTTCGTTTTTGTGCGCTTCAAAAACTCGAGCCCTGATGGAGCTCATATTATAACAGTATTGTATTATAACATATTAGTATTAAATATGTATTCTATTCGATAGCAACAAAATTCTTTGCATGTGTTTAAAAATCTTAGAGCTTAAATTGTATCTGATAATGATTTTAAATCCATTTATTTTTATTCGATTGGCTTTGCTCAAGATCAATCCTTGGCATTTTGTAATTTATATTCGGATGCGGATTGTTCAACTGGATATTGCGCGTTTCCGTATTGACAAACCAGCCTTTATATCTTCGAAGATAATAGAAAAACAAAATATTACAAGTATTTCAAAACTAAACTCATATGGAATATTTGCTTTGTTTTACTACTCATTTCTCTGTCATGAGCCAAAGCAAACGTGACAGGGTTCAGCAAGTAAAATTTGAAACAAAATAAACTTAAATGGAATTAAAATTTAATTTATGCGCGATTCAGTTATTTCCTGAATTATTCTAATAAAATTAAAAAAAACCACATGGACAACAGGGGGAGGGGTATGAAATTGTCCACGCTTGTCCACGAAGGGGGAGGTGGGAGTTCAAAGTCGTACTTTTTCTGTCTACGTGGTATATGGACAGCTTAGAAAAACAAAAAGAAAACAAAAAGTTAATTTATACTTTTTTTTTAGAATGAATTCGATGAAAATAAACAATAATCGTCTTTTATGAGCAAAACTGTACAAAGAATTGACTTATTTTTAAAAATATTGAGGAAAAATAGGGTGCAGCTAAACGAATATCTACCACTGTAGTTTGGCTTAGGATGAACATCATTACATCACCCTAAGGAACGCTTCGTCTTCATTATAAATGACGCCACATTTTCACAAAAAAAAAGTCACAGGAGGGTTGTGTCCGAGACACGACTACGTAGTTGACGTAGGATTCCGTTAGGTTATCTGTTGCATGCTGATTTTGGATATGTTTGAATAATAACATTGTTAAACTCTTCAATAATGATTTGGTGGTCCTGAAAAGAGCGGTTTTGTCTGGTTGTTAGGTATTGTTTGTTCACTACACCCGTGTTCACAACCGAGTGATAATGATAGAAGGATGGTGATTAGTCATTTGGTGATGCGTATCAGGAGAGAACACAATTATCAATTTTTCTCACCAGAAAAAAAGTGTTACTTTATTATAGAGAAAATATATTTGAAATGGAGAAGGCAATTTTATTTATAATCTTTACTTCCTGAGTGTTTATTTAACCAATTTCCATTTTTGTTTTCCTTGTGAGAAAAAAAATCGTTTTATATTTCAAGTCATTTTAACAAACTGCTACCATATACAATTTCACACTTACTCTTTTGCTAAAAGTTTTACAATGCATGATCGGTCATTGATATGAAATTTCAAGAAGTAACCAATATAAAAGTTCCAAATTCAAATTTTATTTATATTCAAACATTTGAAACATCATTCTTAAATTTTTTTTATTATTCTTCAATATTGGAACGAAAATAAAGAAAACACTCATTCATCGCCCCCAACCTATTTGCCAGCACGTATTCAATCAGCAATGTCCACGCTAGTTATAATGAGCACTATCCATTTGTGTGCGCCGTTTGTTAAACTATCGACCACGAGGGTATTAACATGCTGATTTTCCCCAGATACCTTGAATTTGAAATCTTTGTTAGGGAATACATGTCTGTGGGAACAAAAGTTTTCCCTACTTTCATGTATTTGCAATGCCGATTTCCCCCAGGCAGCTTGTATTTGATGACTCTGTTAGGGAACACATTTCGGTTGGAGTAAAAGCTCCTCCTGCTTTCATGTATTTGCAATGCCGATTTCCCCCAGGTAGCTTGGTTTTGATGTCTCTGTTAGGGAACCGCCGTCAATTTCGACCAATCAGAAGTGGGTATATCTGTAAGGATAGGGGTTGAGATTTTTCAATTGTTCGATAGTAAGTTTCATGTCATTTATTATTTTCTTCAATATAAATTGTTATGGAGTGCAGAAATCGATTGACGCAAAAATCTCATCAATCCATCATGAAATGACTGAGCAATAAGCGTTTGAAATTGGACAATTTTCACGATGTGCTCGTTTTTCGATTTTCAATTTGTACCCCAATATGTTCCCGAAAGACGTAATCCTACGACAAAAACATTTACAAAACTTTATAATCAGCTCGATAGAATCGAATACCGCTTTCCTCTTTCCACCATCGAACTATGGAGGCTATTGTGTTCAGCCCATTACATCGTAATAATTCATAAACTCTCATCCAGTGTCCTTTGTATGAAGTTGAATCTGAGTTCATTCTGAATGAATGAATATTTGGAGAACTTCGAAAACGAGAGCGTTACGTTGGAGGCACAAGGTTTTATGCATCCAATATTGTATACGGAAATATCCTACTGATGGGGAAGAATAATCTTCAGAAGCTATCCTGTTGATTGCGATTGATTGAAAAATCACAAAACCTAATGTATTTGGTCACAGTGTTACATGGATAGAAAACATTAAAATAAACTCTTTCATATGAATGTAATTTTAAATTCCCAGAGGAACTGGCAGATTATTTTCAGTAACGATTAGATATTTCCACATTTTCCTCGATACTGGAAGCCCACCAGTGGTTAATGCTAACTCGATAACCATCTGTTAATAGCACTTGATTGAAACATATTTGGTCACAGTGTTACATGGATAGAAAACATTCAAATAAACTCTTTCACATGAATGTATTTTTAAATTCCTAGAGGAACTGGCAGATTATTTTCCGGATCTTTCTCGATCCAAACGGAAAGAATTCCGTGCGTGTATATGTGTGTGTGTGTGTGTAGCGGCTGCTTCGAGATCTTCCCGGGGAACCGTTTGTAGCATCACTCTCCTCCTGATGGATTCCCTTCTGGCCTAAGGTGCACAAACAGGCTCTTGGTGACACCGTTCATCCGCGCTTTCATGATAAATGAAGAGCTTCACCACAACAGCGACAACATGCTCCAATCGCTGTTCAATTAGAACTGAGTGGATTTCCGAGCGGCGCTCGCTTATATACCGATTGGAGATTTCAATAGCCTATTTTGAAAGCAAATTTAAGACTATTGAAACAAGTTTTTGAATCAGAAAGTAACAAGTATAGAACGCCTAGACATTTTATCTTTCGAATGAAGTGTTTATCATACCATTTCGTTCAGTTGTTTAGGAGCTATTAACACTCAAAATCTCGGTCTCCGGCGTAACGCTTTCGTTTTCGAAACTTTGATTTTACACCCCGGTATAGAAATGAAAGACGTAGTCCTACGTCAAAAAAAACCGAAAAACCCGCAACAACTGCATGAAATGTAAAAAATATGTTTACTTCGAGCATGCAGTTATGCTATGTTCCGATTCTCACTCTAATGAAACCACAATCGATTAATACGTTTTTATGTTATTTTATAGCTCTTTATACTTCCATGAATTATATTCAGTTGCTTACTTTTAATTAATAACAGTGAAAAATTCGAACTTCGTTATTTTTGTTGGAGTATCAAAAATTACTCTGTTTTGATGAGGCTGGATTAGTTGACTATTAAAACATAATAAAGACGAAGAAAACATATTTTTAGGAGTTTTTTCATTCAATCATACCCTCTTCTTCAAATAAATGCCAATAAAGCCTGAAAAATACACAATGGCAAACATTACAGAGAAGTTTAATTTTCGGTCTGTGACACCGTGCGCGAGTATACGTGTTATGATTTTGCTCGCGAGTATAGGAGGGTTAAACAATTTTTGGCACGCAAAATAGCACTGTAGCTTGGAATGGTTACTGTTAGCTCGCTTGGATAGTCAGCAATACAATTAATACTAATCATTCACTATTCATTCACAAATACAACAAATTATATAAAGCAACATCAAACATGTGTAACGCAATGATTTTGTATCACAACCACACATACAAATCTTTCTGATTTAAAAAATTGAAATTAAAATGGGTCATTTGACCCCTCGTGGTAAGTTTAGTGTTAAACGATTAACGATGGGTTTCGGTGAGAATTTACGATGCCTTATCTATTTGAATCAGGAAACTAGAGGTGAATCCACATCAGACCACTCTAAATCGCATGCGCATGACATATTTCTAACAGCAACAAGTTTCGACATGCAACTAAAAAATAACAGGAGGTTGTGTCCAAGACATGATCACATTGTTGACGTAGAACTACGCTGTTATTTTGTTCAAGTCCTCCGCTTTGCGCTCTTCTCAACAGAAGCCCTTTCTATTAATATTTCCAGTCTCGATTAGCTTAGCGTGGAGACCAAATCAGACACAAAATTCCTGAACAATTACTTTCTTGGTGAGCCGATGATAGCCTAGTTTGATGATTCTCCACACAATTGTGTAGTTCAGAACCTTACTGGAATGGCATCAGTTAGATGTGATGATTGGAATGCCAGAGACATCAACGAATAAGTAAACTGGTCGCGACCACAGCTCAATCCGAAACGAAGACATTAGATAACGCAAAACAAGGAAGAACAAGCGATGCTCATTACTTTGCCTCAGCGAGATCCAATATTTATGCTCTAGGCAAATACTTCTCTTCGTTCTTCTTCTTCTTCTTCTCTTCTTTGTTCACGGAGACTTTTCATTCCCCTACGTTGATCGCCAATAAGTTGCTCGTTATTGACGGCATGGGTAGGGAAGCTCACAAATGACAAATGTATGGGAAAATGGTAATGCTTCTAGTTTTCATCAATTTGAACCGTTTACACACCATTGTGGATTGTAATATGTAGCATAAAACACAAATCTTGGAGAATTTACGATTCGTTTGGTATGTAAATCGTCAAAATCCGTTCGCGGCAAAAATAGTTATTAACGTTAACTTTATTTCATAAAAGCGTGACCTGTTCTCTGGTTTGGCACCCTTAATGAAAGACGTAGTTCTACGTCAAAGCACAACACAACCACACGCAACCGAAAAGGCTACTGTCCCATCGCAAAGCACGGAAACAAAAACGAAATCAAACAGTGAAAGGCGTAGATTTGAGTCATTTTCTTGAGGGGAAACTTTTTTTATGCGGTCCCTACCTACCGCACAAAAAAAGTTTTTTTCAAATTTTGTATCGAACACGATTTTTTTTTTAAGTTACTGGTGAAGTTTGGCACGATTTTTTTATGCGAATACCCACTTCGGATTGATCGAAATTGACGACACATGCGGCAGGTCCCTACCAGAGATATCAAAACCAAGCTGCCTGGGGGAAATAGGCGTTGCAAATACATGAAAGTAGGGGGAACTTTTGTTGCCTACCGAAATGTGTTCCCTAACAGAGACATCAAAACCAAGCTGCCTGGGGGAAATCGACATTAGCAATATATGCAAGTGGGGGGGCATTTTTATATTGTAAGTAAGGTGATGATTAATCTTAGCAAATAAAATTCAAATTTGTAACTTGATGGATTTGTTAAATTTCATGTCAATGACCAATAATGTATTGTGAAAAATTTAGCACAAGTGTAATTGTAAATTGGTTTATGGTAGCAGTTGTGTTAAAAATGACTTGATATATGAAACGATTTATTCAAACTTTCATAAATAAAACCAAGTTGTGTTCCCGCTCGGGAACGGGTCGTTTGGTTAAAGCTGTCTGTTTTGTTGTGTTCATTTTCACCAAAGGAAAGTTTATACGGCGAAAAAAATTGGAAAAGAGTAGAAATATCAGAAAAAATTATTTCTCTTATGCTCTACATTTAGTGTTAGGTGTTGTTAGTCCAATTAAAATTCGCATTGGGTTGAATAAACACTCAAAGTAAAAATTAAAAAAAATTATAAAAGTAAAACAAATAAAAGAAAATTACCTTTTCCATTTCAAATATGTTTTCTCTATATTAAAGAAACCTGTTTTTACTGATGAGAAAAAATGATAATTGTGTTCGGTAAATATTGTTGGTAATTTTCTTATATCACATTGGTGAGTTTTTTTTCTTTATTTCATCCTTATATATCACAGGAGGCATCTCGTCTAGGATCACAGAGGGCGGTTTTCATCATATCTCGTTCCACTTCAGTATCTTTTATCTGATACGCACCATCCAACGATTGTTTGCCATCCTTCTGTCATCATCACTCGGTAAACACTGGTGGAGTGAACAAACAATACCCAAGAACCAAACAAAACGGCCCTTTTCAGGGCCTTTCAGGGCTTTTCAGGGCCACCAAATCATTATGAAAGAGTTTAACGATGTAATTCTTCAAACATATCCAAAATCAACAGATAGCCTAATGGAATCCTACGTCAACTATGCGGTCGTGTCTCGGATACAACCCTCCTGTATCTTTTTTCTCGAGATAACACCAGATCTCGACGTTTTATGCATTTTTCATTTGGCATCGAAAAAAGGAAGATTTTCGAGGATCAAAAATTCAAAACTTTGAGAGCTTTGAGGCACCCCTAAATCATGTCCCGTTGAGTTGAAATTTTGCACAGGTCATTTTTTTGGAATAATAAACAAAATGTATATGGTCGGTTCTTTAAATTCGATATTTTTTTTTTTTTGCACGAGTTTTCTTTTTCAGTGCCAATCAAACAATTAATTGAGGTTCCTTTCAGTTTTATTTGACGTTTGGCATGTCAGCCCAGTTAGCGAACAAGTACTTTATAATACCATCAGGATGTGAAATACATTGGTAACTGGTGATACTGATGAGACTGGTGTCATTTTTACATCCCAATTTACCGTATTATGTTAACATATGTTCAACACTTCATCAAGTCATAAAAGTGCCACAAATTGAATATTCGGATCACCAGTTCATAAGGTTATCATCGTGAATGTATGCTTGGTCATAAAGTCAGCAAACTGAATAACCTCCATTATTGGAATATATAAATTCCAAATAAAATGCTCCAATATTGTTCAACGCTGCCGTCAATTATTGTCAATTACAGAACAAATCAGCCAACCATACTCGCTTAGGAAAGTTCGCCCTTCTCCAGCGTTTCCGGCGCTTTTGATCTTCAAATGGAATAATTTATCGGCGAGAAAACAAATCGATTCCCGATATTCCTGCCAGCGCGATGTGATGTAGTGCAATCAACACAACAACAACCATTGCGTGTTGCGCCATAGGATCGAAGAAACCGTATCAATATTCCATCACGAAGTACGAATTACCCCTGAGCCATAAATTTTGATTGCTTCCGAGGGCTTCACTCGGTGGGAGAGGGGCTTGAATTTTGGGGGAAACAACGTAAGAAGCAATCACGTCCGCAGGAATTAATTTCCGTAAAATGCCGCGAAGTACTTTGTTTCCTCGCACACGACGAATCGTTGAACTTTGCCGGGAAACGCAGAATGGCGCGGGAATTGGTCTTGTGGAAACAGAAGTTGACACTGATGTATGATCTAACTAATCTCTTCACTGCAAGCCACCGCGTCGGGCAAGCCGTGTTGCCGTGTCCGACCACTTTGAGGTCGGATGAGCAAAAGGACAGAAGTCCCGCTCGCCACATTCAAGTAAGCAATGTTGAATAAATATGCGGTTGTTGATTTTTGTTCTTACCGAGAGAGTGATTGCATCTTCTTCCGGTGGCATCACACAGCGGGAGTAAAACAATCCCGCAGCTCCAAAGTACTGCCGTCACAAGAGAAGAATTTAAACTTCATTTTATTTGACGTGACTTTATGCTCCGAGGGTATAACTTTGAACATCCACCATCGGATGCTTTGGATCATCACCAACTTTTTGAAGCGTTGCGAAAGTTCGTCTACCGATGGAGCGGCAAACAACGAATACCGCAGATGAATTTTGAACGGAACGTTTGTACTCATGGAATGGAAGTTCGAGATTGAAATACATACAAACTTTGGCATCGTCATCTTTACATGCCCCATTTAGTAATGAGTTTACAAAAGCAATGAGTTAACTTTCAAGCTAATTGATGATTTTTTGAGCAGCAACAGTGACTATTCAAACTTAACTTTCTCCCCGCAATTACATTTCAATATTTAGAAAATGGAAAGAAACATGTCTAAAACATTTCAAATTCGTGGTGGATGTTAGTGAACAGCAGACGAGAGAAAACCGTTACCATCTAGATCCTGTGGAAGTACATGAACTAATATAGTCGATGTTTCCTATGGAAAACTAAAACTGAAGAGAAGGGGTTAGATGAACTTCAACCATCTGTTAGCCAACAGCTTTTTGGTCGAAGAAAAATTTGCCGTATGAGAAGCAACAGAGCCAAGCTCACCCTTCTGAAACCAACCAACATCAACAACAGTCACGAGAAAAACTCTCAAGCTACAACCTAAAAACCATCACAAATCATTTCCGGAACTAACGAAACTCGTGCAAGATAAAACTCGACGGAACTTTTCTCCCGTCAACCGCAGTTGAGTGCTCTCGTTCTCTAGAGTATATTTTTCCGTCAATTCTTGCTTTTTACTACCCGACCGGCGCGCGTATTTCACAAGATCATTTTGACGTAGGACTACGTCTAACCGGAAGATATAGGGGGTGAAATGGAAATCTAGACACTGAACAAGTAGGAAAAAATGCAAGATTTGGAACGCTTATAACTCGAGCATTTCTCAATAGATCGCAAAGGTTTTTGCATCAATTGATAGGAAATATATCTACGCATCTATCATAACGAATAACATTTCATTTTTCTTGAGATAAATAATTGAATAATTGTGAAATATCAAGCATTGTCCAAATGCACTATGTGCCCATTTTTGATTGGTCCATTTTGTGCTCCTCAAATCGTACCGACCAAAACGGGCAACCAGAGCAGCAGCGAAATAGAATGAAGCACGATTGGAAAGGAAAAAGAAAAAAAATGAACGAAACATTGGTCGCAGTCTCACACATGCGTAATACTCGAGCCATCCAGTCAGCTTAAAATCCTCGCTCCAACCCAAGCAGCCATGTGTGGACATGGCAAAGGAGGAAAAGTGAAGGGAAAGGCAAAATCTCGCTCGAACCGTGTTGGTGTGGAGTTCCCCGCAAGGGTAGCTAGGCCGAGCGCGTTAGTACCAGTGCACCTAGCCGGCGTTATATAGTTTCGGCCGCCGAAGTGATCGAGTTAGCTGGCAAAGCTGCTCGCGACGATAAGAAAACCCGCATTCGGAACAGAACACATTCGGTTCGGTGGACATCAAGACAACAGGCAGTTGCAGCGAGTTCGACATTTAGCTAATTGGACGGACCAGTAATGTGACATATTTAGTTGGACATTTTAGTAAACATAGAGATCGAAATTATGACCCCACATTGAAAGTCGACACTGTACCACTGTCAACGGAAATGTTCAATTAAAGGTTAAAATCGCCTCCAATGCGACACTGAACGGTGCTTCGGCACGTCGCATTGAATGTAATTTACTGTACAACATGTCACAAAGCTGGATGGGAAGAAATTTTCAAACTGTGCAAGCTGTGGCGAGTGGCAACAAATCGCTAAACAGGAAGGTTTAACCGAACAAGATGGGGATATCGAGTGATAACAAAACAATAAACTCTTTAGATTAAAGATAATTTTGTGATCCTGAAAAGGACCCTTTTAACCTGCATGTGAATCCAACGAGCGAACAAATCGTAATGAATGTATGTATTTTTCTTCTTCTTCTTCTTCTTCTTTGTTTTTAAGAGGCTTTAAACTTTGCAGTTCATTCGCCTCTAATGTATTTTTTTGCCATCGCTGCCTTTTAACGCTCATTCGTTCGTCTCGTTGGACTCGCCCCTTTGGCTGAGTCTGCCGATTTGTCTCTATCCTGTGAGTGTGTACCGCTAGAGTATAAAACACGCGGACCCCAAAAAAATATCTTATTTTCTTTCAAACCGTAAACCCGTGTGGTTGTACGGCATCGTTTAACATCGCATCGCATCACATCATAAAAAGAAAACAAGCAGCAACGTGGACGTGTGGACGTAATAAAGGAGGACAAGTTAAGGGAAAGGCAAAGTCCCACTCGAACCGTGCAGGTCTCCAGTTCCCTGTTGGTCGCATTCACTGATTGCTCCGCTAGGGTAACTAGGCCGAACGGATTGATGCCGGAGCACCAGTATACCTAACAGCGATTAGAGAGGTTTGGCCGTCGGAGTGCTCAAGTTGGCTTGCAAAGCTGCTCACGACAATCAGAAAATCCGCATCAGGAACAGAGCAGCTTCGGTTCGGCGCTCATCAAAGCAACAACTAGTTTCAGCGAGTGGCAAACGCAATCGCAAAACAGCAGCAGGTAGAAGAAGGAAAAAGTTTGTCTATATATTGTTTGCCAGGATATGATGAGTATGAGAATTTGGCAGTTGTTCTGAGCTTATTGATGGTTGGGGACTTTCCCGATTATTCAATTTTCACCAATTCTTAAATTGCTTCTAGATTGAAAGTACAGTAATTTATATTTAGCTAGACATTTAGCTAATTGGGCGGACCTGTAATACGACATATTTAGTTGAACATTTTTGTAAACATAGAGATCCAAATTATGACCCCACATTGAAAGTCGACACTGTACCACTGTCATCGGAAATGCTCAATTGCAGGTTAAAATCGTCTCCAATGCGACACTGAGTGGTGCTTCGGCACGTCGCATTGAATGTAACTTACAGTACAACATGTCACAAGCTGGATGGGAAGAAATGTTCCAGCTGTGTAAGCTGTGGCGAGTGGCAAACGCAATAGCTAAACAGGAAGGTTTAACCGAACAAGATGGGGATATCGAGTGTTAACAAAAACACAATACAAAAGGTTCTTTTCAGAACCACCAACATGTTCATAAAGAGTAAACAGTAAACTAATCCATTTTTCAGGTGGATAGGTAGGTATTCACGTGGGAGAAGAAAATAAAACAATATATTTAAAATATATATTTAACAAAAGCTGTTCCCTTTGTATAGTCCTACGTCACTCCGGTTATGTCCCCGACATTACCCACCCGTCTTTTTTATTCTCATTTTGACATAGGACTATGTCTTTGATTTCTGTATAGAGGGGTCACTCTACGAAAAATGTATTAAGGATTCATTAAGAGTTTTCAAACGCATATTACTCAAAATCGTTATAGCGACAGCAAATTTATTCAGTGTTTTTTTTTTGGCTCAAGACATGAACAGTGAATATAGGAAAAAAAAGTTAACAATTTGACAATTCAAATGGGTATGTTTTTGACGTGGGACTACGTCTAACCGGAGTATATGGGTGGTAAAATGAAAACCTAAACGCAGAACATGCAGGAAAAAAATGAAAGATTCCAAATGCTTATAACTCGAACATTTCTTATTGTATCGGGAAGATGTTTGCATTAATTGATAGGGAATATTTCTACGCATATCTATCGCAATTAATAAAATGTTATTTATCATTAGATAAACAATTGAATAACTGTACAATGTTAAGCGTTATCAAAAGGCCCTAACTACCTCGTATTGATTGGCCCGATTTACGGTGTCCCCAATACAGCCATCATAACCTAGCAGCCTTGGGGAAATCGACATTGCAAATACATGAAAGTTTGGTAATTTTTGTTCTCACCGAAATGCGTTTCCCTAACACAGACTTCGAAACCAAGCAGTGTTGGAGAAATCGGCATTGCCAATACATGAAATACATGAAAGGGGGTATTTTTGTTCCGACTGAAATGTGTTTCCCTAACACTGACTTCTAATCCATGAAACGTGGGGAAATTGGCATTGCAAATTCATGCAAGTCGGGGGTATTTATGTTCAGACTGAAATGTATTTGCCTTGCACAGACTTCTAAACCAAGGTGTCTGGGGAAATAGATTTTGCAAATAAATGCAAACTGCGAGTACTTTTGTACTCGTTTACCTTTGTGCAGGCTAGAATATGTTTCCTGAACACGGTATAAGTTGAAGTTGTTGATTCATGCAAGCCAGGGGTACTTCTGCACCTGCATGTTTTTGTTTGCACTCCGAAAAGTGTTTTCCTAACACGGATTACAAAAACGGGTACGAACACAACGCTTTGGCTCGGTTATTCAAGATTGCATTGAAGGATATCTTCTACTCACTGAATTTCTGAAGTTCATCAAATCAAATAAATTTGCGATTCGAGAAGATTCGAGAGATGCAAACTTCAGAGGGAAATGTAAAAAAAAATAATCGTTTGATAATTCTTCTGTTCACATATTTTGTCTTAGGCTTCGTACCAAACATAAAAGGACTGTCATTAAATTTACTTGTAATGAAGAACATAATCTATCACAATGCATGAATTGACCATACATGGCATTTACTCAATCGCTTTACTCACAAAGCAATTATATTGAATTCGATTGAATTCGGAAATTGTTTAATTCAATCAAAAATTTCATCAATACAAACGAATGATTGCTAAGCTAAGGTAGTCCCACGTCAACTTTGCGGTTATCATAGATATAACCCACCCCTTTTTTTATCCATTTCACTAGTCTCGTTTTCCCCCACAACGCAACGAGTAATCTTTTTGCCTACAATTAGCCGTTAGCTCATAATGTGATTAGATGCGTATTATGAATTATTCTCAATTTGCCGATAATAAGCATTTATCAGTTGTCAGAATCAATAATGGGATGATTTAGGAATGATCTTGAAGATGATATTGGATGATTTCACTCTATACTCCCCAAAGATTTGACGAGAGCCTGGCTCTAAAGGTTAAACGTCGATAGAAATTTTATTAGATTGAAATTCAGGTTGCTGTCCAATCAATTCGTGCTCGATTCACGTTTTATCGTGTAGGTCTTGCTACTAACAATTTATGGAGTTATGGTCCAGGATGATATTATATCGAGCATGTTTTTTGGTTATGTACAAAATGCAATTAATAAATTTAACAGGCTGCTGATTTAGTAGTTCGAAAAGGTATAATCACGCATATGTTCATGACTTTCATTTGATGTATCAAAAAATACAAAAATACAGATTTTGAACAATGAAAAAACTCAATTCAAATTCAATTACTACACACAATCACAGTCCTATGTCAAGATCGCGTTCGTGCCTCTAGGCCCAAACCCATCAACTTTTTTTCATTCTCATTTTTTTCAGCGACTTGATTGTAATGAAGTGCGAAATTGTGAATTGTTTGCTAAGCGCTGAACGCATTCTATGAGTTTTGCTAGGCGCACAGTACAATCGTAGCAATTTATCTGTGCTGTCTGTACGAGATTGTTTGCGAGATTTTTACTCGGAATCAACGCTCAAGACTTTTCCCCAGTGCAGCGTTTTTACGATGGAAACTTTCTAAAATTTGTTTGATATGCCATATATTATAAATTAACAAAAATTTGAAGCATTCTCGTTTTTCCATCCGTTTTATTCTTTTCATTTCTGTGCTTACCTATCGGTGATATCAATAACGGGCAAATAAACTATCAGCGAGAAATAATATAAGCTTGCTTCTTTGTTTTTGAGAGACTTTAAACTTTGCATCTCATTCACCCATGATCGTTCGGTGGAGGAATAAAAACTGAGCGAACCGCTCCCTGGTAAAGGGTGTGTCACATCAAATTGCATCACGGAAAAAACGCTGTAGAAATTCGCCCAGTAGACCGATCCTTTTGAAAATTTTAGACAGTAGAATAAAAACTATTAAACAACTTTTGGCATTTTCTTTTTATTAATACTTCGAGCCCAAGCCCGTATGCTCGCACCTTCCTCTTTACCCCGTCCATAAGGTTCTGTACAACGTCAGGTTGTAATTTTTTTTTTGAACAGAAATCCATTTTCTCTTGAAGTCCGCCTCCGATTTGACAACTTTTGGGTTCTTCCGGAGGGCCTGCTTCATAATCGCCCAATATTTCTCTATTGGGCGAAGTCCGCCGCGTTGGGCGGGTTCATTTCCTTTGGCACGAAGGTGACCCCGTTGGCTTAGTACCACTCCAACACGTCCTTTGAATAGTGGCACGAAGCGAGATCCGGCCAGAAGATGGTCGGGCCCTCGTGCTGCTTCAATAGTGGTAGTAAGCGCTTCTGTAGGCACTCCTTAAGGTAAACCTGCCCGTTTACCGTGCCGGTCATCACGAAGGGGGCGCTCCGCTTTCCGCAAGAGCAGATCGCTTGCCACACCATGTACTTTTTGGCAAACTTGGATAGTTTCTGCTTACGAATCTCCTCCGGAACGCTGAATTTGTCCTCTGCGGAGAAGAACAACAGGCCCGGCAGCTGACGAAAGTCCGCTTTGACGTAGGTTTCGTCGTCCATTACCAGGCAATGCGGCTTCGTCAGCATTTCGGTGTACAGCTTCCGGGCTCGCGTCTTCCCCGCCATGTTTTGCCTTTCGTCGCGGTTAGGAGCCTTCTGAACCTTGTATGTACGCAGGCCCTCCCGCTGCTTGGTCCGCTGGACGAATGCACTTGACAAATTCAGCTTATTTGCGACATCCCGGACCGAACTTCTCGGATCACGTCTAAACTGCTTAACTACGCGCTTGTGATCTTTTTCACTGACGGAGCATCCATTTTTGCCGTTCTTCACCTTCCGGTCGATGGTTAGGTTCTCGAAGTATCGTTTTAGTACTCTGCTGACCGTGGATTGGACGATTCCCAGCATCTTACCGATGTCCCGATGTGACAACTCCGGATTCTCGAAATGAGTGCACAGGATTAATTCACGACGCTCTTTTTCGTTCGACGACATTTTTCCAAATTTACGAAAAATTGACAGTGAAGCAAGGCCAACGTGGTCTATACACTCTTATCTGATTATAAGCGAAAGCTGAAGATATAATTCCTAAAAATTAAATTTCTACAGCGTTTTTTCCGTGATGCAATTTGATGTGACACACCCTTTAGTATGAAAATTATGTTTGTGACGGTACATATTTTGTTATTCATTCGTGCTTCCTGATTGGTAGAGCGAAGCACGAACCTTTTCTTCCGTTGAAGACGGAACAGAGTGCACCACTTTCCGCTCCGTGATCATCATCCGAAGGACTCATCAAATGGAGGATTATTATAGCGGTTTGGTGCTTCAAGCTGAAAAAAAATTAAACAAATCCCAATCTGGCTTCGGAATTCGAAATCTGTGTCTGATACTTAAAATTCAGTATGAATCAATCGGAAATGTCTCGTTTAAGTATGCAGTCGGAATCAGAAATGTTTTGGATAACTAGACAGTTTCTCTGTAGGGAAATGGGGTTTGAAAATGAAACCATGACATGCCCTTTTCAGGATCAACAAAACATTCTTCCTAAGAGTTATTGATAAAATTTCGATGTATTCTGAAATAATATCCGGAGTGACAAACAACCGAATTGAATATAGACGGATCTCGCGCCAACTCGTTTATGGGATTGGCATGACCCTCTCAGAACATAATGAAACTTTCTGGACGTGAAGACCTTACCTAATTAAGCAACTTGGTATACTTAGTTTTCCGAACATTTATCTAGACTAACATATGGAAAGGGCTAAATATTTTTGATAATTTTTTTATAAACATTTTTTACTCAAAAATGGTAAGTCCTACAAAAAAGTGATCTATGGAAGAGTTTCAGAAAAATAATTGAATATCCAGAAAAAAATACTGAAAACACATATTTTTTATATCCTACATTGAAAAAAAAATCGATTTCAAAAACTGAAAGTCGATTTTCTCAAAATGGTCATCTCAGATTTTGATGGTATACACCCAAACTAGCGTTGGCCGAAAACATTTCATTTTTGACAGAAGTGATGCCATTTCGTGTGCTGGAAGGTCAAATGCGCAAATAATGAGCTGTTTCAAAAGCTTAAAAATGGTTTTGACGTAGGACTACGTCTTTCATTTCTATACCGGGGTGTAAAATCAAAGTTTCGAAAACGAAAGCGTTACGCCGGAGACCGAGATTTTGAGCGTTAATAGCTCCTAAACAACTGAACGAAATGGTATGATAAACACTTCATTCGAAAGATAAAATGTCTACGCGTTCTATACTTGTTACTTTTTGATCCAAAAACTTGTTTCAATAGTCTTAAAATTGCTTTCAAAACAGGCTATTGAAATCACCTATCGGTATATAAGCGAGCGCCGCTCGGAAATCCACTCAGTTCTAATTGAACAGCGATTGGAGCATGTTGTCGCTGTTGTGGTGAAGCTCTTCGTTTATCATGAAAGCGCGGATGAACGGTGCCACCAAGAGCCTGTTTGTGCACCTTAGGCCAGAAGAGAATCCATCAGGAGGAGAGTGATGCCACAAACGGTTCCCCGGGAAGAGTTCGGAGCAGCCGCCACACACACACATACACGCGCGGAATACTTCGTTTGGATGCCATTCAGCATCGAGAGAATTCCGAAAAGTTCTAATCATTTCTGGAAAATAAACTGCCAGTTCCTCTGGGAATTTAAAAATACATTCATGTGAAAGAGTTTATTTGAATGTTTTCTATCCATGTAACACTGTGACCAAATACATTTGGTTTTGTGATTTTTCAATCAATCGCAATTAACAGGATAGCTTCTGAAGATTATTCTTCCCCATTAGTAGGATATTTCCGTATCCAATATTGTATGCGCCCGCCATCGATTATTACTCAGTCGCCGAAAGTTCCGAGCTCAGAGAGTTCATTCCCCTCTAGTTTGCCTTCCAAATTGCCATCGTAAACCACACCTTCTCTCGATTCAATCACACACAAAAAGCATACTTAAGCGATATTCTGGTGGTGAGACACATTCATTTTTCGTGAGGACATCGACAAGACAACATCGTTGCCTAACGTGCTGGAGGAGGTGGACGGCGAAGGATCGACACATACACGCGCAGAATTCTTTCCGTTTGGATGCCATTCAGCATCGAGAAAGTTCCGGAAAGATCTAATCATTGCTGGAAAATAATCTGCCAGTTCCTCTGGGAATATAAAAATACATTCATGTGAAAGAGTTTATTTGAATGTTTTCTATCCATGTAACACTGTGACCAAATATGTTTCAAGCAAGTGCTATTAACAGATGGTTATCGAATTAGCATTAACCACTGGTGGGCTTCCAGTATCGAGGAAAATGTGGAAATATCTAATCGTTACTGAAAATAATCTGCCAGTTCCTCTGGGAATTGAAAAATACATTCATGTGAAAGAGTTTATTTGAATGTTTTCTATCCATGTAACACTGTGACCAAATATGTTTCAAGCAAGTGCTATTAACAGGTGGTTATCGAATTAGTATTAACCACTGGTGGGCTTCCAGTATCGAGGAAAATGTGGTAATATCTAATGGTTGCTGGAAAATAATCTGCCAGTTCCCATATAATACAATATCCATATAATACATTTGGGTTTGTGATTTGTCAATCAAGTACAGTTAGCAGGTTAGCTTCTGAAGATTATTCTTCAGAACAAGGTTTTTCGTATCCTATATTGGATACATAAAACCTTGTGCCTCCAACGTAACGCTCTCGTTTTCGAAGTCCCCCAAATATTCATTTATTCATTCATTCAGAATGGATTGAGATTCAACTTCAAACAAATGATCTATATCTATATTTCACACGATCACGCTATCCATATAGCTGCCAGTGCTGTTAAAAAGAAGCGTGATAATATTACACCTAATCATAACATGAAGTTGGAAAGTGTTTTCTAAGAGGATAAAGAAGAACATGAATGAGAATATATCCTTCTCTGTCTGGGTCGTGTATTTGGCAAACTATACAGAAAGCTTTCATATACTTTCATTTTAATGTGTCTCCTCCAAGTACATTGATTTCGAAGTCTGTGTTCGGGAAACCGTAAATCGGGCCAATCAAAACTAGGCGGTTAGGGCGTTTAGATAACGCTTGACATTTCACAGTTATTCAATTGTTTATCTAATGGAAATAACATTTTATTAATTGCGATAGAAGCGTAGAAATATTCCGTATCAATTGATGCAAACATATTTCCGATCCAGTAAGAAATGTTCGAGCTATAAGCATTTGGAATCTTTCATTTTTTCCTGCATGTTCTGTGTTTAGGTTTTCATTTTACCCCCCATATACTCAGGTTAGACGTATTCCCACGCACAAAAAAAAATTTTCTTTCAAACTGTATATAATCGAGTCCGACCTGTATAAGTATAGAATTGTTCTCTTTCGAACTTGATGGTAGTCCCGAAAAGAACCGATGGAATTTGAGTGGCCTTATACAAGAAACTGAAGATGTTTGATACATGATTCATTTTTGATTTCGTGAGAATAACACGAGATTTTTCATGATCACTCCATACGCAGAATAGAAACTGAGTGCGCCATTTCATGGTGTAACGAAATAACGTCTGAATAACCTTGCATAAAATTCATTTCGGTTTTTATCGTGATGTGGCAATTTTTCATGACTGTTTCATGCGAAAGCAGAACAGAAACATATGCTATTGGATTGCATCACGAGAACACCAAGCTGAATGAGTAAATGGGTGCGAATATTCCTTCGCTCGGACGCATTCACACGCAAACATTTTTTCATGACTGTTCCATGCGAAAGCAGAACAGAAACTGATGCGAGCGAAAGTACTCACACCTTGCGTGTGTCCGCTATGGTTTCCCAAACACTGATACAAGCGCTATGACGGCTTCTTCAGGTGCCTAGATTTTGCGTCCGTGTTCGGGAACACATTGCGATCACCAATCATCATCAATGAGCTAGATTCTTATGATTTCAATAGCCTGCTTTCAAAACAATTTTTAAGCTATTGAAACGATTTTTTGAACCGATAAGTCACGATCATGTAATTCGTTGACATTTTATCTTTCGAATGAAGTGATTATTATACCACTCCGTTCAGCCGGTAAAGAGGTATTAACGTTCAAAACCTTGCAGTCCAGCGTCACTCTCTCGTTTTCGAAACTTTGAACTTACACCCCGGTACAAAAATGAAAGACGTAGTTCTACGTCAAAACCAATGTGAAATGACGAAGCAAAAGGTGCACAAGTTAAACTGCTCAATTCGCGACGACGAAGATACAGTATCCACAGATACATGCAATGATGTGAGTCAATTAATTCTCTTCCAGAACAGCATACCAGAAGGTAGAATAAAATTGTTTAAATTTGAATGAAAATTTGATGTTGTTTGAATACTTCAGACAGCTTGATCATGTTTCTATAAATTACCTAATATTTCTTTAATGACTGAATGGAAAGTCATGTACCACTTCCGCCGTGTTCACCAAAAATAGTCTCGTGAGATTATCATTGTTATAATCACCGACCCATGTTATTGTTATGAAGATGGCAAAAGTGGAAATAAATGATTCTAAAAGTTTATGAAAACTAATGTCGACAGAATGATGGATGTTAACAGAAAACCGGAATTAGTTAGGCTTATTAGGAAATAACAATTATTATCAAAAATTCAACAATAATCGCAGTGATGTTTGACATCGCTAAACAAGATAATAATTTCAGTAAACTTTGTGAACCAATGTTTATCACAATGGAAAATGTCCGGTCTAAAAAGCGACACTCGCAACGCATAATGTCATCAAATTCATAAAACTGTTGATAATATTAAGTGAAGTGAAATTATTCTACTACCCAACGCCTTCTCGTAAAGTGCACCCTTGTGGCCTCGCATCGAAACCAACTCTCGCGCTCTTCGAACCTGTTGAGCTAACTTATTCGGAACGGTATGTAAGGCACGTTTTCTCCGCCGAAATGGCAACTGGGTCCAACGATTTAATTAGATTTCACAAGCCGAGCACTGCCACAGAAGTTTAATGTTTCGAAACCGTTCATTAGTACTTCAGGAAACAGCCCAACGTGGTTGGAATCAAATATCCTCCGTTCTCGAGCGGAAGTACGGACGGAACACGTATCCTTCGAACCCAAGCGATTCGATTTGATTACACCGTCTTGGGGCCACGAAAGTTTGGCCCGCACCAAAGTGTAAGAAGATTTGTGTGCGTGCCAAACAGCATTCATTTCTCGGCGGGAAACACTTCCAATCAAGCTGAGACTTCCATGAAGTCTCGATCGGCATATGGATGTGGATTTGGCCTACTCCACATCGAATGTAGGTCAGAGAACACAAGGAAGCAAATTGGTTACAATAGAAGTTATGTATTTCGACGGAGTCTGCGATAATCAAAAACGATGTGTTCATTGGGGCTCCATTGAAGCAATTTATCCGCACTTTGACTGAGACGCCTTTGATACGACTGGAAATTGTTCGTTTTTGGATTCCAGACAAACATCTTACTATTATAAAACTCGAGTGATTTTATTGAACTCATATTTCATATTACACTGTTCGTTAAAGGAGAAATAAAATTTCTCATTTCCTTTATTGCAGATCGGAGCAAAAAATAACTCACAACTTCTGCAACGAACACGACTTTCGCCCCGATGGCTTGACATTGTTGTTCAGCGCTAGCCGATACCATTCCATTCTAGATGACGGAAACATCATTCGTGTACGGGGTGGAACTGAAATCGCCCCCTCCAACGACAACCGCTGACCAGCTGACGCAATACGACCGCTTCCTGAAAACCAAAGCAATGTCCGAGCAGTTCCTATATCAGTTCCTGGGGAAGTACCAACCCACAACACTGGACCAGTCGTCTCTGCTGGTAGACTATACGCCATCGCTGGACCAGCAGCCATCCAAAGTCACAACGTCCATCGGAGCGATTCTTCGCCAGAACATCATAACCGAGTGGTCCCTGAGGGAGGGTGCCACCGCCACAACGAATGGAACGACCTCCGAAACGGTCGGGGTGGTGGTCGTGGCAGCCACTGGTGGTGCCTCGTCCGGCGGACCGAGTGGTGCGAGCCGGGGCAGCGGGGATTCCACATTCCAGAATAATTTAATCATTCCCCTGTACGTGATCATCTTCCTGCTCTCCGTCGTGGGCAATCTGCTGGTGATACTCACGCTAGCCCAGAACAAGCGAATGCGGACCGTCACCAATGTGTACCTGTTGAATTTGGTTAGTATGCCCCATAATCACTGCTCGTTGCCAATTAACATTAGAATACGGTTTTTGTTCGAGTCCCATACAGTCAGAACTCTGTGTATGGTAACTTTGCTAATTAGTAAAGCTTGACATTTTTGCTGCGTCGTCTCTCAGAACTAACAGTTCTAATGAACAATTATTTTCCATTTTCCTGAATAGAATTTAATCCAAGAACGAATGCGAATGCATTACACCACGAACCACCCTTCCCTATTGGGAAATTATGAAGGGAAATAACACTCCACTATTTCAATGTTCTCTTCCCTGTGGCGCCTATTATGCCATAGCACATGGCGTTCTTATTGGCAATTTGGAAATGGCGTTGTAATGTTTGCTATTTTACTTATTAGTGTGAATGGGGAGCAACGCTTTCGCTAGTAGTGCCAGGTAACACATGGTCGTGATCATTGGTTCAGGTCAGTGAATCGATTGATATTGGTAACGTACGCACAATAGCACCGAGGGGAGGGGTGACAAGATGAACATGTCAATGAAACAGTTAAAATGAAACAGTAGAAATTAAGCACGATTTTTTCTAAAATGAACAACGGGTTTACTAACCCGACTTGTTCAAATTATCATACTTTCAGACAGGCCGCAAACATGTATGGAAAATATTATTAAAATATTAAAAATATTATCGTACATAAAGTATATATCAGCAATTCCAAATGAAATCGTCCTAAAATGCAGATTTTTAAAACTATTTTTGATTCCAATGAAAGTGTGTATTCCGTTTGGGTTGGAGGAAATATGAGTTTTCCATAGCAATTGGGAATTTTTTGACTCAAGCGTAACTTTTAAAAAGGGCGTATCGATTTGAGTAAGAGAAATCTTTGATAATTTATATCTCAAAAACTATGAGTCGTACCGAAATACTGTCCTAGAAAGAGTTATAGAGTATTTATGGTTGAATATGAAAAAAATGTACACTGAGAAAAAAATAGTACTCTTTTTGTTATTTACCAAATAAAAATTCAATTTGCAATATCCAAAATACAAATTTTTTAATTTTTTTTTAATTTTTTCATACAAAATAGAAGTCATGTAGAAAATTCAAAAAATGAGCCCAAGATGGTAAAACTATTTTTGGGCCACAAAAATTGTCTTTTTAATAGTAAATAATCTCTTTTAATATGTTTGTCGTGTTATATCGTCATTTTCATGAAATTTTATGAATTTTCTTATAATTTCCAACAATTTTTTTAATTGATTGAAGTTTGTTTTAGGATAAAAAAGATTTTTTAGTTTCGCTACGGATTATTTTCTATAAAAAAGACAATAAATTAGAAATATTTTTTAAATATTTCGAGAATGGCTACATTTAGAAAGAGATTGATAATAACCTTTTTTGTTTTAAATCACATCAGGATTCATAATTTGTGGCTAAAAATGATTGTTAACATACAAAAATTGGAAGTTTCGAATATTCCTAAAAATTCGATGTTCCACAAAGTTCGTCAAAAATCGTTTTACCATCTTGGGCCCATTTTTTAAATTTTCTGCATGACTTCTATTTTGCATGAAAAAAATAAAAAAAAATTAAAAAATATGTATTTTGGATATTGCAAATTGAATTTTTATTTTGTAAATAAAAAAAAGGGTACTAATTTTTTTTCTCAGTGTACTTTTTTTTCATATTCAACCATCAATACTCTATAACTCTTTTTAAGACACTATTTCGGTACGACTCATAGTTTTTGAGATATAAATTATCAAAGATTTCTCTTACTCAAATCGATACGCCCTTTTCAAAAGTTACGCTTGAGTCATAAAATTCCCAATTGCTGTGGAAAACTCATATTTCCTCTAACCCAAACGGAATACGCACTTTCATTCGATTCAAAAGTACTCATGTTTTGTCATTTGTCGATTTCATTTGGAATTGCTGATATTGAACATATTCATTAATAGACTTTTGCCATTTTTCAGGTAATTTCAAATTTCAATTATAAAGGTAAATAATTTTGGTTTGTCCAGTCGAAAATATGGTCATGGTTTGTCCACTTTTTTGAATGCTCTAATTCAGCACACCTTTGTGAAATCAGGTACACCAAGGTTTTTTTACGCGGGGGATACGTACCTCGTAAAAAAAATCGCGTAAAAAAATCCTAGGTGTATTCGAATGTTTCAAAACATTTAAATAAAATTGCCTTTTTCAGGATTTACGGTAGTTTTATAGTATATTTTTACAGAATCACATGTTTTAAAGGATTATAAAATACACCTTCTATTTGTGTCAACGCGCCCCTCATTCGAGCTAATTTTCAATCGATCACCAGATGATTATTATGCACGTATTCAAACCTTTTCTGGATTATAACACTTACACATATTGTAAACATCATGCTTGCACACCATTTGTGTCAGATTTACATAGCTAAACCATTAAATTAACGCATTTTGATGAACTCAATTCTGACCATGAGTTGTCCAATTCAATAATGATGTTTTGTCCACATGATTTCTATGGCAACCGCTTGGCGCGCTGCAGTTTGTTTATTGTGTCCTTCGCGCATAGCAGAAATAAAGTTTCTCTGTGTTGAGTGTGTTGAGTGTAATGCTTTTAAAATGCCCAAGAAAAGGCAATATTCTGAAGAAAGCCTAAATTATGAATAGATCAATATGATGATAGTGAACTCACGCAATGATAAATGTATCATCTACTTGAGAATTCGAATGTTTTCATTCAAAAATGGTGATTTCTAAAACTGATCGAATTATTGCACACAATTTTGTGTTGCACACAACATTCACGGGAACCAAGTAGAAAGAAAGAATGCATAATACATGATTTACCTTTGCATTACGCGAAGCAACATCTGGAGGCAATGATCAGCTAGTGGAAGCTCTGCGAGAATTTACTGTGGAAATATAATTGCGTCGTTATGGAGGATAAGAATGTTCCACATCGTTCTATCGGCAGGATGGGAAACGAATCCGAAAGATTTCCAGGCGTGGAAGAATGAAAAATGATTGTTGCATATGCAACAAATGAGAAATTCGTCAGAACATTTTTAAAACATTTCACATGAAAGTGCAAAGAAATACCTTTATTCAGGCTGCATTCGCAAGGCACGAAGAAAAACGATTCGCCATACAAATCAATCCGTTGATGTGCAACACATCGAAGCGAATACAGGCGATACAGCGGTTATACCGATTTTGCAACTTTTCGATATCATTTTTATAGTACTCTTTGGGTTTATTCCCAAAATAGGCCTCAATTTTGGTAATCACTTCATCATCGGTCTTAAATTTCTTACCAGCCAACAGGCCAGCAGGCCTCTTCAGGCCTGCGAACAGAAAATAGTCGCTGGGGGCTAGATCTGGAGAATACGGTAAATACGAAAGCAATTCGAAGCCTAATTCATGCAATTTTGCCATTTTTTTATCCAAAATGTATATATAAATGTATAATGTATATAAAATGTTATATGGCGTCAACCTGACGGGGCCGGGAGTTCAATATTTCGACAATGTTTGCTTACAACTATGTTGGTAATATGTAACCGAATACTCGCGGTTGGCTCGAGGTTAGTATTACAAGTGTTTTCGTAATTGTGATGTTGCTGTCTCCAATGCTCTGTACCTGTGCCCGACACGGGATACTTCCTTTTGGGATGCAGCTGACCATTAATCAGCAACGCCCCTAGTCTGTACCCCATATCTAGCGTGGTGCGTCTTCTCGACTCGAGGAATCCATTTTAGAATGGTCACTAGCCGGCGCAAACATCAGCTCGTGTAGAGTTGTCATGAGCGGTACAACCTTTGGCTCTTGTTGAATGATCAGTGGACTGCACAACCTTTGGCCCGTGTATCTGTAAAGAGTGTGTGTGTGTGTGTATTGCCGCGACTAAGTAAAAGTTTATAGATCGGATAGGAGGGATATGAAGCAGTTTGATTGGCCCGATTTACGATTTCTCCAACACAGACTTCAAAATCGACCTACCTGTGGAAATCCGCTTTGCAAATATACATGCAAATTGGAACTACGTAAACATGAGATGTGCAATAATTTCAGAGAAATTTAAAATACAATGATCGTTCTGTTCACATATTTTGGTAGTCCTAGGCATCATATCAAACGTAAAAGGACGGACATGAAATGTACTTGTAACGAAGAACATAATCTATTACAAAAAATTCGATGCATTCTGGAATAATATTCGAAGTGGTAAACAAGTGGATTGCATAATACAATTGCGTAGTTCTACGTCAAAAATATGCGGTCGTGTCCTAGATACAACCCCTTACAATTTTTTACTCTGGGAAGCGACACTTCCCAACTTCATTTTATAATCAGGTGCAATATTATCACGTATTTGCTGAATAACTGCTGAGGCATCAGTAGCCATCATTAGTGGTCGTGTAAAATAGCTTTGTATTCCAGCCGGCCTTGGTTCGATCCCCATTGACGTCGTATGGACATTTTTTTGGCACAATCCCAAATGAAATGAGAAAAGAAAACAGAAAGAGATGTCTGCTCGCATACATACAAACTATTTTTAAGCTTTTAAAACAGCTCACGATTTGCGCATTTGACTCTCCAGCACACGAAATGGCATCATTTCTGCCAAAGATGAAATGGTTTCTGCCAACGCTAGTTTGGGTGTATGCAACAACGGATGCGGAAAATTGAGGTGGACATCAAGATATCATATACATATGGCGAATGCTAGAAGCTGAATATGAATGATTTCTAGTTATAAAGTCAATCCATCTAAAGTTGAACATATGTTATGTTTTTGAACATTTGAAACGATAAGTGCGGAAGATAACACAACTAGGTTTTAGCTCCAAATGCGATGAATTGATATTTTGTAGTAATTCAATTTTACTTTCATTTAAAAGAAACCCAACCAGAGCCAATCAGAGTTTGTCACAAATTTGGATTTATCTACCAACCCTTCAACGTTTACTTGAGGGATACACCAAAAGTAATACTTGATTCAATTTATCATCATCATCTTAAAACGTCTTTGTTTCGTAAATATTATTCTGATTCCAAATTCGATCTGGTGTCTTCATAGGTCATTGTTTCAGAGTCATGCTTCCGATTTCGATTTCATTCAACTTGTTCCATAATGGATTTATTATATAAATTTTCTCTACTCCCACAATTTTATTTGTTACCACCAAACTGCCTTGAACTAAACCCTGGAGCTTTCAAGGGATTTACTACATCTGCCATCTGCTTACCCCTACCCTGCGCCAGCACCAGCGCCACGAAACTTTGAACTCCCACGCACAATAGCTCTTCCAAATCAGCGCATACCTCCCCCAATCTCTCACCCGGATTCAATCTAAAAAGGGTCAACCGATAAACCTATTTCCATGTTAATCTGCGCTCTTCTCCATTTTCGCGCACCCATCTCACCTCAAACCGCAATGCACTCCGCCATCCTGGGCCCCATCACTGGCTTCCGAAATCAATAATCTCGTAAAGGCAAAAATTCAAATATCCATTTTGAAGTGCAAGCTACTTTGGGCCCTACCCCATCTCGTCAAATCTTTTGGTTGGCAGGAGGAACGATGACAACCGGATTAGGTCCCATTGTTTCGATCGCCCGTATACAATGTTTTTTTTCGGAACGGGGGAAATCAATCGTCCGTGCTGTGGACGATTATGGAGAGGGGTGGGTAAACAAAAATCCAAGCGAAACCAATATCTGAATTATCTTACGATTCCGAACGGACGAAAGGACACTGCTGACATGCTACTGGCATCGCCACAATGCCGAAATTGAATTAGCTCGGCATTCGATGGAAGAAAAATAAATCCGATTTGTGGTAAAGGTGTCCTGCATGCACAGCAGCTGCCGTTACGAATTATTAATGAAATGTTTGTTTTTCACCGGTTTCTAATGCTGATGATCTGTTTGTTTTCTCTCGGGAATTAAATTTGCATGATGCCAAAATAACAGTCATTGCACAAAACAGATTTACACTTCACTGTTGTGTCACTCACATAACAGTTTGGCTGGAAAGTTCATAAGTTTGACGTCTAGATGGCGCCTCGTGCAAAAATCTACTTGACTATCACCATCTTTCAATGGATACGTGTCAAAATTTGACAGCAATCGGTAGATTTGTTCGTGAGTTACAGAATTGAGAGTGAAGCAACTTTTGTTATTGTGAAAAAAAAATGGAAAAATCACAAACCAATTAAAACTTGGCAGTTAGGGCGTTTAGATAACGCTTGACATTTTACAGTTATTCAATTGTTCATCTCATGAAAAATAACATTCTATTAGTTGTGATAGATGCGTAGAAATATTTCCTATCAATTGATGCAAACATCTTTTCGCTCTATTAAGAAATGTTCGAGTTATAAGCATTCAAAATACGGGTAGGGTTAGCACACAAATCAACAGAACAAATATATGGGAAAAAGTAAATTCTTCCAGTTTTCATGAATTTAAATCGTTTAGAGATTAGCGAATTGTAATCAAACAAATCTTAGAGAACTTCCGATTCGATTGGTATTGCAAATCATGAGAATTCGTTCACAGTGAAAACAGTTATTAACGTTAACTTTTTTTCATAAAAACGTGACCTGTTTTCTGATTTGGCACCCTTCTTGAAAGACGTAGTTCTACGTCAAAAGGAGCGCATGAAGGAGAACAATATCTTATATTTTTCTAATCTTATATTGCTGTACCATGTATATTATACAAATGCTTACCAGTATTTGTGAGTCATGACATTTTCTGTTATGTTATGTCTCCTTTAATGTATCGGGATGACAAACATGAGCTAAAAATCAATTTTGGGTGTACTCCCACAATGCAACAAGTAAAATTTGCATGCAACTCAAACGAAACGATCTATGATTTAGTTTCTTTCTTCGATATCGCGTTGCATGGAGTAATAGGTATAAAATGTTGTGCCCTGTGGTTTCGATTTCGAGCTTGCGTGAATTTAAGAGTGTTTTCGGGCTTATTGTTGATTTTTCCCCATCGATTATTCAATAAGCGCAAATTCGTGCATTATTTTGGGGTTAACAGTGACGTCAAAGTGCAGGGTATATCAAGCAGGATGAGAAGATGGTGTTTTATTGCGGAGAAATATTATAAATAGTGAAAAAACACTTGGATATTCTATAAGTTATTTAAATTGATAATTACGTCTCTTCGGCCCTCGACATTACCCAACCGTTTTTTGACATAGAACTACGTCTTTGATTTCTATA